>NC_057712.1:17133212-17181438 GCF_004010195.1 Chiloscyllium plagiosum | reverse complement strand
ACGTTTGTGAGACATAATTTCCCACGCACAAAGCCATGTTGACTATCCCGAATCAGTCCTTGCCTTTCCAAATACATGTACATCCTGTCCCTCAGGATTTCCTCCAACAACTTGCCCACCACCAAGGTCAGGCTCACTGGTCTATAGTTCCCTGGCTTGTCTTTACTGCCCTTCTTAAATGCTGTTGGAAACACTGTAAAAATCCTTAAAAATGTTACACATTATTGAGTGAGGTATAACTGTGTTTTTAACTATTTTAATTTCATAAATACTACAAAATGCCCTCACTAGCCATAAGAGCTGATTTATATTTGAAAAGTGTCAAATTTCTTCATAATAAAATATTCACATTTTAAAATGAAGCTACTATCTTTTTGCAAAAGATTATTCGCATCTGGATCAGAATGGAAGCTAAAATAAAGATGAACATAATAATTTATTTCACGATCTGTAAACGTAAATAAAAAGTGAATGGTTTCAATTAGTTTAAGTTCCTGGTTTGCCATATGCGAATAGACCCTGATGTGATTGACTGTTAAGCTTGCTTGCTGATCTCGTCGCTGCTGCACAACAAGACATTCCCTCGATTTGATTCTGGATTTTAACTGAGATTAGGAAAAGGAGAAGGCTACAGCACAGAGATAACTAGATCTTTGTGGCAACTTTTTTTAGAATCAGTGGTGATGTACTTGCTTCATTATCAACTGCAAAAAGAGTAAATTATTTTCTAACAGTGATTAGTAGAGGTTCTATTAATGAAATTATTTCAAATGCATAAAATAGTTTGTTTGTTAAAATTTGATTCTACGTATTTTTGATCTATAACTTTTAAGTATGAGAAAAGGAATGATTTTGTTGTTATTGTGTTTGGGTGCACTGTAATTCTTGGCTGTCATTGTCCAGAAAAATGAAAAAGAAAAAATTTATCAAGTTAAATTAATAGAAAATTGGGAAAGCTTTATAAAGCCCTGGTTAGACCACACTTGGAATACTGTGTTCAGTTCTAATCGCCTCATTATAGGAAGGATGTGGAAACTTTAGAGGGGGTGCAGAGGAGATTTGCCAGGATGCTGTCTGGACTGGAGAGTGTATGTAATGAAGAAAGTTTGAGGGAGCTAGGGCTTTTCTCATTGGAGCGAAGAAGGATGAGAGGTGACTTGATAGAGGTGTACAAGATGATGAGAAGCATAGATAGAGTAGATAGCCAGAGACTTTTTCCCAGGGCTGAAATGGCTATCATGAGGGGCATAATTTTAAGGTGATTGGAAAGAGGTTTCGGGAGATGTCAGAGGTAGTTTCTTTACACAGAGAACGGTGGGTGCATGGATTGCACTGCCAGCAGTGGTAGTAGATTCAGATACATTAGGGACATTTAAGGGACTCTTGGATAGGCACATTGATGATAGTAAAATGTAGGGTATGTAGGCTAGTTTGATCTTACATAGGATTAAAGGTCAGCACATTGAGGGCCAAACTGCCTGTACTATGCTTCACTGTTCTATATTCTATGTTAGCAGTTAAAATAGGATCCTCCTGGCAAGCTGTCCACTCTGTGTGACATCCAGAAGATCCAATGTGCCAAAAGCATATGATGGTGCATGGTATATCAAAATGTATAGGAGAAGAGGTTGACACATTATCTGAAACAAAACTAGAACATGATAAAATTATGAGCCATAGCACTATCATTGTATCTTGTATGCAACAAATGTTGTCTGATTTTATTTCTCATTCATGTTTTTCCAGGGGTAGCCTTTTGACTCGTACTTTAGCAGACATTGTAAATAAGGAAGATTTTGTGTTAGATTCAGAATATCTCACCACTCTCCTGGCCTTTGTCCCAAAGTAAGTACCCTGCCTGGTGTGAGTTGGTGCATTTAAGCTTTGATTATCCTATAATGTGCTTTTATAATGAGCTCTTCTTTATGTTGGGAGAAAGTGAGGACTGCAGATGCTGGGGATTCGGGAATTACTGAAGAAGGGCTTATGCCTGAAACGTCGATTCTCCTTTTCCTTTGATGCTGCCTGACCTGCTGCACTTTTCCAGCAACACATTTTTAAGCTCTTCTTTATGTTGCCCTTATTATGCTTTAGGTCCAATTACATTAACTGGCAAAAGACATACGAGTCCCTTGCTGACATGGTGGTTCCTCGATCAACCAAGTAAGTTGAGAAAGAATAATTTGCTTACGTTGAAAAATGTGAATTGTAGCTTGAGGAACCATGTTAATCAAATCATTTTCCATTTAGTGTTTGAACAACAGGACATGTTGTTTCTACTTCTCTTCAACCTGCAAGGTTGTCTGGCAGGTGGGCAGACAGGGAGTGGTGAGGAGAGAAGGCGTGTCATTGTGGAGGGCTGGAGGCACAGGGGTTGAGAGTTTGCTGGCTGTGATGAAGCAGAAAGGAGATTTTAGGTGAGTGGAGAGGAGACGGAAAAATAACAGGAGGTGGGAGACATCAATAGATCAGGCTTTGGTGTTGATGGAAAGGTGATTGGGAGTTAAGAGGAGGTTGGAGCAAGTGATTGCAGACTTGTGTGGCTCTGATCAAAAGGGCTGGTCTGATTTCAGCAAGGTTTTCTGATTATGTGGATGGAAGTGGGTTTCCTCCAGGTGCTCTGGTGTCCTCCTACAATCCAAAGGTGTGCAGGTTAGGTGAATTGGCTGTGCTAAATTACCCATAGTGTTCATGGATGTGTAGGGTAGGTACATTAGTCTGGGGTAAATGCAGGGGAATGGATCTGGGTGGGTTACTCTTCGGAGGGTCAGTGTGGACTTGTTAGGTCAAAGGGCCTGTTTCTACGCTGTAGGGATTCTATATCTTCTATAATTGTCAGCTTGTTTGGCTGGGGAGAAGCTAATTAAAATCTTTAAATAGCATGGCTTCCTTGAGATAAGGTTAATCACTCTCCCCCAACATGCCTTTGTCAAAACCAGGTGTTGGTGCATAGTTGGCTGTTTTCGCAAATCTCTCCCACCCTTTGTTGAGTGGGAGGTGGACTAAACTCGAGTCATATATTCAAATAATTCACAGAAGAGAACAAAGCAAAGGAAGAAATAGTGTTTTAGTTGAAACCTTCTCCTACCAACCATTGACTAAGTAGCTGTTTCTGTATTTTATTTGGTTTAATCTCTGATCTAAATGCTGCCAGTATAATGCCCAGCAGTTGTTCATATATTTAAGTCTGTTGGATATTGCTAAAATGAAGAATCATCAGCATTATAGGTAACAGATTTACCATTGACGGTAAATGATTGAAAATTATGTTAGAAAACTCTTGATCTGAGCTGTAAATGGTATTAGCTGCTCTTTTTCATTTATCTCCCCTGTCATGAAATATCTGCCTGTAATTATTTAATTTTATTAAACCAATTATAAACAAAAACAAAAATCAAAAAAACACTTCTGCAAACATATCACAAATGTGACCTATTTATGCATGCTGAGAATACTACAAGGCAGGAGCCATTAACCATAAACGTTGCAATATTGTTTGCACTTTAGCTACTGAATAGTGGAATTTTCCCTTCATGCATTATGAATGAAGGTAAAATTCCAGACAAGGTGAATACATGAACCAATAAAAAAAATCTGAATTTGATTTTTCTTCACTCTTTTAGTGCATTCATTGCTAAAGCCACCCTTTGATTAATGTTCCAAATATCAGTTGTTTCAGTTCCTAAAAATAAGAGACCAGATTTCTCTGTTGAAATGACAATAATGTTGGGACAAACATTCAATGAGCAGCAGCTACTAGGTACCTACTTTGGGTTACAGGTCAGGAATTTGCACCATCTAGTTTCTCAAGGAATGAGAGGAGAATTAGAACTGGTATATAAATGAGTTGAGGCTTTAATATGATACAAGTAAATAGAAACAAAGCAGTCACAGCTCAAAGGTGAGATTCTGAAATAGTATTTCAGGCTCCATGTTGAGATTCTGATTCTTGTTTCATTCTCTGTATTTTCCCATCTTTCTCTCCAATGCTCATACCACACCAGCTGGGGAAATTCCCACCCATACAGAAAGGTCATTGTCTAAAGGTAATATTCCATGTTTCCCACTTAAGCACAAATATCGGCATAGATTTTGCTGTAGCAGGGCATCTGTCGAGATCTGCCATTAATTAGACTTGTTAGTGCATACTTTGCTTTAAAGTTATTTTTGTGGAAAACTGCTCAAGTTTCACTCATAATAGTGCCAAGAGAGAATGATGCAGATCTCTGCCATAAAACGCCTGGCATTTAGTGTACTAACGTTCACTGCCCGACTTTCCAAATTTTACCACTCTGAGATAGAAAAAGGAATGGAAAGTAAAACTTTCAAAATCATCAGAGGCTGAAAAACTGAGTGGCAATAACCAAATACTCTTTTTTTTTGGAGTTTGCTGTCGTCGATACAGATGAGGAAGATGGATGTGCCTAAGCTATTTAATGTAATGTTAATTCAAGTATCCTTTGTGAACGAACATGGATCTTCTTTCACTGAAACTAGACTCTGGTCAAATATTGCAATGAATTTTCTGAAAATAAATACAAAGCCAAAGCTTGCAAATGAACATATTGCACAATTAAACAATATTCTTCACCATTAACAACTCCAGAACAATGGGAGTGGCATAAATCTACTTAAATGCATTTACAATTTAAATGTTGCAAATTGACCTATCAGGGTAAATTGTGAATTGTAAGTGGCATTGGATTTTCTCTCAGCATGTGTAAACTTCCACTTCTGCATGTGCTCTTTTGAATAATCTATTTGAAACCATGAACTGGAAGTTTCTGTAAAGTAAATTCACAAACCTTTTTGATGCACAGAATGATCATAGAAGATACAGAGGGAGCCCTCTTTACAGTAACTCTCTTTAAGAAAACTGTGGATGAATTCAAAATCAGAGCCAGAGAAAACAAGTAAGTTCGAAAGCACTTTAAATGGTTCTATCAATCATAATTTGAGTCATCTTCCTTTAGTGTTTTACATCGGAATAAATGATTGAATCGTAAATTTGTGACGGAAAATACAGAGATTGATTTTCACTTTCATAAGCCACTCAGTTCATTCAGTAAGTTTTTTTTACCTCCAATGCCTTATCAGTTAGTACAATGTGTGCTCTGGGAACTGGTGGTGCGCATGCTGAAAAAAGTGCAACAATTTATTTACATATTCAGAAATAAACACATTCAGACATTGAATATAGGGAACAATTTCAAAGTTGTGGATGATGCAAAACTTGGAAGAATTGTAAACTGTTAAGAGGACAGCATAGAACTTCAGGAGGACATTGACAAGTTGGTGGAGTATGTGGATAAGTGGGAGATAAAACTCAATGCTGAGAAGTGTAAGCTGATTTAGGTAGAAAAGTTGTGGACAAACAATATAAAATAGAGGGTAAAGTATTTAAGGTGGTGCAGGAGTGGAGAGACCTGGGGTTATACATACACAGATCATTGAAGATGAGAATGCAGGTGACGAAAGCAGCACACAAAGCATGCAGAGTCCTGGCCTTAATAGGGTCATTGTGTATACGAGCAGGCAAGTTATGCTGAACTTATACAAACCCCGTCTAGACCCCAGCTGGGATATTGTATACTGCTCTGGGCGCCACACTGCAGGATGTGAACACATTTAGAGAGATTTATTAAAATGGTTTCAGGAATGAGAAACTTCATTTATGAGGTGAAATTGGGACTATTATTTTCAGAGAGAAAAGACTAAGAAGTGATTTGATAGAAGCTTTCAAAATCACAAAAGATCTGGATAGCATAGATAGGGAGAAACTGTTCCTGTTTGTAAAAAGATCGAGAAGGAGGGGGCACATATTTAAAGTGATTTGCAAATGTGGCAGATGTGATGTGAGAGATACCTTTTCGCAACAAGAATGGTTTGACCATCAATCTACCCAAACCACAAATTTTCTATGTCCTTATGAAGTTCCAGTTCCTAGAATTTCATATTAAATTCTAGGAAATGGCACGCCTGTAAATTAAGAAGATACTTTCTGCCAGAAACATTTAAATGTTTAATTTGCAATGCAGCCTTCATCTTCCACTGTGCATCTACCAACTTTTACTTGTTGGGAATAGATACAGAAAAGAGGTCTGTGCATTAGAGTCAGAGGGTAATAAAGATCGAAAACACAGAAAAAAGCCAGTCAGAAACAACAATTTACCTACTCTAATCCCATTTCCAGCACTAGAATAGGCAGTGCAAGTGTACATCTTGTTACGACATGGGGTAAACCCTCCTGCTTAATTTAAAACCAGTAACACAGAAAATATTTATCCCTTGTAGTAATCTGTAAAAATTGAGTGGCCAAGAACTATTAACGTAAAAATTAACAATTTTATTTATTAAAGTATGAACAGAGAGTAATTAACTAACCATTATTTACAATTTCTTCCTCTAACCTATCTTTTAGCTTCCCTTCTATTATACTAGTCTGATAAAACTCCCAATTAAAATTTACAAAACAACACTTCTTATCTCAACACTAGGCACCAGGAAGGTAAAAACAAGGACTGCAGATGCTGGAAACCAGAGTCTAGATTAGAGTGGTGCTGGAAAAGCACGCAAGTCAGGCAGCCTCCGAGGAGCAGGCAGCAGTAGGGTCTTGTCTTCAGATCTTCCTGTGTCTTCTTTTCTCCTTGTTAGGAATTTCTGCATCACAGGTTACTGATCGAAAAGGGACTTTTAAGAGAATTTTTTTTCAAGCAGTCTCTTACATGCTAGGATGTGGCAGATCTCTTCTCAACTGATCAATTTTCCCTGGTCTTATACTCCAGAGCATTGGATTGTGTCATTGGCTTTTAAGATTGTCAATATACTCAATTCAAGCTTGATTGGAGTTTGATATGTTTTGGGTATAATTTAAACTGATTGGCTGAATTTGAATTTATTTTTGTCTCCAAGCAACAAACTAATTGAGTGGTTCGACCCAGTGTTGCTTTGTTACCATTTTTGAGTACACTTGGTGCTGGGTCCAGTAGTTCTGCTGCTTTTAACTTTCTTAAAGGTAAACCTACATTTTCATAACATTTAAGAATTATTTAGATTGTTATGAAGGTTTCTGCCCCTACCAGCCTTACAGGCAGTGAGTTTCAGATTCCTACTACCCTCTGTGAAGACGTTTCTCCTCACATCATGGAGTAATGCTGGAATAATTATTGTGCTATTACAATTAGTGCCATCAAAGGCTCTTTAATTCGGTTGATTGAATTGCTGTCTCTGGCAAGCAAGAACTCTTCATATGCAAGAAGCTGTCTCAACAAATATTGAAAAGAGATGGCAACATCAGGCAACCAGAACTTTCACCCACTAGAGTGAATTTGCTCTCCTGTCTTTTACTAAACCTGCTGGCAGTTATCTGGGAAATTTCCTCTGAATATGTCAAATAGACTTATTAAAGGGATTCCTTTGGCAGAGTTCATGTCATTATGCATGTCCATCACAACTTTTGAAGGTGGAAGCTTTCATGAATGAGTTCCGTAGGTCAAAAATTCTCAGAAACAGATATTGAAGGACATTTATGATGAAGGGGCATGCAGAGTTATAGCCACCATCTTTAAAAAGACTATGCGGTAGAATTTTATCTGTACTACCTGCAGGTGGCAATTCAATGACAGGGTTTACCATCATTTATGTTCATGTTTCCCAAGCTACTTATGGTTGAACAACTCCTTTTCAAATCCATAAGTAGTCATGAATACCATGCATGCTACAATACTATATCGTCCCACAATCTGAACGAGCTGCAGTGTAAAGTTTTAATAATATTTTAAGAGAATGGGTATTTGCTGACAGATATCAGCGAGATAAAAGTGCCTGCTTCTTTCTTCAAAGTCAGCCTACCCTATATGATGCTTCAAAACAATACTTCTAAATCATTCTACATGAAGGATAACATTTTGTCAGTGAAAAGAGGATGGTTCTCCCAAAAGATAGATAAACATCCCAACTAATTAAAAACAGAATTTGACTTATTCAGTGGACCTACAGAACACCAGGAGACCAGATAAAGGGTGGTCTGAGACTACAGCTTTGTGCACCTGCCCAAGTGACAGTGCGCCAGTGCAAGAGGCTGCAGACACTGTTATCTTATGTCGTATTGCACTGTAAGGACTTTTATCCAAAATGCTCAGGATCTTAAGCAGTGGCAGGTAGTCCTGATGATTACCAGGTGGCGAAATAAGGTTGAGAACCTAACCTGGCTGTGTGGCTCGTTTGTTTAGTAAACAATTTCACATTATTTCACAGCTCCACCTGGAAAGACTCCACAGATCCCAATGAGAACCACTGCTTTATATCATCTGCTTGAATTTCACCCCCAGCATTTCAATGGAAATATAATTGATTATTTAGTAGGTGGGCAATCCACACTGTCAATTACACACTAGGTGATTGAGATACAAATCTATTCCCAGTTCCTTTCACAATTGAATTATTACATGAATTCAAATACTACTTGCAACAGAATTTTTTTTTAACAAGTTGTTCTCTTCAAGGTTTATAGTACGTGAATTTAACTACAGTGAAGAGGAGATGCATGCTGAGAAGGAAGAAATGACAAGACTAAGTGCAGACAAGAAACAACAATATGTGAGTACTGTCATCCTGTCAGAAAAATCAGATATTCAGAACTTGAAATAGATGAACAGCAAATGTCACTTCTTTATGGTGCACCTTTAGTAGTTTTAATGCATTGCTATTCATTAAAATATGAGCTGTAGAAAACAATTCATACAGTGGTACATTACAATTTGTGAAACATGCTAATTTTAAAACAATTTTACCAAATTCTAACCAAAAGCAACAGGATCTGTATTATCTTATGTAAAATAACATTTCTTGTTCTATAATAATTTTAATGTTATTAAGGGTCACAATTTGGATCTTGCAATCTGAAGGGAAAATGACACATACTTATGTTTTAAATGAGTATCAGACTTATACAGAGGTAGATTATCAATGAATATAGTTATAACAGACTGTAACAGATATTAAACATGCAAATGTTTTACACTATCCAATGGGGATCTCAGTTTCATGATTAAATGTATTTCTGGTGATAACATTGGATAGAAAATATTAGCAGAAAATTCTGCTCGGGTGCTCCGAATCTCCTGCTGTAAGCAGACATTTTCTGTCATAACTGCCATTTCTTTGAAGATTCCAGTGACTTCCCACTGAACTTCTTGCAGGAGATCATATGAGGAAAGGTTGAGCAGGTTGGTCCTCCAGCCACTCATACTTAGAAGAATAAGAGCTGATCTTATTGAAGTATGTAGGGTTAAATCATCCTGTTCCCAGAATGTTAGACAGTGAATGTACGACTAAATATGTGCATTGGGACCCTGTGAAATTCAGATGCCCAGACCTAAGTGTAAATTGCCTGGGAAGTTTAAACTTCTGACAGGCAGTTTCCTGCTACCTGGGACCCTGCATGAATGGCCTCTGACTCTGATTTAGAGTTGGCTACAATGGATAGTTCTGTGGTACTTACCTGAATAGTTACCTAGGAAATGTTAAACAGGTTGATGGTAGTGTAACACCTGGGTAACTCTATAACTGACCTCTACATCATTGCTCTGATTCCAGATCATCTCCTAACCTGACTACCCACTGATACAACTTGATTATGTTCCTTAATCCAACTACCCCAAATCAGTTGACTATATATATCCACAACATCCAATGCACCTATCCTGCCTCTGATCGCCTATCTCAGATCAGCCTGCTCCTTAACCTGACAACCACATGACTATCTACTAATCCCATCTCAATCCGACTAACCCCCATTCCAATCCGACTATCCATCCTGAACTAAGTCTGTCTCCTTGCCCCAATCAAACTACCTTGGACTTGACACAACTAATTCCCAACCACCCAAGTACCCACTGATGTGACCCAACTACTCACTGGCCACTCTGACTACTACCTCACCCACGTAACACCTCACAAAAACCAATCCATTGTGCATACTCAACCAACCCCTCTCACATGCCTACCTATCTACCCACCTCACCTACTCACCCTGTCAGCCATTCACTCACATTCGCAAAACTGGACTTATAAACTTACCATACGATACATGTAAACTAAGATATGGGTGTGTTCAGCCTTCCTCTGTCTCTACTCCACTCAGATGGAGTTTCACAAGGAATGCTGTGCTGCACATTTCTTTGACAGCCAGGATCGTAAGATTCTAGAAGAAATGTCCTGTAGCGTCAGATGGGGAACTGTTAGAGCACAGCAGCTACCCCTGAGAGCATAGTAGCTATCCCTTAACACACAGCAGATATCTCTTATAGCACAGCAGCCATTCCTTAGAGTATAGCAGCTATCCACTCATCATTGCTGCAGCTTGGAAGGTTTGGGCCATGAAGTCCTGAAATGATTTAAAAGGATAGATGTGAAGAGAATGTTTTCCCTGCAGCAAAGTCTAGGATAAGGACTCACATTCATCCAAATTAACTAAGACGATTGTCAGTCTGTGAAATGCTCTTCTTCAGAACAATGGAGGTTGCTTCATTGAACACATTCAAAGCTAAATTATGATTTGGAGATGCCGGTGTTGGACTGGGGTGTACAAAGTTAAAAAATATAAAGTTCATCAGGTGATGAAGGAGCGACGCTTCGAAAGCTAGTGTGTGTCCAATTAAACCTGTTGGTCTATAACCTGGTGTTGTGTGATTTTTTAAAGCTGAATTAGGTAGACTTTACATTAACAAGGCAGCCATTAGTTATGGGGATAGACAGAAAAGTGGAGTTGAGGCCATGTTGAGAGTAGTCATGGTTTTGTTGAATGGAGTAACCTTGAGGGGCTGAATGGCGTGCTCCTACTCCAGCTTCTTGTGTTCTTGTAAGATTACCAAAATATACAAATGCACTCAGCACTCAAACATCTCACCGATAGTCAACCTGACAGAAATAAATAACTTACTGAAAATGCATAATAAAACGGGTGATCAGATCGATTCTATTGGACTTCCTACCCATCAATATCAAGAGATTTTAATTTTACCCTTAAATATTGCTGGATTATATCATATCTTTGCAATGGCCTAAACCCCTGCCCTCAGGTTCTTCTGGATTTTGGGGCTATACACCTTCTATTGCTTGCACTCCTAGATTATTTCCCTGTAACCATAGCTACAGAAATCACTTCATTGCTTTGAGATCAAAGGCCAATCCCTCCCAGTGCTCTCAAACTTAACCAGGCCATTCCACAATACTGCTGCTGCCCCTTTAGCCTCAATTTCCTGTTCCCTTCCTCAAACTCCTCAATGCTCCAGTGGCTTGGAAATATTCCTTGTTTGACTCCTACACGTAGATATTGTTTAGAATTTTCACCTACACAATTGTGATAAATTAGTGATACTGTTGGGATGGGACATAACAAATTATATAATAAAATATAATTTGGGTTTTCGTTAGGAAGACAGTGGGAATCAAGTAATATATATGTCTGTAGTAATATATAGGTCTATAAAATATAGGTGTGTTGTCTGTTATCCTTCAGGCATTACAAACAATCTTTAAAAACAGAGGAAGAATTTAACTTGCTTTAAGCTGCTTTTTATAGTTAGGAAGGGAGTTGGATTTCTAACTACTTGTTAAAGGCCTAATATTTGACATGTAGATATGTTTAAGGACATATGGTGTGGACATGATCTCAGAAGGGTCCTTATTTGTGTAAATATACTATTGAGTGTACATACCTTATGGAGTTAGCAACAGAATAGTATATCCTGAATTACATGTTATAATAAAAACATGCATAGATACAAACACACAAAGTAGGAGCAGACCCATCCTCTTGAGCCTGCTCCACTATTCACTTTGCATTAAAACTTATTAAATAACTTTTTAGAGCTGCACAGAGTGGAAGCAGGCCATTCGGCCAATCAAATCTACACCAACCCTCTGAAGAACATCCCACCCAGACCCATATCTGTACCTTATCTCTGCATTTCAAATGGCTAATCCACTTAGCCTGCACGTGCTTGGATACCAAGGGCAATTTAGTATTGCCAATCCACCTAACCGGTACATATTTGGACTGTGGGAGGAAACCAGAGCACCAGGAGGAAACCCACGCAGACACATGCAAACTCTACACAGACAGTCGCCTGAGGGTGGAATCGAACTTGGGTCTCTGCCGCTGTGAGGCAGCAGTGCTAACCACTTTTTGGGGAAGAATATCCCAAAGATTCATTTGTCTTTGAGAGAATTTCTTTGTTGCAAAATCTCTGAGGTAAATGGGCAGTCCATTATTTTTAAAACAGCAATCCTGAGTTCTAAATTCTCCCATAAGAGGAAACATCCTCTCCACACCTACCTGTTTAATGCTTCTCAGAATCATACATGTTTCAATCAAGCCATCGTGTATTCTTGCAAACTCCAGATACAAGACTCGGCTGTCCATTCGTTCCTCATGGAATAACACTCTCATTACAAGTATTAATAAATTATTAAATTAAACCAAATAATTGTGGATGCTGGAGATCTGGAACGAAAACAAAAGCTGATGGAGAAACACAGCAGGTCTGGCAGCATCTGTGGAGAGAGAAACAGTCAATGTTTTGAGTGCAGTGCCTCTTCATCAGAAATGATACCAACTAGGAAAAAACTACTTGTGCTGAAGATAGGGGTGGGTAGGGAAGGTGGTGGTAGTGGTGGTTTGGGGTGGTGGTGTGCAGATTGTTGGACACAGAGCTCAGAGAGGGACGGATATGTAAGAGGTAGGCAGACAAGGGGATTGTTGATAGTAAGCTAGGACAGGAGAGACCCTGATCTAGTAACTTAATCCAGTAAACCTTCCACAAACTGCCTCCATTGCATTTACACCATTTCTTAAATAACAACTCCAGTACTGTGCACATCGCTTAAGATATGGTCTCACCAGCACCCTGTACAACTGAAGCATAACCTCTCTAATTTTGTATTTAGTTCCCCTCATGATAAATGATAACATTCTGTCAGCTTTCCCAATTAATTATGGAACCTGCATGGTAACCTTTGTGATTCATGCATGAGGTCACCCAGATCCCTCTGCACCTCAGGGTTCTTATTTAATATGCTTAATTTTTATCCTTCCTGCCAAAATGAACTTCGCTTTTCACACATTATACTCCATTTGCCCACATATATGTCCACTCATTTAATCTATCTATACATCCTTTTGCAGCCTTTCAAAATCACATATCTTCTGTTTTACCATGAGCAACAGAGGGAATTAGTGGTCAGCAAAAAGTTGTGAACACCTCATAGTGGGTGAATTATTACAAGTATCAGAGAGAAAAAACTTTCAACATATTGTTGATGTGATGAAAGTACATTGCACAAATTGCTTGCAACATCAAGTTTCCAAGAAAATGATTTTGCAGTGACTGATAAACACTACATCCAAATAATTGGATAATTGTTCCATGGTTTGTAAGTCTCCAAATATAATCCATCTTGAGCTCAAAATCCCTTTTGTCTTTATTCAACCATGCATCATTGGACTATTGCCACTACATTGATTGAACAAGGGAAATAAAAGTGTTTTTTCTTTCATTTTGCTTCGAATGCACTTTATTTCACCGATGTTTTCCCCACATAACATTCACTAATTTTCACTTCACATTCCTACAGCTAAGCATTTGGATAATCCTGCTAATTGTAATTGTTCCAGTGCTGCTGTGCATTGGCCAGGCCAGCAGCGGCATGCTTTGATGTCAAATAAGATATAATTTGGCCAGCAACATTAAGAAGGTCAAAGAATACAATGAACATCAATTATTCATGCACATATAAGCCTATTAGGGTGTGTGAGTATTGACTTCTATTCACCAACTTGAAAGAAATGGAAGTAAAACATTCATCACTTATTTCTCTGTTTTCCAAGTTGGAAATGTAATCACAAACTTGACTTTTTGCAAAATTTTGAAATGTAAAATTTGCTGATGGAATACTAAGCTATGAAATGACTTCAATAAGTAACTCAAGTGTAAGAGAAATATACAAGCTTAGTTCAATTTGTGTTTCATTTTCTGTAAAAATCAAAGGGTTATATGTTTTATTCCCTGAATAATCATTGAAAGGGGAGGGGAACGTTTGGGATGGCATCTAGTCATACCAAGCCCCCTTACTGCTGTGTTTCTCATCTGTTGAGCTTTTATCCGCATCCTCCCAGACATCAGAGGAGGAGGCACAACTGACAAGATAACATTATAGGTCAGAGTCTCTGTTAATTTCATTTGATTTTCCACCCTGTACCATACAAGTAGCATGAAGCTTCCCAGGCCCCGAATGTGACCTCAGCGGAGCAGTGATATTTATAATTATTTTAAGTTATCTGTTTGGACATGCTATGACAGACCTTTGGGACTGATGGGAACTTGAACCTAGATCTTCTAGCCCAGAGACAGGGATACTACTTCTGTGCCACAAGACCCTAAAAAACTTATTTTTCTCATGGCAAGCAATTACCATTTTGAAACAGGAACTTTAAATTTGGATTGTTTTAAGAGGTTTGTCAATCTTCCATTAGCACAGTAACATTACTTACACTGCAACCTCAAGCCACAATAAGTCCTCTCTATCTGTTGAGATGGACACACTAATTTGTTAAAAATGGCACAGGAATCTGGCTAACATATGGTAATTCCACTGGCTTTAGAAATTTGGGATAGCGGTCAAGGCCACATGCATTCAGTTCCTCCCAACCTTCAATCCAGCCCTGAACTTCCTCCAGAGGGGGTTGTCATCATCAGTCTTGCTCATTTCTTTATTCTGTTCAATTGGGTGTAACTGGCAAGGTTAGCATTTGTTTCCCATCACTAATTCCCCTTGAACTGAGTGGCTTGCTTTGCCATTTCAGAGGAAGTCCACACTGTTGTGGATCATAAGTCATGTATCATTCAGAACTGGTAAAGATGACAGATTTCCTCCCCAGAAGAACACAGATTTTTTTTACAACAATTGATAATAGTTCGATGGTCACCATTACTCATGGTAGCTTTTATATTCCAGATTTATTATTTCAATTCAAATTCTATTAACTGCCGTGCTGGGTATCAACTCCATGTCCTCATGACCTGGGACTCTGGATTATTTATTCAATGAAATTACCTCAGTGATTTCAACTTTTCCTAGTTCCTAATTAGTAGAGTGTACCTTTGTTGACAGATTGGAAATTGTTCTCTTCTTTGTAGCATCCATTCCTCCCATTACCAATTCTAATCATTATCTTTCTCTTCTTCCCTACAGTACAATCTCCCACTTTCTTCCCCTCCACTGAAGACTCTGTCTCTTTCTCTTACACCCCTTAAAACTTCCCCTCCATTGAAGGATCTCTCTTTCTCTCACAATCCTTAAAACCTCCCTCTCTGTTCTTCTATCCTCCCTTGCAATCTCCCTCTTTCCCAAGCCTCACACATTATCTCTGTCTGTCTGTCTGTCTCTCTTTCTTCCATCCACCCCCTTTCCGGGCATTCCCCCTATCACCCAACCATCCTGCAGTCTCCTAGTCTCCCTCCACTGCATTGCAGCATCCCACTGTTCCCTTTCAGCCTTCTCATCCAATCTGCCCAATCTGGCAGTCTTCTGTTCCCTCAAACTACCTGTAGCCCTCGTGTCCCATCTCCTTTCACTGTCCATCCAATTCCCTTTCAATTTTCTTCCCTTCAAAGCCCCTGAACTCAGGAGGCCGACAACTGTCTTTTTACCCCTTTGTGACCTTGATAAAATGGCTGCTTTGGACTCCAGCTCCACTACCTGGCTTTGGTGGAATGACTGCTGGATCCTGGCCCCCAGTCCCTCTGCTCCTGGCAACCCACCTCCTTTCCCCAGAACAGGTTAGGTGAACTCATCAGCAACAAATGTAGGAGAGAAAACCAGACTATGACTGGAGAGGCAGCTCAACAATTTCATTCAACTGCCAGGGACAACGCTTCTTAGAATAGTTATTTCCATGAATGAATTTACATGGGTGATTTGAGGACGTAAAATTTGCCTGCTGCCCACATGTATTTTGAATGCTGACACACAGACAGCATTAATGTTGTCCCCGACTGGGATGACATCACTGCAAGTAATTCAGAAAGCTAATGAAATGTTTATTGTCAGGGGAAGTGAATAAAACAAAAAGGGAGGTTATGCTCCAATTATGTTGGTGAGACCTCATCTGCAGTACTGTGCACAGTATTGGTCACTTTATTTAAAAGTTTTGACATGTTGCTCTCTGCCAGCCTGGACCTTTTGAAGATAGATCTCCGCAGTCAAGGACAGAAATCACAGACCCCAGCGCTGCTTCTGGTGCTGTCCCAGTTCCCAACCTAAATATAGCAGGCTGTCCAGAATATTAGAGTGTACACCCTGTCCCAACCCCTTCAGCTATCCCAAAGTTGTTAAATAAATGTGACAATAACAGCAATATAGCTGGTGACAGCTTTCACAATTGCAAACCAGATGGGCTTTATTGACTGCTGGTATTCTTTTCTCATGCAACATTGCATAAAACATGTTGTTGGAACAGTAATGGATGAAGGTCTGATTAACTAGAGTTATTACTAATCAAGTTTTTAGACAAATCATTTCCAACCTGCCTTGAGAACTGGAACCTTTCCACGTACACATTGTCTGGCAGTGAGGTATTTTCACCTCTCCGGATGGGGATGTGTGACTTAGTCCACAGGTAGCCATAGTGCACCTCTCAAGCAACTACACCTGCTTATTCCAATTATATTGATTGGGGTGAATTGCTGAACACACTTGTACAATAATAATGTAATTGTTTTAATACTTAGAAGAACAGGTTTTATAGCAGAACAAATTATGCAGAAATAATCTTAAATCTTTGAATGAATCTGTTTATTAGGCGTTTACAAATTTTTCTTTTTGACATGATACCTTTCATTGCCTTTCTCCTTATCCCCACCCATCATAAAAAAAAATGTACAAAAAAATCATTATGAGTGTCCAGTGAACTGATCAACATGGGGCATTAGGGTACACGACCTCAGTCTCTGCTGATTGAAGTATGAGTAACTAAAACTCCTTAGACAAAGCTCGCATATAAATACATTGTGACAAATAAATTGTGACAAATATGCATTTCCTCAGACAAAACCAAAATGTGCTGACCAAAATGTATTGTTCAATTGTATATTAATTTAATTCCCAGGGTCCTTTGCTGCGTTGGCTAAAAGTTAATTTTAGCGAAGCATATATTGCCTGGATTCACATAAAAGCTTTAAGAGTCTTCGTTGAATCTGTCCTTAGGTATGTAACATTTATCTTATCTCTACAAATCACTGAAAGTAATTCAATTTAGACGCTGTAACCATAGTCTAGAAATTACCTGCACTACATGTAATTGACCAATTATTTATTCAATGTCAGTTCCAGAGCCCAAACTGTTGGTTTCTAAATTGTTGTGAAGTGGACATTGAGTCTGATTGCCTCAGCACTGAGGATATTCATGAGATTCATTGCCTGTATTTTTCTAGTGTAATTGCTTGTAAATTGCATTGTTTATTCCAATATTATGCACATTGCTAACTCACAAACTCAACTTGCATTGTCAAAGAGGCTGCCGTTTATTCACCACAGTCAACTGAGTCTAATAAAATTAACAAAAACTTAGCAATTTAAGACAACAAGAAAGAAAAGCATTTCATGTAATTCAGGTAACATGCATGGTGCACCATTAGTATTCTGCTGCTTTGCATCTTTGTGGATCTACCATACTGCGAGAAAACCAGGAACTATGGGACAATTAGCCTGTATCAGCAAAAGAGAAAATGTGGAAGGGCACGGTAATAAGGGTCTTGGAAAATCACAGTGTGATTAGGCTTGGTCAGTACCCTTTCATGAAAAGGGAATGGTGATAATTAAATCTAATATAAATTTTTGAGTGTATAACTAACAAGATAGATAAGTTGGAACCAGGAGATATAATGTACCTGGATTTTCAAGAAGACATTCAATAACAATAACAAATATAGCCCCCTCAGCTTTATTACTAAAAATGATGAAGTAATTTACACTGATCTGTGACCTCCTTAATATATCAGTGGATGGCAAACTAACAGACTCTGCAGATTTCTAAGAGTATCTTGAAGAGACTAAAACCAAACAGACAAATTGGCTTTTAAAGCTGCTACCATGTTGTGCAGATCTTACATGCAACATGAAGGCTTTCCTGAAAAAGGAGTCAAAGCTCTGTTACAGCCTGCCTGATAAATTCTCAGCCTTCTTGCTGCTATTCAAACAGCTGTGTCGAAGAACATAAGGATTAGGCTATAGGACCCATCAGGTTTGCCACATTAAGATCATTCAAAGTCTGTGAGAAGATTTGTAGCTCGGGTGCTCGTTGTTGTGGTTCTTTTCGCCAAGCTGGGAATTTGTGTTGCAGACGTTTCGTCCCCTGTATAGGTGACATCCTCAGTGCTTGGGAGCCTTCTGTGAAGTACTTCTGTGATCTTTCCTCCGCCATTTGTAGTGGTTTGAATCTGCCGCTTCCGGTTGTCAGTTCCAGCTGTCGGTTGCAGTGGTCGGTATATTGGGTTCAGATCGATGTGCTTATTGATTGAATCTGTGGATGAGTGCCATGCCTCTAGGAATTCCCTGGCTGTTCTCTGTTTGGCTTGTCCTATAATAGTAGTGTTGTCCCAGTCAAATTCATGTTGCTTGTCATCTGCATGTGTGGCTACTAAGGATAGTGGTCGTGTTGTTTCGTGGCTAGTTGGTGTTCATGCATGTGGATCGTTAGCTGTCTTCCTGTTTGTCCTATATAGTGTTTTGTGCAATCCTTGCATGGGATTTTGTACACCACATTGGTTTTGCTCATGCTGGGTATTGGGTCCTTCGTTCTGGTGAGTTGTTGTCTGAGAGTGGCTGTTGGTTTGTGTGCTGTTATGAGTCCTAGTGGTCGCAGTAGTCTGGCTGTCAGTTCGGAAATGCTCTTGATGTATGGTAGTGTGGCTAGTCCTTTGGGTTGCAGCATGTCCTCGTTCTGTTGTCTTTCCCTTAGGCATCTGTTGATGAAATTGCGCGGGTATCCGTTTTTGGCAAATACATTGTATAGGTGTTCTTCTTCCTCTTTTTTCAGTTCTGGTGTATTGCAGTGTGTTGTGGCCCTTTTGAATAATGTCTTGATGCAACATCTTTTGTGTGTGTTGGGGTGGTTGCTTTCGTAGTTTAGGACATGGTCTGTGTGTGTGGCTTTCCTGTATACCTTTGTGGTCTTCCAACCCAAAAGTTAATTGTGAGGTACAGGCAGGGTGTCAACTTACACAATTATTTAAAACCGAAAGAACTATGGATGCTATAAATCAGAAACAAGAACAGAAATTGCTGGAAAAGCTCAGCAGGTCTGGCAGCATCTGTGGAGAGAAATCAGTTAATGTTTCAAGTCCAGTGACCTTTCCTCAGAACTGCACAATTATTTGCGCTTCTCACCACCTTTCTTATCACTTCCAGGGACGAGAAAATTCTGTCCTATATCTTCTTTCTCCTTGCCTTATAGCTATCCAAATCATATATGTTTATCTACACCAGTTTTACCAACATGCATGCAGTAGATCAGTAGGAACTGTGTTCAGATGTTCACAGCTTATGATTAATCTTTGGACAGTAAGAATTGTGATACACCTAAACTTAGGAAATCATCTTGGAAATTCCTCTCCCATGATTACTTATGCCAAAAGATACTGGAATCTAGATAGGTCGGCACTCCTATTTCCAAGATTTTGTCTGACAAAATTTCATGTTGCAGCTGTACAGGACATTGGTTAGGCTACTTCTAGAATATTGCGTGCAATTCTGGCCTTCCTCCTATTGAAAGCATGTTGTGAAACGTGAAGGGGTTCAGAAAGGATTTACAAGGATGTTGCCAGGCTTGAAGGATTTGAACTAGAGGGAGAGGCTGAATTGCCTGAGGCTGTTTTTCCTGGAGCATCGGAGGCTAAGAGGTGACCTCACAGAGGTTTATAAAATCATGAGGGGCATGATAGGATAAATGGTCAAGGTTTTTTTCCCTGGGATGGGGGAGTCCAGAACTAGAGGGCATAGGTTTAGGGTGAGAGGGGAAAGATATAAAAGGGACCTAAGGGGCAACTTTTTCACACAGAGGGTGGTGCATGTATGGAATAAGCTGCCAGAGAAAGTGGTGGAGGCTGGTACAATTACAGCATTTAAAAGGCATCTGGATGGGTATATGAATAGGAAGGGTTTAGGGGAATATAAGCCAAGTGCTGGCAAATGGGACTAGATTAGGTTAGAATATCTGGTCAGTGTGGATGAGTTGGACCGAAGGGTCTGTTTCAATGCTGTAAACCTCTATGACTGTATGACAGTATAGAATTAGAAGCAGAAGGTGGCTATTTGGCCATTGAACCTGCTTCACCATTCGTAAGATTATGGCTGATCAGATCTTTCCATAATGCTGCCTCCCTTTCATTCTCTTGTTTATCAAGAATCTATCCATATCTGCATTAAAATTTTTTTAAAAAACCCTTTTGAGGAAGAGAGTTCCAAAGATTCATAAACTTCTATGAGAAAAAAAATTCTCCTTATGTCTGTCTTAAATGAGTGGCTCCTTATTATTAATAGTCACCTCTAGTTCTAGATCCTCTCACAAGAGTGAACATCTTTTCTACATCCACTGTGTCCAGATCCCTCAGGATCTCAATTATTTCAATCAAGCTGCCAATAACTCTTCTGTACTCCAGTGGATACCATTCTAGACTAACCTTTCATTATAAAATAACTCATCCATTCCAGATATTAGTTTGGTAAACCTTCTCTGAACTGCTTCCAATTTGTTTACATCCTTCCTTAAATAAGGAGACCAATACTGTATACAGTACTTCATATGTTGTCTCACCAATCACCTGTATAACTGAAGCATGAACTGTGATTTTATGCTCATTATCTGCACAATAATTGATAACATTTTCTTAGCTTTCTTAAATATTTGCTGTCTCTGCAAACTCACCTTTTGTGAATCATGCACTGGGCTACCCAGATCGAAATTTAAAGCTGTTCTGTTCACATGCCATTACATCAATGAGCTGCCATTTTTGTAATATTGTTAGAATGATTGCACTTTTGTGCTTTGCCAATTCTTCACTTTAACCAATTATATACATATGAATTGTGCACTTTTCATGACAATAACTCATGATTAAACTGTTTTTATTAATTTCCAATATTGCTGGCATAATTTGTACTTCTAGTATTCTCTCCTAATTCTGTATTCCAATATGCCTCAACCCACAATCAACGTAAGCAAAATACTTCAGATATTGGAAACCACAAACTATGGAACCATAGATTTGATACAACACAAAAGGAGGACATTTGGTCTTTTGTCCCCACATCAGCTCTAACACCGCTCCCCATCTTTTCTGGTAGCCTCAAACAGTTTTACTTTAACAATCCAATTTCCTTTTGAGTACTGCAATTGAACCTTCTCCAGCACACTTAAGCAGTACATTCCAGGTTCCAACCACTTGTTGTATGAAGACATTTCTTTTCTTCTTGTCATTGTTTCTTTTGTAAGTTACCATTTGATCAACTTAGACCTGACCCCTCATGACTAAAACCTCCTCTCAGTCTTCTCCAAAGAAAACAGTCCTTTTCCAATTTATTTATGTAACTTAAGTTCCTCATTCCTTGAGTCATATTGTGAATCATTGCAAGCTGTCCTGTCTTTATTAAGTGTGGTGCCTATAATTGGACACACCACCCTAGTTGTGGTCGACTGTGTCTCTGTATAACTACCTGCTTTTGTACTCCATACCCCTATTAATAAAGCTGATGGCATTGCCAGCTTTAGTAATTGGTCTCTCAACTTGATTAACCACCTTCTGTGACTTATACACACATTTTTACATCTGCTTCTGCACTCCCTTTAAAATTGTACCTTCTGTCTTATATCTTCTCTCATCACTCTTTCTACCAAAATGAAACATTTTAATCACTCTGCATTGAATTCCATCTGCCACTTATCACTCATTCCATCAAACTGCCTATATACTTACACTGTCCTCCTTGTCGTTCACATTACTTTCAAGATTTCTATCATCTGCTTTCTTTGAAATTGTGTTCTGTACACAAGAACTAAGTCATCAACATACATCAAGAAGAGCAAGAGTCTTAACACCAACCTGTGGGGAATTCCACTAAAAACCTTCCTCTAACTCAAAAACATCCATTAATCACTACTCTCTAGTTTCCTATCACTCATCCAATTTTGCATTTATGTTTCTATTATCTTTATTTCAGGCACTGTAACTTCATTCTCGTGTCTGTTGAGTGGCACTTTATTTAATGTCTTCTGGAAGTTAACATGCACCAGATATTATTACCACTGAGATCCTGCGCACTAATTTCCTAAGATCCTTAAATTCTAATTGCAGGACTACATCCTCTTTCTGCCTATATTATTGTTACTAATATGGACCACAACTGCTTGCTGCTCCCCCTCCACCATAGGGCGCTCATCAGTTGTTGAGTGATATCTTCAGCTTAAATGCCAGCAAGGCATATCATCCAGGATTGACATCAGTGGCCACAGAAATACCTACCTATCCCCTTATTCAATAATGTCATTATTGCTCTTCAGCTCTTTCTTGTGCCCTCCTTGGCTCTGGCGACACTCTCCAGATGAACCATGATTCTCAACAACATTTAAATACAGGTTGGACTCGGGAACTGCTGCACTACCTGCCTGTTTGTTCATGTTTCATAGTCACCTATTCAATCTCTATCTGCATTAAGCTGTAGGGTAACCACATCTAAAGAAGTATTATCCACAAAGCTCTCAATTTGCACATGTGACACAGTGGTGCCAACTTCTGTTTAGATTCCAAAACCTGAACAATAAAAGCAGAAGTTGCTGGAAATACGAAATAGATCAGGCCGCATCTGCAGAGAGAATGGCAGGGGGAATGGGTAGAAAGGACAAAATGAACGCATTTGGGTTTAAAATGATAAGCAGACAACTTCACATTGTTTTTTAAATCAGAAATGTTTGAAATTATTTTAAATTTTGTAATGCAAATTAATGGGCCAATGATTTTGAGATATTCAAAATTTGTTTGATAATATATGAAAAATTCAAACTATTCTTTACAACCTAGTTACACATGATATTAGATATACAAATATAATCAGTGATATTGATTGATTATTATATTAACATTGCAACTTTTCCAGATATGGGCTTCCTGTTAACTTCCAAGCCATGCTTCTACAACCAAATAAAAAAACCATGAAGCGACTACGAGATGTGCTAAATGCACTTTTTAAACATCTTGATGAAGTTGCTGCAGCTAGCACCATTGATGTAAGTGGGTGCAATCATACGTATGTGTGATGTTGTTATTTCACTGAAACTGTTTGTTTGACTGAAAAGATTAAGAATTCACACCTTGTCAGTGCCTTCTATTCATCCTGTTCTCCAACCATTCTCATTTCCCTACCAGTTTCTCTCAACTCCTTTCATGAAAAGGAGACCAGCACAACTACCCAAGATTTATTTTTGACCACTTGTGTAAAGGGGAATCTATTGGCTTGTGAGGTGGAAAGTAAAGCAATAGGCTCTATAACACCTCTCTCAAACTAGTTTCTATGTTTGTCTGTGCATCAAGGCAAGTCCTGTCTTAAGGGAAGTTGGAGAACCCCAGGAAAGTAGGAAGAGGTACAAACCTGACCAGATGCTTCTGTTTTGATGTTTTAATCAGTTTTACATTAACTATGACCATTGAACAGATTTTAAATGTACTTCTCAAACTGAACTTTCACTCAGATGTTTACATCTTGCTTTGTGCCTGGAATTTAGGATTCAGATGCAAAGTAGAAAAAAATCAATTTCTCATTTTTCTTTAGGGGGAATTGTATTATGGACAAAGCAATTCTAAAACTGTTCCATGTAATAGATATTAAAGATCTTGTATAATTCTCGAACATTTTGTTTTTGGTCAGCTGAGTCATGTGTTATGTTACACTGACCATGGTAAAGATACTTAAGCTATTCTATTGAGGATTATACATGAGTAGAATTCTTATTTGGAAATGTGTTGCTGGAAAAGCGCAGCAGGTCAGGCAGCATCCAGGGAACAGGAGAATCGACGTTTCGGGCATAAGCCCTTCTTCAGGAATGAGGAAAGTTTGTCTAGCAGGCTAAGATAAAAGGTAGGGAGGAGGGACTTGGGGGCGGGGCGTCGGAAATGTGATAGGTGGAAAGAGGTCAAGGTGAGGGTGATAGGTCAGACTGGGGTGGGGGCGGAGAGGTCGGGAAGAAGATTGCAGGTTAGGAAGGCGGTGCTGAATTTGATGGATTTGACTGAGACAGGGTGGGGGGAGGGGAAATGAGGAAACTGGTGAAATCCGAGTTCATCCCTTGTGGTTGGAGGGTTCCCAGCCGGAAGATGAGGCACCTTCCCAGCACCACTCCAATCTTCACATCAGGATGACCCGACCTGTTGGGACACGCTTTTGTAAGTTAATGTGGAATCAACTGAAAAGCACCCTGAGCCCCACTGTTAATTCAGCCCTCATATCTGGCTCAGATCTGACTTTAGTAAGGTTACCTAGAAACAAAATTAGCCTCAAAGAGACATTTCATTCATCTCCTTCCAACCCCAGTTTTAGAGAAAATCTGGCAGGCAGATACTAGCTGAGTGGATTTAGCTTGAGTATAATCTGGTTAATCTTTTATTCCGTTTGTTTGTGTTGTATTGTTATTTATATGCCGTACAAAAACATTTTTCTGAGATATAAATGGATTTGTAGTTCATTGAAACTGTCCCATCTCATGACACAACTCTTCTGCATTGGTGACTATTTGAATGCCCACATTGTTCTCTCATTCCTTGAGAAATGCATATTTTCCTAACATTTATATTTTTAACATGCTTTTGAGTGATTTAAATTGCATACTTTGGTCTTTTTAAGCTCTAGGTAATATAGTCTTCAACTTCTTCCATGTTTGCTTACACAAATGTATTTGTAAATAACTTATAGCAAAGACCAATGCCTGAAGAGTCTTCAATGGTTATGACTTTTCCTTACTTTAGAAGATGAATCACATTGTACAGCACACGGTTTTTATTTTACTTTTGACAAGGGATACGGGTGTCACCATCAAGGCTAGCACTTGTTGGCCATCCTTAAATGTCCTTGCTGGAATTTGAACTTGTGGCCCCAAGGTCTGGGCATCTGGATTACTAATGAAGTAACTTACCACTGTGAGAAAACCATCCCAGGATAACCAACCATGAATTAGTTAGATTGTACTTAGAAGGTATTTAGTTACTTCATTGATTATTGCTTCAAATGTCTATCCTCCTTGTGGGAGGAGGCAATAAACATTGTGAGATTTAAATTAGGTCATTTTCTTAGGTGCTGTGCAGTCACATAAGGATTCAAGGTGCACACAAATAGTAGTGCTACAGTGAGAGTCATATTTCCACAGGGATCATAATAGAATACATTGCCAACATCCTCAAACACTCTTTCCATTACCAGGACTGCTGTGGAGAACCTTGCAGTACTCAACTGAATAGGGAGTAGTAAGAACCACGGTGTGGTCATTATTAATTAATGGCCTTTATCATAAAAGTAAAAGCTAAAGAGGAGGAGATACCATAACAGGAATGGAGGAACAGGAAGAGAAAGAGAGGCTACAGTGCAGACTGCCTCTTTCAGTCTAGGTTCTGCAGGATCAAACTAGTGATACTAAAAACCTCAAGCCTGCCTTCCTATTCACTAACAGTCCTGTACTCGTTATGTTTTGAAAGTGTCAGCCATGGCTAGGTTGGTAGCACAATTTAATTTATCCCTTGTCTGCAACCTTCTAGCCTAGATTACTCTTCTTTCTATTTGAATAATAGAAACCCTATAGTACAGATAGAGGCCATTCAACCAATTCATGTCTGCACTGACCCTTTGAAGAGCATCTCACTGCTACACCTCTCTCCAGACCCCCAACCTGTCTGCATAATCTCACATTTCCCATAGCTAACCCATCTAGCGTACACATCCCTGTACGCTGTAGGCAGTTTAGCATGGTCAATCCAGCAAATCCACACATCTATGGACTGTGGAAGGAAGCCAGAGCACCTGTTGGAAATCCAGACAAACACTGGGAGAATGTGGAAACTCCACAGACAGTCATCCAAGACTGGAATCAAACCCAAGTCCTGGTTCTGTGAGGCAGAAGTGCTAACTACTGTCTCAACGTGCCATCCTGTTAACATCAATCTGGGGCATCAGCCCAATTCAGTGAAGACTACAGGAGGACAGGCTGGGACATTCACCTGGAATACCTGTAAGTGAGATGCCAACCTGGTGAGTTTACAACACAGGACTATCTGCGAGCCAAACATTCGAGATAGCATGCAATAGATAGGGCAAAGTGATCCCACAATCAGCATGCCATATGCCTTCTTGACCACTCTATCGACCTGGGTTGCCACCTTCGGGGACAATGGACCTGAACACCCAGATCTCTCTAGACTTCAATTTTCCCCAGGGCTTTTCCATTTGACATGTAGTTTGCTCTTGAATTGGATCTTCCAAAATGCATCACCTTGCATTGCCCGGATTAAACTCCTTCTGCCATCTTTCTGCCCAATTTTCTAATCTATCTATATTCAGCTGCATTCTCTGACAGTCTCCTTCACTACCTGCTAATCCACCAATCTTAGCGTCATCTGCAAACTTGCTAATCAGACCACCAATACCTTCCTCCAGATCATTTATGTATATCACAAAGAATAATAGTCCAACACAGATTCCTGTGGAACACCACTGGTCACAGTTCTCCATTTTGAGAAACTCCCCTTCCATTACTTCTCTGTCTCCTGCTGCCCAGCCAGTTCTGTACCATGGGGGACCTTATCAAACACCCTCCTAAAGTCCATGTATATGACATCTACAGCCCTTTCCTCATCAATCACTTTGTCACTTCCTCAAAGAATTCTATTAAGTTGGTAAGACATGACCTTCCGTGCACAAAAACAGGCTGCCTATCACTGAGAAGCCCATTTTCTTCCAAATGTAAATAGATTCTATCCCTCAGTATCTTCTGCAGCAGTTTCCCTACCACTGACATCAGGTTCACCAGTCTTTAATTACCTGGATTATCCCTGCTACCATTCTTAAACAAGGGGACAACACTAGCAATTCTCCAGTCCTCCAGTTACTCGCCCCATGTTCAAGGATGCTGCAAAGATATCTGTTAAGGCCCCAACTATTTCCTCTCTCACGTCCCTCAGTAAGCTGGGATAGATCCCAACCGGACCTTGGATCTTGGCTACCTTAATACCTTAATCTTGTATATTTATTCAATAAGTGAGAGGAAAGAATATCAAGGCAGATCACTGGCCAAAGTTTGCAGTTGGCTTGTGTTTCAGATGGCAGATTCAGTTTTGGTTTGAGAACCCAGATTTGAATGCGATGGTACATCAGATGCGATATTTCGGAGGGGCATCTTTTTGTCAATTAGAGATGGCAGCTGGGGTCCAATGTCAGGAGGTCTGTTCAATGCTGGCTACCAGTGCAGTAAGACTACTGCTGGTGGTCCAGCAGCAGGAATGGCAGCAATGCCATGAGGCACTTTCATTAGGAGTGCAACAACAGAGTACTTACGTTGCAATCTGGTTACTGTCCTTAACTGGATAAATAAGAATTTGTAGTCAAGTTGCCATCAACAGAGATGAGGGCTTCCTTCAAGTTATTCAACTTGGATCTTTTCAAATATGAAGCAACTTTTTCTTTAATAACACTTTGATCACAGTTAGGTGCCAATTATCAATGTTGACTCAGTCTACTCTCTGGAAATACAAGGTGTAAAGCAACAGTAACTTCCTATATTCAGCATTGGGTTATCCAGAGTTGTGCTAATGGTTAATTTTCTAATGTTCATGAATTGAACTTTATATTGCATGGGGTACAATTACATGTCAACTGACAGTATTTAACAGAGAAATAATGGTGAAAGTCAGATAGTGGGGAAAAAAGGGCAGTTTTCCGCTTTCTGCAGGTGGTGAGAAGGACAAATAGAACATGGTCTCAGAGAGATGCTCAGCCTCTTCTTACCAATGAAGCAAATAAGTTTTGTGTGACAAGGTTCAATCCATTACCAATTAAGGCTTTTAAGTGATTAACAGCCACTTACAGCCTCACCACTGATCCACTTATCTGCCTTTCCAGCAGGTGAGAAAACCCTGCCAATCAAGTTGGGGATGATCCCTCCAGTTCTGGCAGCAGTTCTGGGCAGGGATAGGAGCTGGCAGTGCTCCCTTTATTTCTACACTGTGAGTCTTTGAAACGGATCCAGCTTCCTCCGAGCCAGCTTTTCAGAGTGAACAGAACCTCTGCCACTCTTCCTTTTTTTTCTTTTTTTAATTTTATTGATCAGTACAAAATACAGTTAACAATAAACAGAAAGCAGCAGTTCACAAAAAAACACTATATACAGTGGAAAGGGCATCAAAGCCAAACCCCAAACCCCATCCTTCAACCGGTTTTCAGGGAGATGAGGACAAACCTCAAGTCCCACTTGCGCGCAAAGATAAAAGTAACAAACACAGACAAGACAGTACAATAAAATGAGCAACAGTGCATACAACACAGACCCAATATAGCTAAAAAAAGATACAACACCAGTTTACACCACATACTGATCAGACCATCCTTGGCTAGCCTTCCTACGGGAAAGTCATCGGCCTTCAGGTCTCCAACAGTCCTGCGTACTAACCGATCCTCCCCAGGCCCGCTTTGACACTCCTGTTCTTATCTGTCAACCAGGGCTCCCTGATTAGACTAGATTAATAGCCCCAATTAGGGAACTCATATTCTGTGACATCCACCTACCTGACTTCATCACAATCACTACACCTACAAGTCCCTCTACTCACAATCCTCAACCTGACACACCTACAATTCTAATTAATTTTTATTTAGAGCTCTATTTGAATAGGATGAGGGACTGAGCCGGACTGAGTTTCTTCAATTGCGCTTCTCAAATCCACAACCCCTACCATCTGAAAGAACATAGGTAGCAGGCACCAAGATCATCATTACTACTAGGTTCCTAACTTGGAACTATGTTGCTGTGAATGAGAATCCTTTGCTCTATTTCTAAAATTGTTAGACTGGATGGGAAATGTTGTGGGGTGCACACAGTAGCCTCAAGTTGCTTGCCAGTTCAGCTGGTGCCAAAGGCCAACCAAAAGTTACGAAGTACGTTCTATCAATTGTCACTATAATGTAGTATAAAAGAAAGGTGGATGGTACAATTTTTGGAGGTGTAGGCCGTTTCCACAGTGGATGCAGTTTTCTCCAATTGACAGATGTAGATGCTAGATTTTGTGGAATTCAGGCTGCTGATTGCTAAGTAGGCTAAGATTGTAGAAATTGCTTACTGATGAATCCCTTCCCTCATCCTAAATTCTTTGCTTTTATGTTTAGGGAGAAAGGCGGCTAATACTTAGCATAGTCACTGATCTTGTGGAAATTCAGGACTATTATATTCCTAATATATTTGAGGGAATGAAAACATTTTTAGCAGTTCTGTGTTCCTACCAAAAGGTGGTAGGCAAGTACTTTGTAAGTCTAACCGAAGTCTACAATCAGAACCATGCATGAGTAAAAGTGGTTTCAATTTTACCTTTACCAGAGAATTGTTTTTATAATTTGTGTAATTATCACCTATGCTGTTTGCTTGTAAACTCCAAGCACTGGACAAATATTCACAAATTCCAAGAGTATTCGGTATATGATGTTCAAGAAATTGATCTCTCTGAGGAACTTGACATCAAATCACTACAAATTTTATAAGTCTTGCAGTTGATGCTTGATATTCTCAAATGGAATGTTGCCTTAATTGGGGCAATTTATTTACTTTTTTCAAGCTATTTATGTTTTGTTCTTATTACATTCAAGTTTGGAATGAACAGATTCAATATTTTCATCTGAGAAGCTATGTGGGAAAACCTTGATGGCATCAACCAGATGCATTTTAACATTTATTTTGCTTGTTTTACAATGAATTAACAATATTCCACAGGTCCCACCTTTAAAACTTGCAAACGCTTTGTTAACTGTTTAATGAAATTATATGGTAGGTCTAGATACAGGCAAAACAAATAACATTCTTGTCATTGAGTTCTCTGCATACTCAGATCCTTTTCTAGTTCTTGCCAAATGACTAAATAACCGATACAGCTTTCTCCCAAGAAAGTCCAAATCAGAGCTCTGAATTCTCTCACCATTTAATTAAACACATAGACCATGGATAAATTTTGCTGCGGTACAAGAGAACAGCAAGGTACCGTGGTAACATGGCTTTCTGTTGCATTTTTGCCACCAGGGAAGGTATCCAGTCACAGGCAGGGAGACAGTTCAGCTATTTCCTGAACAGTGGTGGAATTCAATAACATCCCAGTTAAGGCTATAAGCAGGAGGAACAGGAAAAGGCTATTCGGTCCCTCAGACCTACTATGCCACTCTATAGGATCATAGCTGATCCAACATACCTTATGTCCATTTTCCTGCCCCTTCCCCATAACCCTACTGATCAAGAATCTACCTATCTCAGCCTTAAATATACACAAAAAACACTACCACAGTGTACTGTGCGGACAGAGTTCCAAAAACTCACAACCATCTGAGAAAAGAAATTCCTCCTCATTTCAGTCTTTGGCTCCCTTTTATTCTGAGACTCTCCCATGATGGAAAACATCCTCTCAACATTTACCCTGTCAAGTCCCTTTCAATTAGATTATCTCTCATTCTTCTAAACTCCAATGGATAGAGTCCCAATCTGTTTAACATTTGCCAACAAGACTGTCCCCCCAAACCAGAGAATGTATACTCTCAGGGATGTAGTATTTTTCTAGTAGGAGAGGCTTCAACACATTGGAAGCAGTCAGGTCCATGGAACCAGTCTCCCTGGTGCAGAATGGGGTTTGTGAGTTGGGGAAAGCCATCTTAATTGGAGACTCGATGCCCCCAAAGAGGAGCAATGAGTGGGAAAGGTCGCCCCTGCACCTCCAACAAGGCACCTGGAAGACCTGACCAACCTGACCTTCATGACTTTTTATTTTAGTCTTAAGTCTTCAAGAGAGCTTCTATGTTTAGGTATTGTGTTGATCACCTCTCTGGCTGCCAAGAGGTCAGAGCTGCCAATGCTTTTTGATCTAGCAGCATAGGGAATCTACTTATCTTAAGAGGCTGCCTGTGGGAATCTCTCTGGGTTAATCCTGTTGATGGTATGTAGGCCAAGGATTTCACTTGGTCCCAAAGTCAGCTCCAGTAATGGTGATGAAACAACTAAGGATGAAATTAAACTGCTCATTTGCAGATTATCTGTCCCTCATACCTGGCCCATAGGGAAGAATAGTGAACCAAGAACCCAGGAATGCAGAGATTTTTAATGCTGGCCCACATGTGAACAGGAACTGGTGCCAATGGGTAGAGGCAGAATAGATAAGTGCAGTGGGCCTTGGGACCTGCTGTCTAGTGATTTTTGTTGGTAAACAAAAGATTCTAGAGTGGATAAAAGATCACTGTGACATTCCCTTTTTTGACCTTTGCATTTCGAGGATGGTAGAGAAAATCAGCTCTGAGGAGAAAGTGAGGACTGCAGATGCTGGAGATCAGAGCTGAAAATGTGTTGCTGGAAAAGCACAGCAGGTCAGGCAGCATCCAAGGAACAGGAGAATGGACGTTTCGGGCATAACCCCTTCTTCCTGAAGAAGGGCTTATGCCCGATACGTCGATTCTCCTGTTCCTTGGATGCTGCCTGACCTGCTGCGCTTTTCCAGCAACACATTTTCAAAATCAGCTCTGATCCAATCAATGCAAGTTGGCAATTGTACAACCGGATATAATGCTGAACAGTATAGTCAAAATAATAAGGATAAAAGCCAAAGGAATTCATGTTAAAAAAACTGTAGAGTGCTCTGGTGTGTCACCATGGTTTCTGGTTACTGAAACACAAGATATTCAGGCTGTTGGTGCAGATCAGGGGAGAGCCATGAGATTAGTTCCTCATTCCCAGTATTAAACGGGGGAATAATCATTTGAACCCAAGGGCTTCATTTCAATGCAGCAGGCCTAACTCCTATCTCACTCAAAAAGGGTGGCACTGGAAAAGCACAGCAGATCAGGCAGCATTCGAGGTGCAGGAGAGTCGATGTTGAATGCCTGAAACATTGACTCTCCTGCTCCTCAGATACTGCCTGACCTATGCTTTTTCAGCACCACCCCTTTTGACTCTGATTCTCCAGCATCTGCAGTCCTCACTTTCTCCTCACTCCCATCTCAATCAAGTGTCAGTGCTATGACATATGATCATTAAAGTAGGAGGGCATAGTCGGGAAAGGCAATTGGAAGGGGTTGGAACCCGGAGCATGTGAGGTCCAAGGCTTGCTTGAAAGCTTTGAAGGTATACTCTGGCTTTTCATCACCTATAAGAAAACACCGAACTTCAATCCCTGCTAATTCATTTTCTTGGACCTTTTCTGGGCCAACATTGCATGGCAACATGTTTACTTGGTATTCCTTGCCTGGGCATTGATTTTGCAATGCAAAGTTAAAACACCGTTGAAGTGTGAATGATACCATAGCAGCCCGACTTTTAAATGTTAATGATGCTTCTGTCTGCCTGATCAAGGACTTTACTTGCTCCCTGAAGCATACCTATTACAAAACAGCATGAGCACAGGTACAGCATAGATCTGAGAGTCCCCTGGTGCTAATATTTTGACCTCAGTCCAACCTGCACCCTTCCCCTGCCCAACCTAAAAGCATATTTCTAAATGGTGCAGTAATTAGAATTGGTCATGTGTTGTCAGGGGACTGAGTCATGAGGTTAGACTACAGAGACTTTAGCTTGATATCCTTGAAAGAAAGTGGCTGAAAGGTGACTTTATGGATGCGTACTAAAAATTTTGGATCTGGAATAATATATCAAATTAAACTGCTGCAATAGCATATTTGTTCACAATTGTTAACAGAAAATGGGAGACTGTTATAAAAACATTTGTCCTGGTCACAGAATGTCATCAACATTGTAAGTGACTTCTGCATAGCTGGGTGCATAAGCTCTGGAATTATTTATGGCTTTGATCATGGGAAGAGCTATAGTGTCCTTCTGAATGGATGAGCTAAAATAGGCCAAACAGCTGTCTTCATATATCACGTGATCTTAAGACCCTTATTATTGAAATAATTTAATACTGTGCTGATTCCATTTCTATTGCAGGTCAACATGGATATCCCTGGACTGAATGTTAGCCAACAAGATTACTATGCTTATGTCTACTTCAAAATTGACATTGATTTATTTAATTTTAAGTAAATCTTTGACTAAAATGTGAAAGAATGAATGCCACTTGGATTTCTGTGTAGGACGAGTTTCTAAAATATATATATATATATATATAAAATATATATCACATGCACGCACAAAAAAATATACACATGGAAGTGGGTTACTTGATAATTTAAAAAAATCTTTACTTAATTCAAATAAGATTTTAAAATATGATGATGGTTAAGGCTTGTCTTTTACTCAATTTAAAAAAAAATCTGTATGCCTCTGTCTTATTATCAAATCTTCCTGATTACAAATAAACCATATCTTTGTGAGTATATTACCTTGAGCCATCTCTCTTTACCATTTTATGCTTTTATTTAGCTGAATTATTCAAAATTCAATCATCATAGTATTGAATTTATGTTCTTTTTACATCAAATATTTATTCATACACACAATAACAAAAAAAGTTACATCATGTCTGTTTTTTCAATTCAGTAAATTGAGACCTCTTTTTGTAGCTTTGAGATTTAAAAACAAATCCTTATTTAATTTTTCTTTGACCCTTTTAAGTTACAATTGTACCACTTGCCACTAAGGCTCAGGCATTCCACTCGCTATTGCCAGCAACATCCATCACTGGCTATCACCTTAGCCTGCGTGGTCTCTGTGCTGCCTACTCACAGAATCATAGAATGCCTACAATATAGAAGCAGGCAATTCAGCCCATCAAGTCCACACCAACCCTTCAAAAAGCATCCCACCCAGAACAACCCAGACCCACCCATCTCTGTAACCTTGCAATTTCCATGGCTAATCCACCTAGCCTGCACATCCTGGACACTGTAGACAATTTAGCACGGTCGATTCACCTAGCTTGCACATCTTTGGATTGTGGAAGGAAACCCACACAAACAGAGGAAGAATATGCAAAGTCCACAGACAATTGCCCAAAGGTGGAATCGAACCAGGTCCCTGGCACTATGAGTCAACAGTGCTAACCACTGTGCCATCTTGTTTTGCATATCTCAACACTTTTACCCCACCTACATTGGCATCAGGTCTACTCCCTTAGACTTCGAGACATTACCATTTGCTTGCAGGACAGGGAACGAATTAGGTCTGTATAGTGCTGGTGTATGGGTGTGGCATTGATGTAGCAATGTGCTGTACAGCAACATGTCTATCCACTTGACTGATGACTGCTGACAAGCATTACAAGCTGCCTGGTTTTTTGACTGTACTGAACTATAAGGTAATGCAGTTAGCCTTCGACTCTCGATGCCAAAGCAAAGCACAAAAAGGCCTGGCAAGGATGCTAAGTATAAGTGAAGACTAAGAAAGCATGACAAACACTGGACATGGACCCTGTCTCTCTTCAGAAATAAAGTGAGTGAGTGTTAAGAGAGTGAGCAAGCAGCCCTGAGATGTAGCCTGGTCCAATCCATGACAGACTTGGAGGGGGGAGAAGTATACTGTAAGTGGATCAAAGATGTGTCATGAGGGTGCAGAAAGGTAGGTACATGTTCGCTGCTGATGTAGAGTGCATGCAGTCACTACATATACAGTGTGCCCTAGATGTCGATGCCTGGTGCCCAAGCTAGAGATCCAGAGGAATGTGCAACAAACCAGACACCCACTCTGACTTTCATGTCAGGAATTAGTTTCTAGGAGAAAGTGAGGACTGCTGATGCTGGAGATCAGAGCTTAAAAATGTGTTGCTGGAAAAGCGCAACAGGTCAGGCAGCATCAAAGGAACAGGAGAATCGACGTTTCGGGCACAAGCCCTTCTGCAGGAATTAGTTTCTGTCAATAGGTGGCCAAATCAAAATCTGCACACTAATGAGGTGAGTTTAGGTAGTAATAGGGGTGATAATGAGCAATAACCTGTCTTAACAGGTTATTGTCTTTAACCAGTGATAATCTTATCTCGATATTTGGAATTGAGTTATTACATCTGACATCGATTAGATTAGATTCCCTACAGTGTGGAAACAGGCCCTTTGGCCCAATCAGTCCACACCGATCCTGCGAAGGGTAACCCACCCAGACCCATTTCCCTCTGACTAATGCACCTAACACTATGGGCAATTTAGCATGGCCAATTCATCTGATCTGCACATCTTTGGATTGTGGGAGGAAACCGGAGCACCCGAGATAGGCCTTGCTTGACGTCTCATGTAATTCTATCAAATTTTTCTCCTTAGCTGACATTATTGTTTTGCTTTAACTTTATCCTCTAGGCCCCGTGACTGTGATTAAGATACTTTTCCTTGTTTTAAAATTGCATCAGCTTTGACCAATGTAGCACTGTTGGATTCAGCACTTCCTCACTGTGTGTGCAACATCATGAAAGCAGCGATTGCAGATGAAAAACATCATTATGAACGATGGTAATATCATGGCAAGGCAATGGCACAGTGGTTCCAGGTTCAAATCCTGCCATGACAGATGGTTAAAAACTCATTCAGTTCACAAAGGTCCTTTAGGGAAGGGAATCTGATGTTCTAAACCTGATTTGGCCTACATGTGACTCCAGACACACAGCAATACGGCTGACTCTTAATTGTCCTCTGTAATGGCATCACAAGCCATTCAACATTGTCAAACTGCTAAAAAGTCTCAAGACGGAATGAAAATAGGAGGATCAACTGGCAGCAACTTAGGCACCTGAAATGACAATGGCAAGCAAACTTAGCCCTGTTGACCTTGCAAAGATCTCTGGGGGCTAATGCCAAAATTGGAACAGCTGTCTCAAGGACTAGCCAAGCAACAACCTGACATAGTCACAATCGCAGGATCGTACCTTACAAGCAATGTACTGGCCATTACCATCACTAACCCTGGGTATGTCTTGTCCCACCAACAAGAACACCAAGCAGATGTAGTGGCACAGAGGTATACAATTGAGGGGGAATTGTACTGGGATTCCTCTACATTGGTTTCGGACCTCATGAAACCTTATGGCAGCAGGTCAACCATCTCATTAATCATCATTTACCCTCCCACCTCACCTGATGAACCAGTACTCCTCCATGTTGAATGCCACTTGAAGGAGGTACTGAGGGTAGCAAAGACACAAAATGTACTCTGGATGGGACTTCAGTGTCCATCAGCATGAGACGTTCAGCAGCACCGTTACTGACTGAACCGGTTGAGTCCTAAAGGATACTGCTGCTGGTCTGGGCCTGTGCCAGGTAATGAAGGAACCAACAGGAAGGAAAAATATACTTGACCTCATGCTCACCATGTGATGCCTCATTTGCATCTAGCCATGACATATCAGGAAAAGAGAGCACCACACAATCCTTGTGGAGACAAAGTCTCATCTTTACACTGAAAATATCTATCTAACATCATACTGTGTGGCACTACCACCGCGTTAAATAGTATAGACTTTGAAGAGATCAACAACTCAAAACTGGGCATCCATGAATTGCTGTGGGCCATCAGGAGTAGCAGAGTTTACTCCAACAGAATCTGCAAACCTCATGGCTTGGCATAACGTCCACTCTACCATTACCATCAAGCCAGGGGATTAACACTGTTTCAGTGCAGAGTACAATCAAGAGTCAACCTTATGAAGTTGTAGAACAGGACTACCGGCATGCCAGACAGCATAAGTAGCAAAAATATCCCCATCCTCAAAAACGGGGACATGCACCACATCAGTGCAAAAGAGAAGACTGAAGCATTCATAAAATCCTCAGCCAAAAGTGCCAAATGGATAATCTAGTTCGACCTTCTCTTGATCTTCAGCATCATTGGTGCCAATCAATCTTGATTCACTCCACGTGCTATCAAGAGTCAACTGGAGGCACTGGATAAGGTAAAGGCATTGGGCTCTGACAACATTCTAACAATAGTACTGAACGTATGTGGTCCAGAATTTGCCAAACTCCTAGCCATGCTGTTCTAGTAGAGTTGCCACAATTGGTATCTACCTGACAATATGGAGAATTGGCATATTTTGTTCTGTACACAAGAGCAGGATAAATCCAATCCAGTCAATTACCAGTTATCAGTCTATTCTTGATCATCAGTAATAGGATGGATGGGTCCATCAACTATGCTATCAAACAGCAATAATTGCTCACTGATGCTTAGTTGAGTTTTGCCAGGGTCACTCAACTCTTTGATTTCATTACAATCTTGATCCAAACATGGACAAAAGTGCAGAATTCCAGAGATGACATTAGAGTGACTGCCTTTGACATCAAGGCCCCACATTTGAATGAGCGTCTCATCAAGGAGCCCCAGTAAAACCGTGTTAATGAGGATCGGAGGAGAGCTCCCGGCTGGTTGGAGTCATACCTGGCACAAAGGAAGATAGTTGATGTTTTTGGAGGTTTGTTATCTCAGCTCCGAGACATCTCTTCAAAAAACCCTAGGGTAGTATCCTATGCCAGAACATCTTCAAAAGAGATCAAGAAAAAACTAACCGACCTAGCAGTGAAATTGGATTGTTTAAAATGACAAAACAGGAAAATGAGAAGTTAGTTTTGCTAAAGTACTTGCAGCAATCTCCTACAAATCCACAGCTGACAAAATCAAAGGGGGTGAAGTGTTACACCTTGAAGCACTGGCAAGGTGAATGGATCTAGAAGCAACATCATGGAGAAAATGGAAAGATTCTTGGCAGTCAGAACTGAAGACCAAATTCAGCAGATTGCCGGTCTTCTTAATTGTTTGCTGTTCTCAAGTATTGCTAGCAAATACAATTTTCTGCTCACCCTTGGAAAACTTGTCTAGTGATGGGAATGTATCAGAGTGCTGTGCCAACACAGCTTACCTCTATTTTCCTGCCTATACCTCAAACCCTGCCTCCAAAGGCATATGAATTAAATCAGTGGGTATAGAAATTGTGCTATTTTCACACAAATTAAGCAAAAACGTAGGCATTTTAAGTCCAAGATTTTAACTAAAATCATTAATAATCATGAATGGCAGGCATTTCATTTAATGATCCCTGGAACAATAATCAAGTAGAACTAATGTTATTTAGAACTAAATCAATTGATTCTAACATTGATTTTAAAAGTTTCATTTTCAGCAACTCTTCTGAGTAAATGACTAAATAGTGTACTTAATAAAATACACACATTAGCTAAAGTACTCTCAATGACTGACTGATAAATCCCTAAAGAATTGTAATACATTTGTTAGACTGGAATGTTTATAACAATGTAGTATTTATGGTATAATCTTTGAGGAGAAAGTGAGGTCTGCAGATGCTGGAGATCAGAGCTGAAAATGTGTTGCTGGAAAATCGCAGCAGGTCAGGCAGCATCCAGGGAACAGGAGAATCGACGTTTCGGGCATAAGCCCTTCTTCAGGAATGAGGAAGGTTTGTCCAGCAGGCTAAGATAAAAGGTAGGGAGGAGGGACTTGGGGGAGGGGCGTCGGAAATGTGATAGGTGGAAAGAGGTCAAGGTGAGGGTGATAGGTCAGACTGGGGTGGGGGCGGAGAGGTCGGGAAGAAGATTGCAGGTTAGGAAGGCGGTGCTGAGTCGGATGGATTTGACTGAGACAGGGTGGGGGGAGGGGAAATGAGGAAACTGGTGAAATCTGAGTTCATCCCTTGTGGTTGGAGGGTTCCCACCCCAGTCTGACCTATCACCCTCACCTTGACCTCTTTCCACCTATCACATTTCCGACGCCCCTTCCCCAAGTCCCTCCTCCCTACCTTTTATCTTAGCCTGCTGGACAAACCTTCCTCATTCCTGAAGAAGGGCTTATGCCCGAAACGTCGATTCTCCTGTTCCCTGGATGCTGCCTGACCTGCTGCGCTTTTCCAGCAACACATTTTCAGCTATTTATGGTATAAAGCTAACAATCTAAAGGTTATGATTTCAGATCTTGCCATAAGTTGTGAAATTGATTTCAATAAATCTCATAACAGTACCAGATAAATTATTACTTTGTCATTGAGAAAAGATGAGCAAATCTATGGCTGGTCAATTCTTTGTATTATTCCATAAATAGTTTCAGTGTTAGGAATCACTATTAATACAAAAGCAATGACTGAAATTTCTCAGCCTTTTACTGATGAAGTAGGAAGCAGAAAAGCTGAGAAAATGGCAGGGTAAAGTGTTAAGATAGAAGCCAGACACATTCCCACTGTAATGTTATTTTGCTAGTGGTGGGAGACATTGTAGTCTAGAATCCCAGTGGGATGCTGATTGAGCAACTTAACCAGTCACTTTCTCATGTTGGCCTGCTTTTCGTCCCGATTACTGTGGGCTGATTGCTTGATCCCGGCATTTCCAATACAACCTCAACTCTTTTAGAGGGCAACTAGCCATTGAGGCACTGTCAGCAAAGCCCTCTGCTCACAGAGGGATGCTGAGTTACCAGACCTCTGGTTGGAGTCAGGCTAATTTTCATTGGAATGTAGCCCTGGCAACAGTCTCTAATTAGTCATTGTTGGCATCCAGTATGTTGGCAACCAGTTGGCTGGATCACTGGTTTGCAATACAGTGATACTAACAGTAGTAGGTTAAATTCCCACACCAACTCAGATTCCATGAAGGATTCCCCTTCTCAATATCTCCTCCTGCCTGAGGTGTGGTGACCCTCAATCTAAACCGGCACTGATCGTCTCTTTGTAAATGTGGTGGCACAGTGGTTAGCACACTACCTCACAGTGCCAGGGACCTGGATTCAATTACATCCCTGGAAGACTGTGTGGAGTTTGTATTTTTCTCTGTGTCTGTGTCAGTTTCTCTAGGTGCTCCAGTTTCTTCCCAAAATCCAAAGATGTGCAGCTTAGGTGAATTGGCCATGCTTAACTGTCCGTAGTGACTACGGATGTGCAGGTTAGGTGGACTAGCTATGGTAAATCCTGGATTATGGGGATAGGATGAGTCTGGATGGGACGCCCTTTGGAGGGTCAGTACAGACTTGATGGGTTGAATGCATAAAAAAGGAAAAGTCCAACCCCAGTGGTTAATTTTGTGCTCTTCTTGGCATGATAATAATATTGACAGAATCTTAACATTCTGATCCCAGGATAAAGCCAGTAGAAGTAGAATAGTGTGGTACAGAATCATACGGGATATGACCCTGAAAAATTCTTAAAATCTAGATTCTACGATATGCCAATGTACAAGCTTCTTTATATTAATGGTGGGACAAGAAAATAGGTATTGGGAATCAAGAGCATTTGAATAGAAACAGTGAAATCTCTGGAGGATGTGCATCATTCTTAATGGTAAGAGTCAATCTATTTTAGGCGGAATTTCAATGCAAGTGTTCACACAGGCAGCTCAAAGTGAGTTCCAGTCATTCAACCCCCTTGAACTGGAAAAGCTCTGCTGAAATTTGAACATGTGATTCGATAGGCCATTCAACCTCTCATGCTTGCTGTACCATTTAAAAGGATCATGTCTGATCTGATTGTAACTTTAAATCCACATTCTTCCTACCGCTGATAATCTTTTGACCCCTTGCTTAACAAGAATATATCTACTTATGCCTTAAAGTATTCAAGAACTCTTACTCCACTACCCTTTCATAAAGAGTATTCCAAAAGCTCACAATCTTATAAGAAAAGATTTTACCTAATGTCAGTTTTAAAAGACTAACCCTGATTTTTAAACAGTGATCCCTAATTCTAGATTCTCCCTGAAGAGTAAAGGTCCTCTCCATTTATGTCAAGACCTCTCCAAAGTTTATATGTTTCGATCAAGTCACTCTTATGACTAAATCCAGTGGATACAAGCCTAGCCTGTCCAGACTTTCTTCATAAGATTACTTGGTCATTCCAGGTATCAGTTAAAAAGTGTGACACCGGAAAAGCACAGCAGGTCAGGCAATGTCCCAGGAGTGGGAGAGTTGACGTTTCAGGCATGAGCCCTTTGTCAGGAATGTGAGGGGTTGTGGCAAGGGGGCTGAGAGATGAATTGGAGGGAAATGGGGGAAGGGTAACTGGGAGGGCGATAGGTGGATGCAGGTGGGGGTGATGGTGATAGGCAAGAGCGGAGGGTGAAACAGTTAGGTGGGAAGGAAGATGGGAGAAGTTCAAGAGGGCGGTGCTCAGTTGGAGGGTTGGATCTGGGATAAGATGGGGCAGGGGAGATGATGAAACTGGTGAAATCAACTGATGCTGTGTAGTTGGAGGGTCCCAATTCTTCCTTGTCTATACCTTAAATAGATGATTTCTTACCTCTTATACCCTCTGGTCCTAGACAGCTCCACAAAGGGAACAATCTCTTAGCATTCTCCCTGTGAAGGCTCTCAAAAATCTTATATCTTTCAATAAGGTCATCCCTTGTTCTTCTAAACTCCATGTACTACAGGCTCAAGCTATTCACCATCCCTTCATAAGTAAAGCCTTCCATATCTGGGATCAACCTCACAAACTTTCTCTGGACCGTCTCTAATGTCAGTGTGTCTTTCCTTAGATAAAGAGACCAAAACTGTTAACATTATATTTGATTTCATTATTTAGTGACCTGCAAGATGTAGCAATGTGTCGGTTTATCATTTCCGTATTAATTTTTTGTTTAACCTTCACTCTACTCTTTGATTTACTGCATCTTCACAAATTTGATTAATTGCCCAACAATACAGTAAAATTCTCTCTACTTCCTTAGTTATACATCCGCACCAGCACAATTCAGTTGGAGTTCATCTCATCGGTTAAGATTCCATTTCCCAGGTCCTGGATGCCTGTACTCCATGAATTGGAAGCTACTTCTCCCATATCAGCCTTTGAGCCACCCATTCAAATGCCCAATTTTATTTGTCCTTTGTCAATTTGGACATGGCTTAGGTAATCATGTAGAGATTATGACATTTGAGGTTCTGCTTCTTAATTTGACACCTAGCTCTTCATACTGACTGCAGAACATGTTTCTTTGTCCTACCCATGTGTTAGCCCCTACATAAGCCTTGACATCTGGATCTTCCTCCCACCCAAAGTTCCTCTCCAGACTGAGCAAATATCCTGAATCCTGGCATCAGTCAGGAAACACAGCCATATTGACATGGATTCCTTACTGCAGAGAACAGTGACAATCCCCTTCACCGTTCTGTCTTACACTTCTACTACTACATTTTTCTTACTTGCCAGTCTTGAATGTCTACCATGATGCCATCATCAGTTAGTTCATGCCATGCTGTAGACTTCTCATCCAAACTTTTCTTCTCAGGAAAATGTAGAACTTAACAGGTGTAATATATATTCTTCATTGAAAAGTATCCTATATAGCAGTATCAGGGAATCAAGGAGTCATAGTGTCATACTGATGAAGAGGCACCTCAATTATCCAAATATCAATTATCCGAATTTCGAATTATCCGAAGGAGATCTGAAGTCCAGATAGAAACATTACATCAAAGAGGTGTTTCCAACACTGATTGTGCCTTTTGTTTACAGTGATTAAAAACAAACTCGGTTTACTGAAATGCTGCCGAGAACAGTCCTGGTCTTTGATGGGATTCTAGGCACCAACTGACGACCTGCCCTCTCTCTCCCCACACTTTTCCTGGAGTTCTATACAGGCGTGTACCCTGAACCCTCCTTCCCCAGATAATCTCTCCAACATTGCCCTGTAAAGGGCAAAGGTGGAACTTGTCAAAAAGTTGCAGTAAAAATGTGTATATGGCTGTGTGCGCATGTGGGTGTGTGTGTGTGTGCATGTGCATGCACTATTTGTAGACTCAACCCCCCCAAAGGCAGCAGCAGTCTTACTGTCAGTATCCAATGGTTGCCCCAGGGAGGGAATGTGCGGATGGGAGACAGAGGGGTCGGATGGTGGAGGACTTCAGCAATGCTGCAGGTCTCTTACACACAAGAGTGTGTCTGCTCAGAAACAAACCCTGTGACAGAGAGTGGGAGCAAGGTGGGCAGAGCGAGGGAAAAGGAAACTTCAGAAAACTCCAAGCCCCTGAGGAAAGGGATTGAATCAATTAACCGAATTATCTGAACGAAATAGTAGCCGCCCATCTCGTTTGGATAATTGAGGTTCCTGTGTACAGCACGGAACAGACCCTTCGTTCCAACTCGTCCATGCCGACCAGATAGCCCACTCAATCTAGTCCCACCTGCCAGCACCTGGTCCATATCCCTCCAAACCCTTCCTATTCATACAGATGCCTTTTAAATGTTGCAATTGTACTAGCCTCCACCACTTCCTCTGGCAGTTCATTCCACACACGCACCACCCGCTGCGTGAAAACGTTGCCCCTTAGGTCTTTGCCCTCTCACCCTAAACTTATGCCCTCTAGTTCTGGACTCCCCTACCCTCAGGAAAAGATCTTGTCTAATTACCCTATCCATGTCTCTCCTGATTTTATAAACCTCTATATGGTCACCCCTTAGCCTCCAACGCTCCAGGGAAAACACCCCCAGCCTATCCAACCTCTCCTGACAGCTCAAATCCCCCAACCCTGGCAACATCCTTGTAAATCTTTTCTGAACCCTTTCAGTTTCCCAACATCCTTCCAGACCAGAATTGCATGAAATATTTCAGAAGTGGCCTAACCAATGTCCTGTACAGACTCAACATGACATCCCAACTCCTGTACTCAATACTCTGACCAATAAAGGAAAGCATACCAAACACCATCTTCACTATCACATCTACCTGCGACTCTACTTTTAAGGAACTATGAACCTGCACTCCTAAGTCTCTTTGTTAAGCCCTGATTTGCCTTTCCAAAATGCAGCACTTTGCATTTATCTAAATTAAACTCCATCTGCCACTCCTCAGCCAATTAGCCTTCTGATCAAGATCCTGTTGTAATCTGAGATAACCTTCTTCGCTGTCCACGACACCTCCAATTTTGGTGTCATCTGTAAACTTACTAACTATACCTCTTATGCTCACATCCAAATCATTTATATCAATGACGAAAAGTAGTGGACTCAGCACTGATCCTTGTGGCTCTCCATTGGTCACAGACATCCAGTCTGAAAAACAACCCTCCACCACCACCCTCTGTCATCTTTCTTTGAGCCAATTCTCTATCCAAGTGGCTAGTTCTCCCTTTATTCCATGATATTTAACCTTGGTAGCCAGTTTCCCATGGGGAACCTTGTCAAACTCATTACTGAAGTCCATCTAGATCACATCTACCACTCTGCCCTCATCAATCCTCTTTGTTACTTCTTCAAAAAACTCAATCAAGTTTGTGAGGTATGATTTCCCATGCACAAAGCCATGTTGACTATCCCTAATCAATCCTTGCCTTTCCAAATACGTGTAAATCCTGTCCCTCAGGATTCCCTCCAACAACTTGCCCACCACCGACATCAGGCTCACTGGTCTATAGTTCCCTGGCTTGTCCTTAACACCTTTCTTAAATGCTGGCACCATGTTAGCCAACCTCCAGTCTTCCAGCACCTCACCTGTGACTATTGATGTTACAAATATCTCAGCAAGAGACCCAACAATCACTTCTCTAGCTTCCCACAGAGTTCTAGGGTACACCTGATCAGGTCCTGGGGATTTATCCAGCCACCAGGAAAGTCAGTTCACTTATGCAGAAATCTTTTTCAGCAGTCACAGGCAAGTTGAACATTGAGTGAATGGACTCTCTTCCTGATGGCCTCACTGGCCTCAGATTTGACATCTTAATGACAAAACGGGTTCCACTCATGTCCTGCACTTGGGGAAATTCAGTAATGGAGGTGAAACTCACTGACCTTTGCAACTGCAAAACATGGCAAACAGTACTGAGAGGTGTGAAGTATTCTATGATGAGGGAACAAATCTATGATCACCTGGCTGCTGAATCATAGTCTCCTGCAACATTGGTTCTCTGTCTTTAGCTGTAGAACTTATGCTGAGGATATAGCTTAGTTGCCTGCCCTTGTCCTTGCGTGCATCCTGTGCTTCCCACTACGATCTCATATATGTCCCTATCCAGACTTTCAATGAACTCTTAAACTAACTTAGTTGGCAAATTGGGTGAGTTCTCATGGTCAGTCTTCTTTTGCCCAGGTGAAACCAGCAATATCAGCAGATGTCACAATTATCATCACATGCCGAGCTCCATTCTTGACCTTGGAGAGGCCTAAACATCCTGCCCATGGAGTCAAATGTTTTCATTAGTTATTCTTAATTAATATTTAAATATACACTCACAGCAAACATTAAGACCATATAGCAGTTAAATTCTACATTTTCCCCTTCCTCTGCCTGTTTCTTCTGGTATGGCTCTGATCTCTCATTATTTATATTGTTTCTAACTATATTAATCCATAGTCATCCTTTACCCATTTTCGGCGCCAGTTCCTATCAGTTTTCATCAAGGTGCTCCAGGTTACCTAAATATTTATCTTTAGTCTCATGTCCATGGATTCACAGGAGAACAGAAAACCTTAGTGTTATGATTAGCAAGGCATAAAGGAGAACTAAGTCTCCAGATTGTTGTGATAAATTGAATCCCAATATAAACATGAACAAAGTGGCCTTAAAAGAAAGCTTTAACGGACCCATGTTCAGACTTACAGTCTGTTCCTTTTGCGGTCTTTCAGTCCTAGATATTTAAATATAGAACCAGAGATAAAATGGAACACAATGTAAACAAAGTATTTTCATGCAAGTTCTCTTTATAAACTTAGTTTTGATCTTTATCTCTAACAGAGTAATATGAAATATATTCTAATCATTTCATTGCCACCATTGTACATAAAAAGTTCATTAAATAGTTTATCAAAGCAACACCCTTAAATTTCTACCATAAATGAACAATGTTAACATTTAAGTATTTGTTTAAGTAGATGTACTATTAAGGTCTGGAAAATGTTTAATTCAAACAGTCACCTAAGAATTAGAATCCATTCAGAATTTTTTGACTTTCAAGTCAACTTATTTTTTATTTGTTTAACTTTCTATATAAGATGCTGCTTTGTTATTCATATGGCTAGTCCTTCAACAGAAAACGTACCAAATCTTTAGCATCGTCAGGCCTATTGTTTGTCTCACAGAATAAAAATAAGGTACCTGGTTCCTTGTTACTTTTGTTTAACCAAAAGCATTTGCTTTAGGAGGAGAATGTCGTCTATTTAAATGTTGCTGTCTGGACAAATTTTGTATATTGGGTAGTCGGCTTACTGAGCTCTTTCCCTGTCCATATTTTCAATGAACCAGAGATCTAATATATTATAGGCTGCAGAATTTGACAAAAACACAACCAAGAGTTAAAGACACACCCACCTCAGTCATGCACATCCTCCATTTTAAGCAATTGAAAAAATATTTTGTGCTTTAGTGTTGGGGTTTGCAATATCACTGTTATTCTATAAGACCTTAAGATGTAGCAGCAGACGTAGGTCATTTAGCCTATTGGGTCTGCTCCACCTTTCAATGAGCTGATCTGACAATCCTCAATTGTACTTTCCTGACTGTTCTCCATATTTCTCCTTAATTCTCTTCCTGATTAAAATTCTGTCTGTCTCAGCCTTGAATATACTTCACGACCCAAACTTAACAACCCTCTGCAGTAAAAAAAACCCACATATTCACTACCCTCAGTGAAAAAGAATCCCTCCTCATCTCTCACTTAAATGTGTAAGCCCTTATTTGAGATTATGCCCTGCTGGTCTTAGTCTCTCACAAGGGGAAACAACATTTCCACGTCTATCCTGCTAAGTCCCCTAGAAAGCTTGTATATTTCAATAAAGTTACCTCTCATCCCTCTAAATTTCACCAAGTACAGGTCCAACCTATTCAACCTCTCCTCATAACACAAACTTTCCACATCTGGTATTAGCCGAGTGCATTTTCTCTGAACTACCACCAATGCCAATATATCTTTTCTTAAGTAAGAGGTTGAAATTGTTCACAGTATTCCAGTTATGGTCTGACTAGTGCCATGTGTAGTTTCAGCAAAACCTCCCTACTTTTATATGCCATTCCCTTTGAAATAAAGGCTAAAATTCCATTTACCTTCTTCTTTCCTGCTGAACTTATTTTTGTGGCTTTGTATCTCCTATACTATTCTTCAGGACCAAACACAACATTGCCACAATACCATGCATAAAAAAGGGTTAAGTTTCCACTTCTGTACTCTGGTTGTTCATTGGGTGACTTGAATAAAATGTAAATCATAGGCAGAAATTGCACATGCTAGAAGTACATTAGTGGATATTTTAGCTGAAAGCTATTAGATTTTGGTTGTTTAACATAATGATCCGCCAAAAGACCATGTCTAAACAGCTGGCATTAAAGAAACAGCAGAGGGAGTTTGGTTCTTTCTATTCTTATACTATTTTCAATTTCTCCACTCTGTGCACCTGCTTTGGCACCTACAGATGTTTTTAAGACCATAAGACATAGGAGCGGAAGTAAGGCCATTTGGCCCATCGAGTCCACTCTGCCATTCAATCATGGCTGATGAGCATTTCAACTCCACTTACCCGCATTCTCCCCGTAGCCCTTAATTCCTTGTGACATCAAGAATTTATCAATTTCTGCCTTGAAGACATTTAGCGTCCCAGCCTCCACTGCACTCTGTGGCAATGAATTCCACAGGCCCACCCTCTCTGGCTGAAGAAATGTCTCTGCATTTCTGTTCTGAATTTACCCCCTCTAATTCGAAGGCTGAGTCCACGGGTCCTAATCTCCTCGCCTAACGGAAACAATTTCCTAGCGTCCACCCTCTCCAAGCCATGTATTATCTTGTAAGTTTCTATTAGATCTCCCCTTAATCTTCTAAACTCCAATGAAAACAATCCCAGGATCCTCAGCCGTTCCTCATATGTTAGACCAACTATTCCAGGGGTCATCCTTGTGAATCTCCGCTGGACACGCTCCAGTGCCAGTATGTCCCTCCTGAGGTGTGGGGACCAAAACTGGACACAGTACTCAAAATGGGGCCTAACCAGAGCTTTATAAAGTCTCAGTAGCACAACAGTGCTTTTATATTCCAACCCCCTTGAGATAATTG
>NC_057712.1:17123100-17130413 GCF_004010195.1 Chiloscyllium plagiosum | reverse complement strand
TTCCAAAACTGATGCCAATGCCCCATGAAATGGAATCCCTCTTTCCCACACCAATCCCTTAGCCATGTGTTTACTTCCCTAATTTTCTTATCCCTATGTCAATTGGCACGTGGCTCGGGCAGTAATCCGGAGATTATGACCCTTGAGGACCTGTACTTCAATTTCCTTCCTAGTGCTCGATAATCCCCAAACAGGTCCTCCACCCTAGCTTTGCCTATGTTGTTAGTCTCAACGTGGATCACAACAACTGGATCCTTCCCCGTCCCGCTCCAATATCCTTTCAAGCCGGTCAGAGATGTCCCGAACCCTGGCACCGGGTAGGCAACACACCATGCGAGACTCCCGATCCGGCTTGCAAAGGATACTATTTGTCCCCCTAATTATACAATTCCCTATAACAACTACTTGTCGTTTTGCTCCCCTCTCTTGAATGGCCTTCTGCACCATGGTGCCGTGGTCAGCTGGCTCATCCTGTCCACAGCCCTTTTCCTCATCCGTACAGGGATCAAGAATCTCATACCTGTTGGACAAGGTCAAGGGCTGAGGCTCCTGCACTCCTGAACTCAGGTTCCCCCTACCTGCCTCACTTACAGTCACACTCTGATGTCCCTGATCGCTAACTGGATGTGAATTACTTAATCTCCCAGGTGTGACTGCCTCCTGAAACAAAGTGTCCAGGTAACTCTCCCCCTCCCGGATGCGCCGCAGTGTTTGAAGCTCAGATTCCAGATCATCAACTCTGATCCGGAGTTCTTCCAGCAACTCAATGTTAGGACTGTTCCTATTTTTTGCTAGTTGGTTTCTTTTTTGCTATAAACATCAGTCTACAGCATTTAAAACACCACTAGCCACTGTCGATCACTCATTGAAGATATACTGGTGGCATCACTGGCAAACATTTTAAAAATGAAGACATTAGGTTTAGACATCCTAGCTATGGCCTACAATTGACTAAAATGAGAGGATCCTGAAGGTCTATTATCTGACCTCTGGATTGAGGACACATTCTGGACGAGTGTAAATGTGTGAAAACACAAGGAGATAATAATATTTAGAGTATACAGCCACATCTATGCTCTGCCCTAAATTGTGTTGGTTTTTCCTGTGGATAATTATTGCAGCTGCTGTTTTACAGATAGATAAACCTAGAATGCCTATACATTTAGAGATTATTAAATGCTAAGTATTCCTGCATGTTTTTCCAATTAGTCATGAATTACTTGACAAGATATAGCAGGTATTAACCTCCAAATATGTGTGGTTATTAATTTCTCAGAATAGCCAGGGAAAAAAACAATGTGCAAACATCCAGATCAAGGGTAAGTCCTTGATTAGATTTAGCAATTTATTGATCCCCACAGTTAGACTAAAAATAATACAAATATCAAGTTTAGACAATGTTCAAAACAGTACCAGATATGTCACATTTTGAGGCAGAGAAGGAAGAGTACTGACATCAATGCTCCTCCTAGCAGAACCAGGTAATAACATCTCTGTACTTTTAATCAGTGAAATTTACTGAAGGAGAAAGCTTCTTTGAGCCTAGAAAATGTGCTTTGCTTATTACTCAGCCTGTTAACTCTAATGGCTAAGTGTTATTTTAAATCTCTGCATAAAATGCATTCCTTGCACACTGTGGTTGGTTGGGGCTCCCTCAGAATCTCTTTCAAAAACTAATGTCAAAAGAGAGTTGGGGCCAGTGGTCATCCATTGAAAAATGAGAATTCCATTCTCCAGTGCCCCTAACACATTGTACAACTAAAAGGAAGATGCAGAGAAACAATACTTGAAAAGTTAGAAGTGGAAGGTAGTGCTGTTAGATTAGTTTGAAGACCTGCTAGTTAGTTTAAGAGGATTCTATCAATTAACTGATGTTCTTGCAAAGACAGACATTTTGTACTTTTCAGCCATCTGCCACTGACTGAACCCAATGGTTCAGCGGTACTGTATTTTTCAGTATTTCCCCACCCAAAACAGATATTCCAATTTTGTCAAATTTAAATGGCAAGGCCTACCAGTATAATGCAAATCGCCAGAAACCAGGAATTCTGACAAAGCCAGGCACATAGATTCTTGTAGGGCTAAAGTCACACTCAACCACTGTGAGAGTTCAGCAGACTTCTAAGTTTTCAGGTTCTAGAATTATGATTTTGGTGCTTTTCATAGATAAGTTCAACATGTGTATATTTATCAAAAATAATTTTTATTCTGTAACTGAAACACATTTGCAAAGAACCTCAAAACAAAAGTGCAAGCAGATGAACTTTTTGAATCTGAGTAACTAGCTTACAAAGGCAGTGGAGACTACAGTAAAGAACACAATATTATTATAATTTCTACTCTACTTGAATGTACTTCACACATTACAAGTAACCATTAAAATAAGATAACAGTATCATTTCAGAATCTCTTGTTTCTAAGTTGTATATATAGTTGATAATGGTCTGTTGATAAATATTGTATGATTTAAGTTTGAAATTCAATTTTAAGTACAAGACGCTTTTATTAAGAAGACACTTCTGTTTAAAAGAAATGATGAAAAAAATTAAGCTATACTTTACAGCATTACTTTCTTCTGGCAGTTGAAATTCTGTGAAGGGTTAATTGTTGACTCACAACTCGTCGTTTTCTAATTCTTCAAAACTTGGGCCAGTTAAGATAATAGGATCTTTCTTAGCCAACTTGAAAGATTAAAAAAATGTATATTTTAAATATAGGGTATATTTAAAATAGCAAATAAATAAAAAGGAAGCTGGACAACATAGGTACAATACTTGACAATAAAGATTTGGGATATTAGACTTGAGAAATTTTAAACAATTATCATTATTTATATAATACACCAATTTCCACATAAACTACACATATTCAGAACTGAAGTGCTAAGAAGTTGATGAAATAATGGAGCCCTATGTCCACAGTGGTTCAACTAATTTCATCCAATAACTGAAGTAAGTTATCTCATGAGAATGGCTCCAGGGATGAGAAATTTCATTTACATGGATAGATTGAATTAACTTAGGCTACTTTCCTAAGATTTAAAAGACATTTGATAGTGGTATTCAATAATTTGAAATCTGGACAAACAGGGAGATGTTTTTTCTGTTGGTGGAAGGATTGAGAACAAAAGCACACTGATTTAGGGTATATGGCACAAGAATCAACATGTCTTTTCAGGCAGTCAGTGGTTAGGATCAAGAGAGCATTGCATGAGAGTGTAGTGTAGGCAATTTCAACTGAGGCATTCAAGAAGGAATTGGATAATTATCTGAGGTGAAAATATTTGTAAAGCTACAGCAAACCACAGTAGAGTGGGACCAGGTGAGTTTGTTCTTCAGAGAACTAGTATGGAAATATTTGACTTCTGTGCTGTAAGATTTCTGCAATTCTCAGCATCCACACCATTTTTGTATTTGTAAATATTGATTTGGAGGTGTAGGAACAGAGGAATCTGGGTGTATATGTCATCATGAGGATGATTCACATCCCCAGGGTACTTGAAGTCATAGTAAACATTTAATTCCAACTTTTTTTTTAAAGAAGATTGCTAAAGGCATAAGATGAATGTGGATATCTATCTAGAACAAACATTGTTTGGTAGCAGTGTCTATGGAGAGAGATACAGAATTAACATTCAAGTCCGATATGACATCTTCAGAATTTATTGGACCTCCAGTCTCAGCACTGCCTTTGACTGAGCTCTACCGCTGCCATGCTTTTTGAAAACTGCTAATGTCTTCCCCAACAAGGCGCAGAAGTTTGATTCTCCAGCATGGCAGGCTTTTTCTTTGTCTATTGGTTCGCTGCTGACTGGCACAACTCTCTTGATAATTGTCTGCCCATGATTTCTGCTGATAATAGTTTTGAAAATTCATTTGGGATGAATTTGGGATGTGGGAATTGCTGGCTGGCCAGCATTTATTGCCTGTCTCTAGTTGCCCCTGAGAAGGTAGTGAGTTGCGTTCTTGAACTACTGTAGTCCAACTGCTGTGGGTTAACCCACAATAACATAAGGGAGGAAATTACAGGGTTTTTACACAGTGACAGTGAAAGAACAGCGATATATTTCCAAGTCAAAATGGTGAGTGGCTTGGAGGGGAACTTGAAGGTGGTAATGTTCCTGCTATCCTTATCTTTCTAAATGGAAGTGATCATGGGTTTGGAAGATGCTGTCTGAGGACTTTCAGAGAATTTCTGCAGCGCATCTTGTAAGTAATACGCACTGCAGCTACTGAGCATCAGTAGTGGACTGAGTTGGTGCTTTGGATGTAGTGCCAATCAAGCAGACTGCTTTGTCCTGGATAGTGTCAAGCTTCTTGAGTGTTGCTGAAGCTACACTCATCAAGGCAAGTGGGGAGTGTTCCATCACACTCTTGGTTTGTTCCTTGTAAATGGTGGATAGGTTTTGGGAAGTCAGGTGACGAGTTACCAGCTGCAGTATTCCTTGTCTCTGACCTGCTCCTGTAGCCACTGTGTCTGTGGCAAATCCAGTTTCTTAAATGTTGTTGAAGCTGCATCCATCCAGGCAAGTGGGGAGTATTTCATCACACTCCTGACGTGTCTTATAGATGGTGGTCAAGCTTTGGGGAGTCAGGAGGTGAGTCGTCCGTCATAGTTCTCCTAGCCTCTGACCTTTTCCTGTAGTTACTGCTTTTGTGTGATGGTTTCAGTTGAATTTCTGGTCAATGATAACCCCCAAGATGTTGATATTGGGGGATTCAGTTATGGTAGCACCATTGATTGCCATGGGGTGGTGGTTAGATTGTCTCTTATTGGTGGTCATAGCCTTGCATTTGTGTGGCATGATTGTTAGTTGCCACTTGTCAGCCCAAGGCTGGATATTGTCCAGATCATAACAAAAACCGAAAGAACTGCAGCTGCGATAAATCAGAAACAAAAACCAAAATTGCTGGAAAAGCTCAGCAAGTCTGACAGAATTTATGGAGAGAAATCAGGTCAATTGACCCTTCCACAGAACTGATGGTAGCTAAGAAAATGTCAGTTTATATTCTGAAGAAGGGGGTGAGGGGGTAAGGAGTAACTGATAGGTGGGGATGGAGCTCAAAGAGTGACAAGAGTAGTTGGACAGACAAAGGAGTGGATAACAATCTGGCTAGGAGGGGTGGATAGTTATTAAAAAGGACTATTAATTGCTAATTGTTAGTTTATATGCATGTTCTCTGGGTCTTTCTGATTTGTGCTTCCATCACAATTTGAATAGCTTCTTCCAAAGTTAAGCCTTCCTTGGACTGTAATAAATCTGACAAAGTTTTATAAATAATTCAAATAATAATTCTGTATATTGTGAATTTTGATTTTGAAGCTCCGTGTTCCTGGTTTTCCACTAATCTGGACAGATTATTAATAAAGTTATGTATCAATTCTCCTGGAAGCTGCATTCTTATATTTGCCTATGCTGTCTCAAACTGTGTGATTATAGAGCTTGCTAGGCTCTATACCATAGCAATGTTGTATTAGACCATAAGACCATAAGACATAGGAGTGGAAGTAAGGCCATTCGGCCCATCGAGTCCACTCCGCCATTCAATCATGGCTGATGCGCATTTCAGCTCCACTTACCAGTGTTCTCCCCGTAGCCCTTAATTCCTCTAGACAACAAGAATCTATCAATCTCGGCCTTGAAGACATTTAGCGTCCCGGCTTCCACTGCACTCCGTGGCAATGAATTCCACAGGCCCACCACTCTCTGGCTGAAGAAATGTCTCCGCATTTCTGTTCTGAAATGTCCCCCTCTAATTCTAAGGCTGTGTCCACGGGTCCTAGTCTCCTCGTTTAACTGAAACAATTTCCTAGCATCCACCTTTTCCAAGCCATGTATTATTTTGTACGTCTCTATTAAGTCTCCCCTTAATCTTCTAAACTCCAACGAATACAATCCCAGTATCCTCAGCCGTTCCTCATATGTTAGACCTGTTTCTGTTATTTCCTTGTCTTTTTCAGCGCAGTATTTCTATAATACTCTATTAAATTCTTCAACAGAGCTTTAAATTATATTATGGATGGTTTTGTAGTAATTTACTGCTTTTAAGCTTTTAAAATCTATTTCTGAATCTCTGTACTCTATTTGTGGTACTTGCCATATCTACCACAGTGTGGTACTGGATATGGCTTGTTTGAGATAGTTTACTACCACCAATCTTCCTTTGTCTTGAGTCTATCCAGTGATTAGTGGTACAGATTATATCACTGCAGAAAATCTAAAGAAGAGGCATTGTCTTAATTAACAAAAATGTTAAATAAATGACAGCTATAAGTACAATTACATTTTGTCAGAATTATTAGGACACTAGAGAAATGCCACAAAAATTAGAGTGGAATCCCTGTCTCCACTTTAAGCTCTGGCATTGAGTCGAGCATGCTCTATAGTCAATTTGAGAAAGCATTGGCAAATACAAGAATGCAGCTTCCAGGAGAATTGATACATGCATGATGAGATTAGATTTCCTACAGTTTGGAAACAGGCCCTTCGGCCCAACAAGTCCACATCGACCCTCTGAAGAGTAACCCACCCCCCATATTTACCTCTAAGTAATGCACCTAACACTATGGGTAATTTACCATGGCCAATTCATCCGACCTGCACATCTTTGGATTGTGGGAGGAAACCCACACAGACATGGGGGGAATGTACAAATCCACACAGACAGTCACCGGAGGTGGGAATTGAACCCTGGTCCCTGGTGCTGTGAGGCAGCAGTGCTAGTAACTGAGTCACCGTGCCGTGATGTTAGTAGAATGGTGAAGCCAATATCTCATGAATATTAACCCCTTCAGAACTATTATATTCCTTAACAGTTACAGTGCTGAGTTCTGTTTAGACTGGTAGTCTGACTGTTGCTGGTTTATTATATCTGCCCAATAAAATATTTGTGGCTTACATACATAGAACATAGAAGAATACAGCGCAGTACAGGCCCTTCGGCCCTCGATGTTGCGCCGATCCAAGCCCACCTAACCTACACTAGCCCACTATCCTCCATATGCCTATCCAATGCCCGCTTAAATGCCCATAATGAGGGAGAGTCCACCACTGCTACTGGCAGGGCATTCCATGAACTCACGACTCGCTGAGTAAAGAACCTACCCCTAACATCTGTCCTATACCTACCCCCCCTTAATTTATAAAGCTATGCCCCCTTGTAATAGCTGACTCCATACGTAGCAAAAGATTCTCACTGTCGACCCTATCTAAACCCCTAATCATCTTGTACACCTCTATCAAGTAACCCCTACACCTTCTTTTCTCCAATGAAAACAACCCCAAGTGCCTCAGCCTCTCCTCATACGATCTT
>NC_057712.1:17098022-17122521 GCF_004010195.1 Chiloscyllium plagiosum | reverse complement strand
ACCTCCTTAGTCACCTTCTCAAAGGATTCAATAAGGTTTGTGAGGCACGACCTGCCCTTCACAAAACCATGCTGACTATCCTTGATCACATTATTCCTATCTAGATGTGCATAAGTCCTATCCCTTACAATTCTCTCTAAAATTTTGCCCACAATAGAAGTGAGACTCACCGGCCTATAGTTACTAGGATTATCCCTACTCCCCTTCTTGAACAAGGGAACCACATTTGCTAGCCTCCAATCTTATGGCACTACTCCTGTAGACAACGAGGACATAAAAATCAAGGCCAATGGCTCTGCAATCTCCTCCCTTGCTTCCCAGAGAATCCTATGATAAATGCCATCAGGCCCAGGGGAATTCTGCATTCTGGCTTCCATGCAGAATTACCATAGTTGCATTCTCAGATGTCATCTGATTCCAATATAAGCATAGTATTTTGAATATTTAACAGCATTCCAGTTTGAGACACATGGTTATATTTTGAACTATAAAATACATCAAGTAAATGGGACTTGATATATTGCAAGTGGTTCATAGCTTGTAAGTTACAGGAGTGTTGCTTGTTTGGTTTTGCCATGAAATATAAGTTTTGAAGATGACTATCATTTGAGGGCAACCTCCCTTAGATGAAAACAAAATACAAACGTCTGAACAGATTGCATCTATTCTATTGTAATATTTGGTATGTTATAGTTTGGGGTTGCAGTTGTTAATCATCTAAACCAAGAAGTATAGAGTCAAAGCTCAAAGACTTGAAAAAAATGCTTGATTTGTTTGAAAATAATTAACCTTTAACTAGGCTCATATCTGTAAGTTTCAAGTGAATAAAAATAACTTACATCCTCCGTTTTGGGGGCAGTCCAGTGTTTCACTCTTATACTTTTGGGTAAAACATCACTTATTGGTGTTCTTGGAACATTTCCTATAGAGAGTCTTCTATAGATATGTAATAATTAAATCAGAATAATTACTTTATTGTATTAGGAGAGAACTTGTTCACAAATTTTTTTTTCATTTCAGTCAAAATGTGTAAATAGACCAGACTCCTTTTTTAGTGTTAGATTAAAATATTTTGAATGTATGCATTTTTTATTTGAAATGGTGTCTTTAAGTTATTGAAAATGTTAAGGTATCAAATAGCCATTATTTCTAGAAACAACACAATTAAAATGCACAATTTTGATTCTGACTTGAAAGGCCTGGTGTAAAGAAAATGGGTTACCATAACAAAAACTCAAGTTTGTAAAATATTTACAGGTAAAATTCAAATCTATACCCTAGAATAATGTCAACACTTAGTATTATTACTGTATATAACTGACAGCAACTTCTGTTTATACATGCACAATTAAATGTGTAAATATTGATGTTTCTGTACTCTCAATAGAAAAGCAAATAAGGATACTAACGTAGTTTTCAAAGATGGACTCAATACAGATTTACTGACTTGATGTGAACTTCAAGTACTTTGCATGACTCTCACTACAAAATTCAGTCAAAATTACCACTTTGATCAGTCAGGAATAATCAAAAACAAATAACTGTTACTAGTACAGGACTTGAGTATTGCATTCATCAGAACAATTCACAAGAATACTAATTCAAGGGGAAACTAAACAGTCAAATGAGCTCTCTTTCCTTGCTCTCCTACTTAAGAAATCAACCCAGGGGTCTTCACTACTGTACACTGCAAACCGAATTTGGTCAGTAAACTATCAACATCCTGGGGTTTACTATTGACCAGAAACTGAACTGGACTAGTCAAAAAAGTACTGTGGCTGTAAGAGCAAGTCAGAGGTTAGGAATCCTGTCGCGAGTAACTCACCATGTGTCTTCTCCAAAGCCTGCTCACCACCTAACAAGTCATGAGTGTGATGGAATACTTCCCACTTGCCTGGATGAGTACAGCTCCGACAACACTCCAGATGCTTGACACAATCCGGGACAAACCAGTCTGGTTAACTGGTACCACATCCACTCTCTCACCACTGACAGTAGCATCAGTGTGTACCATTTACAAGATGCACAGCAGAAATTCACCAAAACTCTGTAGACAGCACCATCCAAACCCACAATCACTTTAATCGCGTAGGACAAGAGTAGCTGATACATGGGAACCCCATCTTCTGCAAGCTGCCGTCTAAGCCAGTCACCATCTTGGCTTGGAAATATGTTACTGTTCCTTCAGTGATGCAGGGTCAATATTCTGAGGTGGCCTCTATAGATTCATTTTGGATATACTTGCAGCAAATGGACTGCAGTGGTTCAAGAAGGTATCTCACCATCATCTTCTCAAGGGCAAATAGGGATGAGCAGTACATGCTGGCCCAGTCAAAACAAATGTTGGGATTCCCACAGTTCCACATGCTTATAAGATTGTTTTTTTATTGGCAACCTCATAAATAGAGCCAAGCCATTTGTTCACTATGTTCAGTGGATACTGAAATAGAGCACATCAATGCCAATGCCAATCTTGAGGAATATCAGCTCCCCTGATCAGATCCTTTTTGCTGAATATTGTGCAAACTCATAAAAGGCCCCAAGGAGGGCCTAACAAGTGCCTTGTTTATCTCAGAATACTGTGAAAGGGTAAGGTTTCATCTGCCTCCAATCAGCTTTTGAAAGCTCTTGCCTAATACCGTCAAAATTGGCCTTTCTCCAATTTAGAACTTCAACTTTTGGATCTAGTCTATCCTTTTCCATCACTATTTTAAAACGAATAGAAGTTAAAATCCCCTATCATAACTACCCTATTATTCTTACAGATAGCTGAGATCTCCTTACAAGTTTGTTTCTCAATTTCCCTCTGACTATTGGGGGCTCTATAATACAATCCCAATAAGGTGATCATCCCTTTCTTATTTCTCAGTTCCACCCAAATAACTTCCCTGGATGTATTTCCAGGAATATCCTGCAATTGGACAACATTTGGTGGACAATTCTGAGTTAAAGAATGATTATGCGGACTCACAATTTATGATTGTAAAGAGAATGGATAAACATACCAAACCAGCACACAATAATCCATGCATGGTCTTATCAAGGCTCTGAATTTGTTAGTTCAGTTGACTGGACAACTGATTTGCAATGCAGTGATGCTAACAGTCGGGGTTCAGTGTGGCTGATGTTACCATGAAGAACCCTCCTTCTCAACCTCTCCCCTCGCCTGAGGCATGTTAACCTCAGGCCATAGCATGAGCAGTCATCTTTCTCTAATGAAACATCAGCCTATAGTCTGGCAGGAGCATGGCAATGTTTTCTTATGTACAACTGCAATGAGATATCTTTACTCCTATCGTAAAATCATCTTGTAATAACGGTCAATATGCTATTTGACTTGATTATTATAGCGCATTTAACAATTCCAAACAATTTTAAATTGTTAACACAATCTCACGGGCTTCATTTTACAATAGCTTAATAGTTTATATTTTGGTACATATAGGTTTTATCATGTGGATCCTTGGATTATTGTCTTGTGGATATCAAGTATTCTAAGATGCTGCATTTGTGCATTCATATGTAGGTAAATTGATTTTGTTTCACTTTATATAATTAATGGCTCAGTTTCCTTTTTAACTTGTAGCTTTACGATATAATCAGAAACAATGAAATGGTTAAATTGTTTATTTTAAGGATGCTACCGCACAGAACTGATGCCATTTTTATGAAGTGTAGGGTATTATTGGCAGCAGCTTGTGGATTTGGGGTTTAACCAAAAATCTGTATATCCCTGAAGTAATTGCAGCATTTTATTTTAATTCTAAGTGGCTAGATAGAGCCTTAAATTTATGATTGTGTTAGTCATGTCCAAATTATAAATCCATACAACTAATGTTTACTTTTTTGTTATAATTTTACCTTCACTGTATATTTCTTTAAATAGCCAAAATTGCCAATAAATACAAAAAATAATAAATTAAAATTATTTCAATAGTTCATCCTTGATAACTACAAATTATTCAGGACACTTATTATGAATGAATAGAATAAGCAGAAAACCAGATTTGAATAGTAGCTGCAAGCAACTCATAAAGTTCTATACAACCACTTTTATGACGGCAATAAAAATTAGACCAGTATTTATTTGCTTAAATTACTCCTGGTTTACTAATATCCTTTACAGAAAAGAACTGCCATTTTTACTTAGTCTGGTGTATATGTGAATGATGCTAGACCTATAGCAATGCGATTAGATCTTAGTTGCCCTCTGATATGGCTGAGCAATCTGTTCCATTATATAAAACCTCTACTTCAAAATTGCACAAAAAATTGTACAAATCATTTGAAATCAACCCAAATTAACAGAAATCAGAGGTGCATTGAATAATACCTTACAGCCAATGTCTCAGACTCCTCTATCAAGATCTCTGGGTATGCCCTATCCCATCAGCTGGACACATCCACCAAAATGGCAGCACAGTGGAATGCAGTCAAGAGGGAGAGGCCCTGGGAGTCCTCAACATCAATTCTGGACTCCATGAAGTCTCATGGCATCAGTTGAAACAAAGGCAAGAAACGTCCTGTTGATGAGCAACTATTGCCCATTGACAGCTGATAAGTCCATGTTCTTTCATGTTGAATACCTTTTAGAAGAAGTACCTTGAACAGCAAAGGTCTAGAATGCATGATGATGGGTACTTCAATGCGTATTACCAAGAATTGGTTAACACTATTACTACTGATGGAGATGCCAGCCTGAACCTGGAATCCATGGTGAGAAACCAACAGTAAGGTACCACAATCCATTGCAAGAACTGATTACTGCACAGTCCTTGTGGAGACAAGTTGCAGCATCAAATTGAGCGCAAACACATTCCAATGGAACAGATTTAGAAGAGATCTAGCAGTTCATGGCTAGATTATCTCCAAGACACTAAGCGCCATCAGTATTCAACATTGTATTCAACCATCATATGTAATCTCATGGTGTGGTTTTCTTTCTTCACCGCACCATAACCATCAAGTCAAAGGATCAACCCTGGTTCAATGAGGAATGCAGGAAAGCACGCCAGGAACACTACCCAGCATATCTAAATATTTAGGTGTCAACACAGATTCAGGACTAAACACATGGTATGCAGTAAAAGTAGCATGTCATAGATACAACTAAGCAAATCCATAACCAAAAGACCATAGCTCTATGATCCTGCTTTGGCCAGTTGTCAATAGTGATGAGCAATGGGAGGAGGGGCCCTCTAAGAATTCCCATTATTAATTATGGGAAGGCCAGCACATCAGTACAAATAAAGGCTCACGTTAATCTTCAGCCAGAAGAAGTGCTGAACAGCTGATCCACCTTGACCTTTTCTTGAAGTCAAACACATGAATTAGAAAGAGTTGGTCATTTGAACCTTTCCTGTTCCACCATTTGATAAAATTGTGGCTGTTCTCGTTGTCATCTCGACACTTTACTTTCATTTCTACCCCCATAACTTTTGACTCCCTTGTTAATCATATATCTGACTCCACCTTAAAAATATTCAATGATCCTACCTGCACTGTTATGTGGGAAGAGAACTCCACAGACTAATAACCCTTCTGAGAGAAACAAATTCTTGTCATCTCTGATTTAAATTGGAGATACTTTGTTTTGTATTTTGTCCCCTAGTTGTTGTTTTTAGTCTTTACCATAAGGAGAACCCACCTTTCAGCTTCCATCCTATCAAGTCCCTTTAGAGCCTATGCTTCAATTAAATAGCACTCATTTTTCTAAACTCTAAGGGATTCAGGCCCAAACTGTCCAGCATTTCATTAGATAACCCCTTCATCCAAAGAAATCAGTAAATTGAACCTTCCCAGTAATGCGTCTTATGATGTAATTTCTTAAGTGATCTCAAAACAATGTCTTGTACTACTTTAACAAAGCTTGGCTGCTTTTATATTCCATTTCCTGAGCAATATACATCAAAAGTCCATTTGCCTTCTTAATCACTTGCTGCGTCTGTTTATGATTTTGTTGTGATTCATATCTATGCATCGCAGATGCTAGTCTTCAGCCAATTTGATTACCTTCATGTAATATCAATAAACAGCTGAAGGCCCTGGGTAAGGCAAAAGCTTTGAGTTTTGACAACATTGTACTAGCAGTACTGAAGAATTGTACTTTAGAACTAGTTAATGCCTAGACAGCTTTTTCCAGTAGAGCTAAAACACTAGTACTTACCTGGCAATATGGAATATTGCCAATGTATGTCATGTCCTCAGAAATCAGAACAAATCCAATTCAGCCATCAATATACACTCTATTTTCAGGAAAATGATAGAAGATATTATTGACAGGACTGTGAGTGGCCCTTTATCAGCATAAACTGCTTACTAACATTAACTTTGAATTCTACCAGAACTACGCTGCTACAGACCCTTTAAAAGCTTTGGTTCAGACATGGGCAAAGTAAGATTAAAGTGACAATTGTTGTTGATATCAAGGTCAAATTTGACCGAGAATGAATATTGTCCTTATCTTGCTACATTTGAAAATGGACTGCTTCAATATCTGAGGAACCACGAATAGTGCTAAACATTGCATATTCATCAACAAACATCCCACTTCTAATCTTGTGCTTGAGGGAAGGTCATTAATGAAGCAGCTGAAGATGTTTAACCTGAGGGTTTCCTGCAGGATTTGCCCAGAGCTGGGGCGACTGACTTCCAACAATCACAATCATCTTCCTATATGTCAGGTATGACTCCAACCAGCACAGAGTTTTCCTTCTGATTCCCACTGACACCAATTTTGGTGGGGTTCATTGATGCCATACTTGGTCAAATGCAGCCTTGAGGTCAAGGACAGTCATTCTTATCTCACCTCTGAAATTCAGCTCTTTTGTCCATGTTTGAACCAAAACTGTAGTAAGGTCAGGACTGAGTGATCCTAGTGGAACCCAAATTGGGTATCAGTGAGCAGGTTATTGCTGAGCAGTTGATGACATTTTGTATTGCTTTATTGATGATCCAGAGTGGACTGATGGGATGGTAATTGGCCAGGTTGGATTTGTTGTGCTTTGTGTGTATGTGACATAACTGAACAATTTTCTATATTTTCGGGTAGATGCCAGAGTTGTAGCTGTACTGGAACAACTTGGCGGTTAGGGGTGCAGCATGTTCTGGAGCAAAAGTCTTCGCTATTACTACCAGAATGCTTTGTAGTATCCAGTGCCTCCAACTGTTTCTTGATTTCACATATTGTGAATTGAATTGGCTGAAGGCTGGCACCTGTGATGTTGGTAATGGATAATCTATTCTGGCTGAAGATTGTCATGAATGCTTCAGCTTTATCTTCAGCACTAATGTGGATGAGGTTCAGGATGGGGATATTTGTGGAATCTCCTCCTCCAGTGAGAGGTTTAATTGTTCACCACCGTTCATGACCAGATGTGGCAAGACTGCAACGTTTAAATCTGTTCTGTCAGTTGCAGGATCGCTTAGCTCTTCCTATCACTTGCTGATTAAATTGTTTGGCATGCAAGTAGTCCTGATTTGTAGCTTCACCAGGGTGATACCTCATTTTAAGATATGCCTAGTGCTCTTGCATGTTGTCATGTGTTCTTCTTAACCAGGGTTGATCCCTTTACTTAATGGTAATGGTAGAGCAGAGGATATATAAGGCCATGAAGTTGCTGATTGTGGTGGAGTACAACTCTGCTGCTGATGGTCTAAAGCACCTCATTGACACCCAATCTTGAGTTGCTAGATCTGTACAACATCAATATTATTTACTACAGTGATAGTGTCAGAAGTCACATGACACCAGGTTATAGTCCAACAGGTTTACTTGAAATCCCAAGCTTTCAGAGCGTTCAAAAAACTTGTGATTTCAAACCTGCTGGACTGTAACCTGGTGTCAAGTGACTTCTAACTTTCTCCATCCCAGTCCAACACTGGCACCTCCACATCACACTGATAGTGCCTCACAACATAATGCAAGGTATAACCAATGTGAAGGCGGGACTTTAACTCCACAAGGATGGCGTGGTGTTCACTCTTAACCATACTGTTTTAGATAGATGCATTTGCAGCAGATGGTTGGTGAGGCTGAGTGAAGTATGTTTTTCCTCTTGTTGGTTCCCTTAGGGACATTACTGAACCAGGCACATTGCCTGACAATCAACAGTGATTTTATAGTTATAATTATATTGTTAATTCCAGATTTTTATTGAATTTAAATTCAACCACCGATTATGGCGGGATTCAAATACAGTCAAACAGAAATGAAACACAGTCTTGAATTCTGGTTTACAGAACATTTACATTCTGTCTGCAAAAATGCCACTTCAACACACCGTTTTCCCTGGCCAACATCTGTGTCTCATGCTTACTGCAGGGCTCCAGCAAGGCTCAGTGCACACTAGAAAAACAGCAGCTCATTTTCCATTTGGGAACCATGCAGCATTGAGATCAATAAATTTAGAACCTATACACCACCTTCCAAGTCCTTATTCCCACTCCCACACATGGGCATCTTTCAACCCAGCCAACCCATTATTAGCTTTTCATTCTCCTTGGCATATGGTCATCCATCCCTCCATCCATCCAACTGGCATTCTCTCTCTCTGTCTGGTCTCAATCTCTGTCTACTTCTTATTTCTTGATTGTTTCTCTTTCTCTCGCTCCCCATTCTCTCATCACCTTTTTCTCTCTTCTGCCCCCTTTGCTACCCTTCTCCCCTGTTTTCCATTTTGCCTCTGCTTCACCCCTTCCCCCCCATCCCCCACATATTTTGTCACACAGCACTGGCTTCAGCCTTGGTCATTCACAGCTCCTAACCTCCCTATAATCTCTCTATGCACTGTCATTATCATCTCTTTATTGCTACCTTTGCTTCTGGAGCCATGACTCACCTTCTCTCAGCCTCGTATAAATACCTCCCTATTTCTCCCCTTTTTTTAGCTTTGACAAAGTGTCAGTTAGACTCGAAATGTCAGCTCTTTTCTCTCCTTACAGATGCTGCCAGACCTGCTGAGATTTTCCAGCATTTTCTCTTTTGGTTTCAGATTCCAGCATCCGCAGTAATTTGCTTTCATGAAGCAAGCTCAAGGCTTACTCCTGCTCCTAATTCGTATGTATGCTTATTACTTTGGGAATCTGGTTTCGGGAGTATGAACTGCCCCATCCAATCAAACGGCTTTTGAATGATTAGTGCCTTGATGTTTGGTAAATTGGCTGGTAAACAATGCTGCTGTCAGTGCTACTGCATTTGGAAGGACCTTGTGAAGGTAGCATTGATGGCTGTTTAACAGTATTTTGAAATGTTTGTTGCAGATTGTCTCAATCTCTTAAGTATATGTGCACTTCTTCTGCATCCTTTTCTAAGAACTAGAAATTCTTATATGATAAAAAACCCAAAATTGAACACAATTTCTGATTAAACCAATCTAAAACATACATACATACATACATATATATATATATATATATATACACACACACAAAGGTTTAGATTTTTACCTAAAAAATTCAACTATTCCAAGTTCACTGAATGAACTCTTCAAGAGTACCTTCTTTTTCCTCCTTGAATCAATGGCTATTATGGTAGGATACATAAGGCCACCAATACCCAAAGCATTTTCTAGTCTCGTCTGATCTCCAGATTCTGTCCACAACCAGCTAAAATGGAAGAAAGCATTTTTGCTAAACAATGTCATTCAACACGAAAACCATTTTTCTTTCCCAATTACATATTATCACGCATAGTAAATATCCTGGTAGCTGGATATGAATATTTCAGTTGAAGATCGAAAGGGGTTTTAAAAATTAAAAGGCTGTTCACAAAATAACATTAATTCAAGATTTCTTAAATAATTAGGAGCAGTACTATGATTCCCTTGCTTTTACATTTAATTTGGGCTCCAGAATTGTTCCTACAATCTGAAAGAAGACTGCTTTTGCACTAATCTTTAAAAGAGTAACAGGTCAGAATTTGGGCATTATAATCAGTTGGGTTAATATCAGAAACTTGTTTGGCAGTGATAGGGTTATTAGAGACTTGTTTGTGACAAACAAAGCCATGCCATACCATCCTGATTCTAAGGAAGGATCACCGAACCTGAAACATTAACTCTGATTTATCTTCATAGATGCTGCCAGACCTACAGAGCCTTTCTAGCAATTTCTAACCATCATCATATTAATTTAATAGATATAAAATACATATTTGGATTTTTCAAAGAGCTACAAGCAAAATGCCACATAATGGATTATGATACAAAATTGTGTCTTTTCGGGATTTGATGGGTAATTAGTTGTACTCTCCTAGACAGAAAGTTGTGATTAATGGTAGTTATCAAAGTGGACTAGTAGTCTCCAGCAGGGGTTAATATTAAGACCTTTGAATTTCACAATCTAAACAAGTGTAGAGAGCATTCTGTGGAGTGCACACCTCTGTGTTAACTCAACATTGCTACAAATATGCAGTTTTTGCTTGAAGCGTTTCACTGCCTAAGCACAAAACTAAATATTTTTATTTACTTAAGAACTTTCATTACTCTGAGGAGGTTTTAGGCCAATCTAGATCTAACAACATGCTCTGAAAACTCTGGCCATATTTTGACAAATTCCACCAGAGTAGCTGAGACAATCCACAATATTCTAAAAGTCAACAACATCCCAAGTAACATAAACCACAACATTCTAAAAGAGGTCAATCTGTCTATTTCCCAATGTTAAATTGTTCCCAATGCAATCTTATGAATTCTTCCTCATGGCTACCTCTGCCAATCCGACTAGCCGATCTACAGGAAGAGTAAAGTACTTCTTTTAGGTATACATCCTCATCATTCCCTCATTTATTGTTTGTTCCACATCTAACTACGGTTAGGGGTCCAAGACTTCTTTTTAAAAATTCATTCATGGGATGAGGCCAGCTAGAATTGCCCAGAGGACAGTTAAATGTCGACCAGCTAAGGATGGCAGTTTCTATTAGATTCTTAGTTCCAGATTTTGTTTTTACTGAATTCAAATTCTGCCATGGTAGAATTTGAACCTACGTCCCGGGAATATTACCTGGGTCTCTGGATTAACAGTCCGGCAATAATACCACTAGGTCATTGCCTGCCTTACTACCGCATGTCTTCTTCCACGTCTTTTTTCATATCTCTACCCATCAAATGATTCCCTGTAACAAGGTATCATGGTCAGTTTTCTCATCTTTGGAGGCTGATGCGCTGGCCTTCTTGAGACTGAGCATGTGTGTGGATGCTGCTGGATCCCACATAATCAAACAGAAGCTAAGGGTTGTGCAATAGGGATAGACGCTTAAGCATCTTGGTGGTAAGGGGACGACAGCACAGCCAGCACATTGGTTAGCATGACATGGAATTTTCAGCATAACTACATAAGTAATCACAGTTCTATCCTGCTACTTCAAGAAACATCTCCTCATGAGATGAGGAATGATAGCCACCTGTCTTTGTCTTCTTCTCCCTATTGTGTGATACTTTCTCCTGCAAGAGATGGAGGGATCGAGTGAGATGAAAGTATCTGAAAGAGCTATTAGTAGTGGTGCAAGAGCAGGAAAGGTTGGGAGATGTTCCCAGAATGCTTAGGAAGTACAGAGAGCAGAGTTAGTGGTTTGGGGATGATGGGGTGGGCAGGTGTAGTTGAATGCTGCATGAAATGATGAGAGTTGGAGATTATTAGCCTTGGTAGAAGATGCATGTGGTGGCAGAGCTTGTGAGTCTGGAGATCCTAAAATAACACTTCACCAAAAAAATGGGAAAAATCAGCCGATATAATTATTTGCCAAAGGTTGGAGAGGATAACTTAGTAGAGACTTTTCAATTTGCATGACAATTTGTGTTAATGTTGTTCTCACTGTAAACTCAACTACTCCTCACTTAAAAAGTCCTGGTGGAAGTTACTCACCCCCACTTTTTCTTTCTGTATTTGTCTGCTATTTTCACCAGTAAGGTCAAATAATCAGCTCTGCCCTTAGACTCTGGAAAGGAAAAGTTAATTAAAAGGTTAAAGGGGCAATTTTCATTAAAAATAATACAGAAAATATATAACACATTTCATTTGATCATATACCTGTGTCAGAAATATGGGGCAGCACAGCAATAATACATAATAGTTGATGATTACAAGTTGTCTTTAAGACTTCTTCACTGAGCATTTGCTGAAAAAAAAACAAAATGTTAATTTAAGTTGAAAGGGTTTAATCTCCTCAGTGCTGATTTTTTTATCTGTAATAAGAGGATATATTAGATTAGACTACTTACAGCGTGGAAACAGGCCCTTCGGCCCAACAAGTCCACACCGACCCGCCGAAGCGCAACCCACCCAGACCCATTCCCCTACACCTAACACTACAGACAATTTAGCATGGCCAATTCCCCTAGGAGAAAGTGAGGACTGCAGATGTTGGGGATCAGAGCTTAAAAATGTGTTGCTGGAAAAGCGCAGCAGGTCAGGCAGCATCAAAGGAGAAGGAGAATCGATGTTTCGGGCATAAGTCCTTGCCCTAAATGTCGATTCTCCTTCGATGCTGCGCTTTTCCAGCAACACATTTTTAATGCTCAATTCCCCTAACCTGCACATTTTTGGATTGTGGGAGGAAACCGGAGCATCCGGAGGAAACCCACGAAGACGCGGGGAGAATGTGCAAACTCCACACAGAGAGTTGCCTGAGGTGGGAATTGAACCCGGGTCTCTGGCGCTGTGAGGCAACAGTGCTAACCACTGTGCCATCGTGCCACCCATATTAATCTAAAACAGATACTCTATACTTCACAGTATCATTATTTCTTTAATGATTTCAGAAATTCAACATCAATCTCTTCAAAAAGGCATTTAATGGACATTTTAGAAGGAGATAATTTAAATACTTTAAAAAACTGGTCAGAAACTTGGAAACGATGATCCTAGTACTTCCCTCGTTATAGTAAAACCTTTGAGCTTTGTAATCTTTGCTCTCCTAACCTCCAAGCACATTGATGGGAAATTTTACAAAATAATATCATGGATGACTCCATATTCAAGTTTCTAAATTATTAAGCTGGCCTCAAAAAACTGAAACACAATTCATTACAGAAAATAAATTTGAGAGGATACTGAGAGGGATACACAATATAGTTACAGACTAGTTGAATCTGGATTGCAGTCATAAAACTAGAAGACACAAATAAATTTTACATTATATTAAAACATTCTCCACAAGGAATGGAAGTATTGGTATATTCTTCCAATTGGAATCATGAGGCTAATTTTGGACTCTAGTGTACCCAGGTAAAAGGGTGAGAATAATGAAGAGTGAAATTGAATTCAATTTCAACTGATGTGAAATTGTTTAGCATTTTGAATGCTTTTACAATTCTCTCACCAAATCCCAAATTACCTTATTTAAATATATTGCAAAGCTGTAGTCCAAAGCTCTTTTGTTTTGACATTCAATCAAAGTTACTCTAAAAATTGTAAGAGGCAGCTCTTGCCAGGATCAACTGAAGAATGTGGACAGTTTCAATAGCCATTTCTGCAGCGGAAATTAATTTTTGGACTCGTTTTTGACATATTGCAAAGATATTATCTTGATTCACTTTGCTTCAGACCAACAGGAAGATTCAATAATCATATTAAGGTTTTCCTGAGAGAAGGTATAGCAATTCATATGGATAGGAGGCAATGTGAATATCACATGCTCACTCATTAAACTAGTTCTGGCAATCTCCTCTTGGCACTATTTTCCCTACAGCAAAAGCAAAGTTTCTGGCAATGAGTTTGCAGTCTTTTACTCACGGGTTCTGAGGTATTTTACATTGACAATATCATACTCTGTTTGCTAATAGTTGAACAGTATTGTGTACCGTTTACTCTTACTGAACAGGACTTACCAAATACATACAAGAGAAGGTCAAAGGTTAGGAATACTGCCGCAAGTAACTCACCTTCTGACTCACCAAAGCCTGACCACTATCTACGAGGCAGAGGTTAGGAGTTTGATGGAATACTCACCACTGCCTGATGATTGCAGTTCTATCAATATTCAAGAAGCTTGATACCATCTAGAAAGCAGCCAGCTTGACTGACACCACATCCACAAACATTTAATCCAAGTTTCAAGATTTTGACCTAGCAACACTGAAGGATGGCAATATAATTCAGGATGACGTAGCTTGAAGGAGAATTTTCGGGTGGTGGTATTCCCATGCAACTGCTGTCATTCTAGATGGTAGTGGTCGAGAGTATGGAAGATTTTGTCTAGGGAGCTTTGCAGAATTATGCAGTACATGTTGTAGATTGTATACACTGCTCCTATTGTGAACTGATGTTAGAGGGTGTGAATGTGAATGTGGCACAAATCCTTTGTAGAATTATTTGAGAAAAAATGGAAGGAGGCTTGAATGGAACATTCACACCAGCATGGACAGTAGGAATCAAATAAAACAGTGTTGTGCTGGAAAAGAACAGCAGGTCAGACAGCATCCGAGAAGCAGGAGATGTTTCGGGCATAAGCCCTTCACCAAGAATGACAGAATGATGAAGGGTTTATGCCCGAAATGACTCTCCTGCTCCTTGGATGTTGCCTGACCTGCTGTGCTTTTCCAGCACCAACGTTTTGACGCATCTGCTATCCTCACTTTCTTCCAGTGGGATAGAATAGCTTATCTATGTTGGAAAATTTAATATTTTGTCGTTCACAAACAACAATCAGACTTATTTTGGATGGAGATATCGTGGTTCTTTTCCTAAGTCTATGCTCTTACCTCAAATGGTTTATATAGTGGCATCTGAGCATACAAATCAAGACCTTTATCAATAATGCCGGATATAGATGTTTCACCATTATAGTCAACAGTTTCATTGTGTGTTTGAAATATTTTAATTGTTGGAACTTGTTGAATCTAAGAAGCAATGATATTTTAAATTAGCTTGGAATTAATTATACTTAAGATCTGATACTTCATTTGACACCAAAATAAAATCTGCTAAATTGAAAATAACGTTTTGAAAATGCAGAAAATCCAAATACAGAAATCTTAAGTGGCAAATTTCTTACGTAATTTTAAAATGTGCACGTTAGAAATATGTTATCTACTTCTTTGGCTTTAGGTTTTGTGATTCGTGATTCTGACCAAAGTCACCAACCGGCAAAATTGCCATCTCACCTGCACGATTATAGCATGTGCCATATTACTTCCTCTTTCTTCACATTGCTGCCTGTCTCTGTTTTCAGTAGGGGACTAAGCAGTATTTTGCAGTGAAATAAGTGGTGCAGTCAATGGGTTCTTTTTAAAGGCAAGCTGTCCCTCTTAAAGAGATACAGCAATTAATTATATTGATGGGTTTTCATTAACAAAAAATTTGAACATTCAGGCAGAAAGAAGAATATGGGTACCATGAATCATGCTGGAGGTTTTATTTGTGGAGCTTGGACAAGAGGCCTTCAAGGACCACCCTCAGCGTGGCCAAGGAAGTTAATCAGTTGCTGCTGGGTCAGAGTTGGCAATTAAATATGCATGACATAAACTTTTAAGTGGGTTTTGGAAGAAAGAAATTCAGAATAATATTGGAACAATATATTACTCTCTAGTTAAATACGGTTTAGTAAGTTTCTACATAGGGAAATGGCCCAAATAGAATCCCTTAAAACTTATCTGAAGAACAAGACAAAACAGCTGTTTTGCAGGTGACTAAATATTGAAAAAGATGAGATGGATGCACATAAATCAGAAAATGTTGTATTAACAAAAGAATTGCAATTGTTCCCCAAAGTGTTTAGATATAGAAACTAGTCAGTTTTCAGTGAGGGAGAATGTCAAAGAAAGTGGGTGGCCTGCCCATCACCTTCCCATTTCATAATGGTGGGTGGCCATGCAGCAAAATCAGTAGCCTGTCAATTATATTTAAATAAATAATTAAGAATCAATTGAACTTGATATAGTGTTAAAGGATCTAGTGCCTTTCTTATACGTTGTGGTCTTTTTTAAAATATATTTTCATTGAAAAATAGATTTTTAAATATTACAACAAATACAAAACAAGGCAATTCAAAACAATACAAAGAAAGAACACCAAAAAAGTGTAAAAAACCCAAACCGCCCTCATGTACAAATGTATAAATATGCATAGAAAAAAATATTTAAAAACTCCAACTAACTACTTAACTAAATAAATAATACCCCAAAACAAATTAGTAAATAATAATAACGCAGCTCAACCAAACAAAACACTCACTCTCAAATACTGAGAGCATTAGTTTTCACATATTCATACATTCGCAGTTCTCCCTCTCTGGATATTGGACTTGTAAAGCACAACCATTATGGCTATATAAAAGCCCTTATTAGTGTGGCAGACAAATCTATGTCCAGTTATTCCAAAAAAGGCCGCCACGTCTTATAGAAATTCTCAGTCTTGTGGTGTACCATATTTGTAAGAAAATCCAAGCGGATATGCTCCATAACACTTTTACGCCAACCCTTTCAGATAGCCAACCTAACAAGATAGTCTTTCTCATGCAGAAAGCGATGATGTTGAAAAGTTTTTTCCTATGCGCATCTACAGGGAACACACTGGGCAGACCAAGAAGAAGAGAGATCGGGTTCTTTTTCACCCTAACACCCAAAATCCCCTCCATTGCACCTGCCATGGGGGTCCAGTATGTTTGAAGCCTACCACAAGACCAGAGACAATGGATAAGAGTGCCCGTACAAACTCTACACTTGGGACATGTTGAAGATACCCTTGTTTAAATTTTGACAAATGATCCAGAGCCAAGTGGACCCTGTGGAGAATCTTCAATCGAAAAGCATTGGCCCTACTACAAACTGATATCTTTCTTGCATTTTCCCAAATATCCTCCCATGCCTCTGAGGAGACCTCCATGCCTAGTTTTCTGTCCCACACCCTGCAGAGTCGGTCAAACGCACCCCCCGCCCCCCCATTGATAATATAAAGTGCTGACAGAAAAGGTACTCTTAGCACTAAGCACCCTCCTCTCTATGTCGTATTTGTAGAGATCAATCAAAAGTGTAGTCTTTTTTTGAATAAAATCCCTAACTTGAAAAAACGAAAGACGTCCCTGTTAGATAGCTCATATTTTCGTGATCACGACATCATTATGTTTCCCCCAAATAAATCACTCATGCAAGACACACCCCACACCCCTAGCTGTCCAATGTTAGAATCCTGAATCCATCGTCCCCGGTTGAAAACCCGGCATACCCACTATAGGTGTAAGAAAAAATGTTTTGCCAATATTGCTTTCCCTCTGCCAAATTGCCCTTCTTGCTTTAACAGTCTTGGTAACTGCTGGCTTATGGCAATATTCCATAACTGTCCTCATTTTGTCCAAAACAGCAAGCTAGTAAGGGGGCACCTTGCCTGAGAGATTCTGATATCTAGCCATATTGAAAGAGGGTCCTCACAAGCCCAATCGCTCATGTAAGATAAAAGCAAGCTTAATTGATCATTTCAAATGTCTGGGAGATCCACTCTCCCAAATATGTGAAGCAATTTAGCTAATTTAGTAAGGGGCCGCTTATGATGCCAAATAAAAGAGCTGAACCAGCCGTTTAGTCTCCTGAATGTTTGCTTATGGAAAATCAGGGGGAGAATCCATATAGGGTACAAAAAACGGGGGAGAATATTCATCTTAATAAGCGCTATCTGACCTAACCATGAGACTGAAAGTGCCTCCCATCTTTGAAGGTCTTGTTTGGTTTTGTCAAATAATTCAACAAAATTAGAACTGGACTGATGAATATGCTCAAATACACAAAAACCCCCTGTGACCACTTTAATGGAAATCGTTATTCACCCTTAAGACCTAGCACCTTCGTAAGACTACCATAGGCATAGCCTCTGATTTTGCAAAATTAATCTTGTACCCTGAAAAGGTGCCAAACGTGCTGATGCATTGTATCAGGCGAGGTACCGAAACTACTGGATTTGACATCATCCGCATACAACAAAATCTTACGTAATTTTGACCCCTCTTCTGGAGCCGATATATTAGGATCCCTATGAATGGCCTCTGTCAATGGTTCAATCACCAATGTAAAAAGCAATGGCAAAAGGGACAGCCCTGCTGGCTGCCTCTAAAAATGTTAGAATTGCTTCATCGTACCCCATTGGTGATGACCGCAGTGAGAGGACCACTGTAGAGAACCTTTACCCATCTTATAAAAGCTTTGAGGAGAAAGTGAGGTCTGCAGATGCTGGAGATCAAAGTTGAAACTTTATTGCTGGAACAGCACAGCAGGTCAGGCAGCATCCAGGGAACAGGAGATTCGACGTTTCGGGCACAGGCCCTTCTTCAGGAATGAGCAGAGAGTGTTCAGCAGGAGAAGATAAAAGGTAGGGAGGAGGGACTTGGAGGAGGGGCGTTAGAAATGTGATAGGTGGAAAGAGGTCAAGGTGAGGGTGATAGGTCGGAGTAGGATGGAGGCGGAGAGGTCAAGAAGAAGACTCTTCTTTATCTTCCGACTGGGAGCCCTCCAACCACAGGGGATGAACTTGGACTTCACCAGTTTCTCCCTCCCCCCACCTTGTCTCAGCCGAGTCCCTCCCGCCCGGCACCGCCTTCCTGGCCTGCAGTCTTCTTCTTGACCTCTCTGCCTCCATCCTACTCCGACCTATCACCCTCACCTTGACCTCTTTCCACCTATCACATTTCCAACGCCCCTCCTCCAAGTCCCTCCTCCCTACCTTTTATCTTCTCCTGCTGAACACTCTCTGCTCATTCCTGAAGAAGGGCCTGTGCCCGAAACGTCGAATCTCCTGTTCCCTGGATGCTGCCTGACCTGCTGTGCTGTTCCAGCAATAAAGTTTCAACTTATAAAAGCTTTGCCCAAGCCAAACCACTCCAGAGAGTAAAAAACGTACAGCCACTCAATTCGGTCAAATGCCTTCTCTGCATCCAGAGAAATCACCAATCATTGTACGGACTGTTGTTGACACGCTTGGATTAAATTAAGCAACCTCCTAACATTAATGGAGGATCTGTGGCCTTTTATGAAGCCTGTCTGGTCCTCTTTAACAATAGAAGGTAACACAGTCTCCAGCCTTAACAGAAGAGTCTTAGAGAGAATCCTGAAGCCCACATTTAAGAGTGAAATGGGCCTGTACAAAGCACAGCCCTCTGGGACCTTCCCTTTTTAAGAATAAGTGAAATATTGGCCTCTCTCAGGGATGGAGGGAGACGATCACGACCACATGAGTCATTGAACATGTTGAGCATCGGGCCTGACAACATGTCTATAAATTCCTTGGGAAGTCCATCAGGACCAGGCACCTTTCCACTCTGAAGCTGCTTCACAGCCTCCTGCACCTCTTGGTCTGATAAGGGGGCACTTAGAAAAGATTCTTGTTCGGGAGTCATACCTGGGAACTCCAGATCCTTGAAAATCGACTCCATCTTGACCCGTCCCTCCTCACAATCCTTAGACTGGCATAATTCAGAGTAAAATCTCTGGAATGCTGTATTTATCTTTTTGGAATCACATGTTAGGTTCCCAGACTCTTCCCTAATCGATGTAATAGCTGGAGAGGTGCTCCTTTCCTGGCGAGATATGCCTGGCTTGTCATCATGCTCATATAACCTTTGCTTTACGAATGTAAGCTCCTTCTTTGCTGTCTGCGTGAGCACGGAATTCAATGCAGACTGTAGCACCATCATTCTCTGTAGCTTGACCAAAGGAGGCCTGTCAAAGTAAACTTTCTCGGCTGTTTTCAACCGTGCGCGAGAAGTTGCTGTTTGCCCATCTGCCACTCCCTACTGGCAGAGTAGGAAATAATTAATTCCCTGGCATAGGCCTTGGCAGTTTCCCAAAGGACAGATGGGCTACTAACTAAGCTGAATGAATGTCTAGGTATGTCCGAAATTCCCTAGAGAAGTACTCCACAAACTTATTATCCTTAAGGATAAAGGGATCCATTCGTCAGTGCCTCGGGCCCACTATAGCATCCTTAATCTTAACCAACAGGTACACTGGAATAAGATTGGAGATGGTAACATTACCAATTGTACAAGATGCCACCCAGTCCAGGGTTGCCTCAGGGGTCAGAAAAAAATCAATCTGGTGTGACATCTGTGTGGGTTGGAAAAAACATGAAATCCCAGCCTGTAGGATGGAGATGCCTCCAAATATCCACCAACCCTTACTCCACACACAGATCCACTACTTGTTTAGTTTGTACAGAGGGTATCGGGGGGCCTTTGGGCAACCATGGGATCCATAAGACAATTAAAATTTCCCCCTATAATGATATGCCTGGACTCAAGACTGCTCAATTTAAAGAACGCATACACCAGAAATTTGAGGAGATGGACCTGAGGGCAATAAAAATTTAAAACTCCATATTCTTTCCCATTTATCAGGGCTTTGAGAATTACAAACCTCCTGTGTGTGTCTTTAACACACTCTAGTAACTTAAATGGGAGATTCCTCCTAACCAATATAACTGTTCCCCTACTTCTGGTATTACAAGATGAAAAGTAAACACGACCAAAGCCATTCTACTGTAGTTTCAAATAATCCCTATCATCCAAGTGTGTCTCTTGTAACAAAGCATATTCACCTTTTCCTTTCTAAGACTTGCAAGTACCTTCTTTCTCTTAACGGTGAGTGACTCCCCTTGATGCTCCAGGTACGCCATTTCATCAAGTCATTAGCCATAACCTTCTACAGTAACATTTAAATTCTAGACAGGAGAAACTTGAACCATAAATCACCAAACCTTAGTGTCACAAGATTCTTTGAACATAAAAACGACATAAACTAAACCACGACAATTATCAAACCAACAAAGCTATCAAAGACTATACATAACAAAACCAAAAAACAATCCAACATATAAAGCGCCAACAGCGCTGAATAGGAGAACTCACCCCTGCCCAAAGGGAGCAACTACACCTCCCAAAACTCAACTTCCCATCCCACTGCCACTACTGCAGCCTGGGCATTTAAATACCTTAACTGGGCAAAAACTGCCCCTAAGTAGGCACCTAGCCACCCCAACCATTTTCCCCCCTTCTAGCTAGAGCAGCCCCACAAACGCAAGCAAAAAAGAAAGAAAATACACCATGAAATAGCAATGTGAATAAAGAAATTTTGAAAAAAAAGGGTCGGTACCCTCTCCATCCTTTTGTATAACTTAACTTAGAAATCGCAAGTACACATCACCTCGTCAACCACCGCCAAACATAGTTTAGACCAGATTATTACCATTAAAAAAGATAGGAAAAGAAAGCCCCGACCGGACTTGCTCTATTTTTTAAAAAGAAAAATCAAAGACATATCCAAACAACACTACTATTTGTACATACTAAATTGTTCAGATTAAGTTAATTTGTCCATAAAGTCTCTTGCGTTCTCCGACGTGTCGAAGAGATGCACAGATCCTTCTAAGGTGATCCAAAGCACCGCTGGATACCTCACAGAATACTGGATCTCAAGCTCCCTCAATCTTCTCTTGACGCTGTCATGGAATTTTCTTTTCTGGATCATTGCCGCTGAGAAGTCCAGGAAGAACATGATCTTAGAGCCCTCGTAAACCAGGGCCTTTGGATCCTTCCCCTGGATTCAAGAAGCTTCCACTTATATCTATAATGATGAAACCGCACCAAGATAGGACGAGGATGTTGATCCAGACCTGACCTCTGCGCCGTGACCCGCTGAGCCCTCTCGATCTTCAAGCCTCTCATTCCAGCCTCCAAGTTAAGGAATTTCAGCAACCAGTCCTTAATAAATTCCGTTGGCCGCTCACCTTCCTTGGTCCGGCAGACCAACGATTCAAATATTTTTTCTCCTGCCCCAGTTCTTGAGATCATTAACTTGGTCACGCAAATTATGGACCTGCGTCTCCAGGCTTGGTTCCTATTCTTGGAGGAACTAGTATCAGCTTCCACCACTGCGACTCTGTATTCTACTTCTTCCGGCCTTTCCTCCAGGATTCCCAGCTGCTGTTCATGGTTCTGCAGCATGATAGAGATCGGGGCCAGCTTCTCCTCTATCGGCTTATCCAACATCTCGTGAGATTTCGCAAGCTCCTACACCAGGGCCTGGTAATACATCGAGTCCGAGGTTCTTTCAGGCTGGGCCGCGGGCATGGCCTCGGACATACCTCCTCCTTTCTTTGGCATCCCTGAACAGCGAAAACCAAGGTAAGTTGATTTTTAACAGTTTCCTGGGACTTCACAACCTTTCTAGAGTCCCAGGATATCGCAGTGGTCCAGGTAGGATGGGTTAAAAGTTCGTCCTGCTTGCGCTGCGGTACGGAGCTCTGCAACTGAACTTACTAGATCGCCGCCATCTTGGATCCCCTACATGTTGTAGATTTTAACCATGGATGGTGGAATCATTTTCACAAATTCAAATGTACTAACAATTAATTATCAACAAAAGAACTAATTTTATATCAAGTTTTGAGTCACCTAGAGCTGGACACTCAGTACAAATTTCTTTCCAGTTAATTTCTTTAACATTTTATTGGCCCTCAAAACACCCTGTTTCACCCTTAGCATTAAGTTCCAATATACCACAATGGGCAGTGGTTTTGTCTGAATACACAGCCATTCTAATTGTCCAATCAAACTTCTTACCTGCTCTATTTCTTCTTTGGTTGCAACATCATTTTTTCTTGACCTGGCCTCTCAATATCTCTACTATGATTGTTGAATCAAGGTTACTCCCAATCCACTTTGAATCACATGTAAGCTTATATATTTAAGGCCCCAGAAAGATGACTTAGAATTTCAAATTCTCTATTATCTTATTTAAATCAAATTGTTCAAATTCTGCAGAACCTCCCCATAGAAGATTATTGGTATGCATCAAAAGATGTCTAAGAGTTTCTCCATGACACTGATAGAACATTGCTAAATCTGCTTTTAGCAGAATATAGCCTATTTTCACTAAGATTGACCTAACTGAGAAATACCATATACTTAACACATCATTCAATCCCCAAACAAGTTTGTTTAATTCCCATTGTTTCCCTTCTTCATCACTTGTTTCTAGAGATGATTTTTAAAAAAAACTTCATTTTGAAATTTTTACTCGACAAATATATCAACTTATATACTTCCATTCATAGAGTGGCTAAGAGAACAAAAAAAATGTTCAAGATCACTTTTCCTGCTTTGGAGAAAATCCATTTAGCATCTTGACCATCAGCCTCTTTGAAACCTTGAGTCATTAGTCTTGTATTAGCATTTTGGGCCCAATCTGGGAGAATTTTTTTCCTCCATCTGTGTGGTATGCTGGCACTTTAGAATAGACAGCAAACTCCTTGCAATGATCTAACTCTTTGTTTTTGTTTTATTTCCTATTGATTTATCTTCTGACTTTTTTGCAGCCACCAAGGCCTTCCAATATTCACAGAATCACATAAGTATTATAGCGCAGATAGTGGTCATTTGGCTGCTTGTGTCTGCCCTGACTCTGCAACTGAGCACTATGACTTCTGCCTTTTCCCCGGTACTTTTGCATGTTGCTTCTATTCAAATAATCCTTAATATCTCCTGATTATCTCAACTGAACCTGCCTCCACAACATTTCCAGCCAGTGCATTCTAGACCCAATTAATTCATTTGTATATTAGTTTTTTTACCTCACATCTTGTTTGCTACATTGCAAATCTATTAAAATCTATGCTCTCTTATTCTTAATACTTTTATGAGCAAGAACGGTTTCTCCCTTTCTACCGCATCCAGATCTCTCACGACTTTGAAAACTTCTAATCAGATCTCCACGCTGCCTCCTCCCGCCTCAAGGTGAACAGTCTAATCCTTTCCAATCTATCCTCATAACCGAAGTTTCTTATTCTTGGAACTATCTTTGCAAATCTCTTCTGTCCTCTCTCTAATGCATTCTTCTTGTGGAGTAGCACCCAGATCTGTGAACAATATTCCAGATAAGTCTCAAAAATATCTTGCATCAGTTCAGCATAATCTCCTTGCTCTTGTACTCTATGCCCCTATTAATAAGTCCAGGATATTGTGTGTTTTATTAACTGGTCTCTCCACCTTCCTTGCCACCTTCAATGAACTGTGTGCACATGCCCCCAAGTCCCTCTGCTCCTGATCTACTTGTGCATAAATCATTGAAGGTCTTAAGTGTTCTTGTAGTGTTCCTAGCTTTTTCTGTCGTTGTTGTCCTATCACATATTGTAGTTAAACTACAATCTCTAATTGCCCTCCTATATCTTTCTGAATTACTCCTACAGAATCTCTCTCTCCCATGAATAGCAGTTGCACTGATAGTATGTGATCATCATCTAGTGCCAGTGTCATTTCCAGTTCTAATTTGGGGACTGGAATTATATTTTTGATTTTACTTGTATAACTTCTTGACATATGGTCACATCCATCTATTCATTAGACCCTTTAGGTTTGTAGATTAGTGGTGCTGGAAGAGTACAGCTGTTCAAGCAGCAAACGAGGAGCAGTAAAATCGACGTTTCGGGCAAAAGCCCTTCATCAGGAATAAAGGCAGAGAGCCTAAAGCATGGAGAGATAAGCTAGAGGAGGGTGGGGGTGGGGAGAAAGTAGCATAGAGTA
>NC_057712.1:17081163-17097549 GCF_004010195.1 Chiloscyllium plagiosum | reverse complement strand
ATCCCTGGTGGTGGGGTCTTTTTGGAGGTGGCGGAAATATCGGCGGATGATTTGGTTTATGCGAAGGTTGGTAGGGTGGAAGGTGAGCACCAGGGGCGTTCTGTCCTTGTTACGGTTGGAGGGGTGGGGTCTGAGGGCAGAGGTGCGGGATGTGGATGAGATGTATTGGAGGACATCTTTAACCACGTGGGAAGGGAAATTGCAGTCTCTAAAGAAGGAGGCCATCTGGTGTGTACTGTGGTGGAGCTGATCCTCCTGGGAGCAGATAGAACACAGAACATAGAACATAGAAGAATACAGCGCAGTACAGGCCCTTCGGCCCTCGAAGTTGCGCCGATCCAAGCCCACCTAACCTACACTAGCCCCCAGATACGGCGGAGGTGGAGGAATTAGGAATACGGGATGGCATTTTTGCAAGAGGTGTAATCCAGGTAGCTGTGGGAGTCGGTGGGTTTGTAAAAAATGTCAGGTCAAGTCGGTCGTCATTAATGGAGTTGGAGAGGTCCAGGAAGGGGAGGGAGGTGTCAGAGATGGTCCAGGTAAATTTAAGATCAGGGTGGAATGTGTTGGTGAAGTTGATGAATTGCTCAACCTCCTCGCGGGAGCACGAGGTGGCGCCAATGCAGTCATCAATGTAGCGGTGGAAGAGGTGGGGAGTGGTGCCGGTGTAATTACGGAAGATCGACTGTTCTACGTAACCAACAAAGAGACAGGCATTGCTGGGGCGCATACGTGTGCCCCTTTTGTACATTACCCTAGTACCAACTTTTGAGTACAACGGTCCTATCTTCTACATTGGTTTTATTTATTTTATCATCAACCAGCCCTTATCTATATAACTGTATCAAATAAATGAATATGCGCTACACAAAGTACCTCATGACTTTCTACTAATTGTTCAAAATCTGAAATCAATCCTGACTAAACTAGATGAATGGATCTCATAGTTTTACTCCATATTAGAGAATTACAATCTTCATACCACACTCCAACTCTTTACTCAAATCTTTCCACTCTTTCTAGCCTTTGCTTTTATAGTATACAAAATTCCCAGGAGTAAAGTTTATCTCTGACAGACTTATACGATGCAGTAAGGTTTACAGAATTATCTGAGACCTCTGCATGAAACACTTTTGCATGCTATTCTGCAAGGAATCACCACTCCTTTCAGCAACCTCAATATACTATCATTCCCAAACTTGAAGGCAATGGAACTTCTACATCCTTACTTCAAACCTTACTACTGAGTGAATCTAAATAATATTTCAACAATTGTTCCAGAAACTGTTGGTTCTTAACTACTGTCCCACCCAACATAATTAAACAAATTTGGTTAGAACACTCATTTTCGGATTACTCTTCTTGTGACCAGTACAATTCTCTCAGACTGATGAATATCACTTTCCGCTTTTGAATTTTCCACATCACATGTTGCCTCCTTTGTTTTGGGCAATTTACTGCATAATGACATATTGACATTTGTAGCACCTGATATTTCTAGGGTTCATAGCTCTGTTTTATTATACCAATCCTGTTGTCAACCAGATCTACCAAACATATCTCCACCTTTATTTCCTTGCGTGTATTTCTTATGTTGCATTATTCCTGTGCCCATACCTGAGCAATCTTGATAGGTATGACCAATGAAACCGCCAATTTAACACACAGAATGGTTCATTAGTGGAATGAACTGCCAAAGGAAGTTGTGGATGTAGGTACAGTTACAACTTTTAAAAGACATTTCGATTGTACAGGAATATGAAAGATTTGGAGGGAAATGGGCCAAATGCTGGCAAGTGGGACTAGTTTGGTTTGGGAACATGGTCAGCACGTGCTTGTTGAATATCCCATTTGTGCAAGGAAGGCAGCTGAAAATGATTGCTTTCTCAGCAATTCTTTTAAACCATCACATCTAACTGAAAAGTATGTCTCTTTCTGAGAATCTAACTCCAGTTAAGACCAATGCCCAGCCATGAACAACACTTTGGCAAAATGCAACAGTTGAAAGTTAGCACTGAAAAAGGAATTTTCAAATCAAATTTCTGCAATCTTTTATATGATCTATTAAATATTGTTAAAATTAAAGTGAAGTCGAAATTTTTCATCTTGCACTCAAGACTGAAACGTAAGAAAACCAACTTTAGAAAGGAAAGAACATTTTTTTAGTATCATGATAAGAGGCTACTGATTGGTTGAACTACAGCTGACATGGAAACATAGGAGGAACTTTTAACTTTCTTAAGTTAACTGTTTGAATTAAAACACGGCAAGTCAACTCTAATTGGTCAGCAATTACCATTGGGATGCAGCAAAATTAACTGTCCATATTGCAAGCTCTTCACTGAGCAAAGGACTACATGTGGACATTTTCTTTTGGCCTATAAAGAATAGAATCCGGTGTATGAATACATTTATGAAGTTACCCGTGGAAATATTCCTTGGTTGGGGAGTTAAGAAGTACTTATCAAAAATAAATTATCACTAAGCAAATTATGTGACATGTTAAGAGAAACATCTTTAGATAGAAGCTACCGGATAAGAAAATGTGTTACTACAAGAAGTTGATGAAGCAATAAATTATTTCTTTTTAAAGCATAAAATTCATAAATATGGAAAAAAACAAAGCAACAGAATTAGCTCTGTATTAATTTAACAACAACTAACACAGGTACAACATGTGATTTAAACAGTTAAAGTTCCAAGCATATGCTCACCCCATATCGACTGGCTAATATTCCATTTACTGAAGTATCTACAGCTGCAAGATGGACCTTTCCCTTAGTCCGTCTTGTCAGTTCAATAATTGCATTAGCCCATTCAGGTTCTAGACTGTAAAAAGAAAAGATTAATCAGTGCTCTGCAATGGTGAATTATAGAAATACTGGATGAATAAATGCTGTAACAAAAATAACATTCATAAGATCGAACAGACTAATATTTTAAGATTAGATTATAAACATTTTAATAGGAAATAAAACTTATCTTAAGTGCACTGCTACTTAAGTGTGTCCTAAATATTTTCTTTCAAATGCATTTGTTATAATGTTCCTTTAACTCATATGATCTGCCCAAATATGTAAGAACTGTTGGAGGTGGCCTTTTTTGTCGTGTTGCTGAGTTTACCAACATAGGATTGTCAAAGAATAAGCAGCTTTTACTTCTAAGTTATTTTCTAACTGACTACAGTGGTCCCAGTTTAAATTAGCATTGGGCTTTTTTCCAATATTCTACATTAAGTCATACAACAGCATTAATCCCAAGTTAATGGAGCTTAATGTACTTTGGGTTGTACTATGATATCTTGAAAACTCAAATCTACCTAAAATATTGCTCAAGATATTAACTATAAAATACTTCATTACTATAGAGTAAGCAAAGCATTAATCCCAATAAGAAGTTCAATACACTTCTAAGTATATCAAAGTTTTATTTTAAAACATTGAAATCCTGGAATATTTTCTACCAGCAGGCAAAGACTTGTTCATCCTGCAACTGGAATAAAAAAAATTAAATGTAAATAATGCAATGTGAATTATTTGTAATGGATGTCTTTAATTACCTTCACTCTCGGTGAACACAACAATTTCAAATACTAGATTTACAATTTTCATTGGTAACAAAATTTAAATATGAGCAATAATAACTTCAATTATTTTTATGTAGGTAAACATCCTTAAAGTTCTTTCAGATGTATAAAGAAAAGATGTACATCGACTCAAAGAGGATATTAGGAGAAAGTTCAGAAAAATATGGATTTTCAGGAGAAAAGTAAAAAAGAAAGTAGAAAGGAATCTAGTGAGAAAAAACCAGAAGGTGAAGTTTTAAAAGGTTTGGGGAAACAGCAAATCAAGAAGATGAACAGTTGATGGTTGTTTCAGAGAATCACTGGGCTAAATGATCAACTTCTATACTTCTATAGGTGGTCTACAAACATCTACATCCCTATTGAAAATCTCAATGCAATTAGAACATTTATTAAAAATCCAATTACTTGGAAAGAAAATTTAGTTTCAACTGTATTACAACAAAATAGAGCAAACAGTTTCCTTACCACTTCCTTACGACTTTACAATAACTGTATGTCATAATGCATTTCCTTGAAAACTTAAATAAAATTAAATGCCAATTGATAGAAAGGGGAACATTTAAATGAACATGTGTAGATTTTCTTTACCTTTGCCACATGTTTTCTTATCCTTTCCAATAAAGCATGAAATAAGAAAAGGAAAATTGGCCCATCCTACCACAGATTACATAAAATGTGTACCCTACACAAGTAATTTCTGGGCTAAATAAAAACTGAAAGAATTCTGGATGCTGTAAATCAGAAACAAACACAGAGATTGCTGGAAACGCTCAGCAGGTCCAGCAGCATCTGTTAAGAGAAATCAGAGTTAATGTTTTGGATCCAGTGACCCTTCCTCAGAATTTTGAGCTTTTCAGCAATTTCTGTTTTTGTCTCTAATTTACAGGCTGGATTTTTGTCCTTGAGATAGGTGGGATGACTTCAGAAAATTCAAGACATTTCAAGTGAATAATAGATGTCTAATTCCTCTGAAAAGCCTCATTATTTATTCTTGACAGAGTAATCAATTAGAGGGCTGAAACATTTGCATCCTGTGATACATTTACAGGTTTGGCTTGCCAATCTCTGTTGTCAGGTTCATAATGTTTATTTACACATGGTTAAGAATCTTGTTGCTTTCAGGCATGAAAACTTCAAAATATGTGGATGAATGACACCTCTAATGCCCTATAGTAGGATGAAGAGGGTGTTTTGAACATCTCTGGTTTCTCTGAACCATGACTCTTTAAAGACCTGCTCTGACACCATGACACCTGCAGAAGAGCAGGTTGTGTTTATCTGTGTAATGGAGCCATCCAGGCCAGGAGTGCTGGGTGTACCTGAAACAACTGCACCTTTAAAAAAGCTACTTCTGACAATCAGAAAGCCTGAGAATGGAGTCAAGAATCCCAGACTTGGGTCCTGGTCAAAATTTTTAAAAGGTTTTTGGGTCACTGAAACTCAGCAAAGATGTGCTCTAAATCTCAAATGTTCACAAGGTTACTTTGACTAACCACTTCTCATTTAGTTAACTATTCTGAGATCCAACAGTTCAAGAATAAGGATTTGGTTCAGTAATTATTATGTGACATTAATCATCTGCACAAAATGGTAAACAGCAATGCAAATCTATACATGTAGTAACATAACTTGAAAAGTAATGTGATCTTTTTAACTTCTCGGCATGTTCATTTTAAAGGAGCTTCAGAAATTATGTAAGAAAAAAAACTGAAGTCTATTGTGTTACCCACCTTAAACAATGTTCACACCAAGGTGCATAGAACTCTACGATCCATAATTCATCACCTCCCATCACTTGATTATCAAAGTTGCTATCATTCAAGTCAAATGCATGTTGATTGTTTATTCGTCTACACTGTATCAAAGAATAGACAAATCTTGCTGATATATTGAGAAGAGCTAACAATAGATTGGCATCTGATATTTTAGTTTTAATTTCTAAAATCTGGTTAAAATATCAGGGGCTATTTGTGTATTTACCATGTGAATAGTCACAGAGTGAAGCATTAGTCTTGTCAGTGACAAGCTGGAGTTCTTTAAGCACATCTTCAAGTTTAGTCAGCAGACAATCCTCAATAATATATGAATCACTGGTGCACCGCAACTATATTGAGAGGATTTGTTTTTATTCATTGAGGAGACTTTGCTGGCTTGACTAGCATTTATTGCCTCTTCCTAATACCCTTGAGAACAGGTTGCTGATCTGCATTTTTACATCAAATGGACTGCAGTGGTTCAAGTGTACCCACAATGCTATTAGGATGGGTGTTCCAGAATCTTAACCCAATAACACTAAGGAGCAGCAATATAGTTCCAAGTAAAGATGAGGAGTGACTTGGAAGGGAACTTTAAAGTAGTGGTATTCCCAGGTATCTGCTTTCCTTGTCCTGCTGGATGCCTGAGGAATTGTAAAGTGAAGTCTCAGAAGCCGTGGTGAATTTCTGTACGGATTCTTGTATATGGTATACACTACCACAACTGTACTTTGGCAGTGGAGGAAGTGAATGCTTGTAGATGAGATGCCAATCAAATGGGCTTTCTCTTGAATGTATCGAGCTAAAATCTGTATCTGTATGCCACAGCAAATGCAATCTGCACTGATTAATCTCTGGAAGGAGGTTGGGATAGTTCACCTAGTGTATAGGCTGAACAGGGTTAACAGTGGGGTAGTTGTATCCATTGTTTTCTGCCAGGTGCGAGTCTTGACTTCCATATGAACCCTGAACTGTCTGTGCCAGAGCAGCCAGTTCAATAGTCAGCAACCCAGAAAGAAGGACTCAAAGCACTGATGAATTGGTCGAGTACCAAATAGTGTTATACGTTGCAGGAAATTCAAGTATAGTTTCCTGTTTTTAAGATTCCTTTGAGGACCATTGTTAATTTAAGTGTTAATATGAGTACTTGATCAGATGAGCTTTCACCTTGTTAAAAGCCTACTTGGTCCATTTTTAAGATGTCTTCCACATCTGCCTTGGTCCATTACAAGAATGTACATTCTATCATCTTGAAGTGTACAGACAGCAGGAATATTGGTTGGTAGTTTGGCAATTTTGGCTCTTTGGTTGGTTTGGGAGGTTAATAAATTTAGATGTGCTAGAAGTTTGGCAGCGTTCCCTTGTACATGTACTAGGGATAATTAGTTGCAAGGAATGTGTGCTTTTGGTTTGGAACTAAAACAATACTCAAATTAGAAAAGCTTTTTTACTCCTTCACTGAGATGAAATTGTCATTGGTTCAGCCAGAATTTATACACTATGAGACATGGTATAACAGGTTTCTTCACTTGCCCACTCACAAACACTTTGTATTTACCCATTCATAACTCCTTTATTAAACCACTCACAAGCGAACACCGCGTTTTTGTTTCATTCATTCATACCTTCCTACTATAACAGTTTGATTCATTCATAAAACCGCAGTTCTGTAGTATATTTTACTATTACAAGATAGACCAAATTAAAACAACACATTACTACTTTTCACACCTTCAAACCTTATCAGCCCTCGCAAAAAGTAGTGGTTACCTCAGAATAAGTGTAACATATTCAGAATAATACCATCCCTGCCATTATGTCTCCATGTAAGATTATATTAATCAGCCCTTACCAACCGTTTCCCAGACCTGAATAGGTTACAGGGGACCACACAGTTTTCCCAATTAGTATGTACTTATTAAATACCTTTTAATTGGGCTGCTATACCTTCAAGAAACTGTCAAAATAGTGCTTATATGAAATTGCATGAATGAATGAAACTCACACCAGCATATAGTAAATAAATCTCACAACCTAGCTGCAATAATCAGTTTAATATCCTTTTTTCTTTTATTAAGTACAGGTATAATTTCTAACTTATTTCGAGCATATAGGCCTAGTATTTTTACTAACATTTACTAACTTAGAAGACAAAAGGACTAACACCGCTTAATTATGCAAGCAGACCGGACAGACACTCTTAATCCCATCAGAAGTAACAGCCACCATTTAACAGAATTTTAAGCCATCTCATGACTCCCTAGGACAAAAGTTCCTCAAACCTTTGCATGCTATAGTTAAAATAATGTAATACCATAGTGATGGAATTTTAATAGATGTAAGAACTGTGTATAAAGAGGCTACTGTATTTCAGGATTCTATTGCTGCCTTGAGCTTGTGCTACTGTTGTTGAATGAAGAGGCTATTTTTGCCACTCACAGACTTCAGTCGTTATTCGAACACGATTCCACATCACCAACAATTACTGACCTGGAAAAGGTAATAGTGAGCTGCCTTTTAGAAGTGCTGCTGTGAGAGAGGGATAGGGAAACTCATAGTGCTGCTAGGAAGTGAGTTCTAGCATTGTGACCAAATGACATTGAAGGGACAGCAGTATAGTTCAAAGTGAAGATGATGTGTGAAATAGAGGGAACTTGCAGATGATAGCATTCCCATGCATCTGCTGCCCTTGTTCTTCCATGTGGCAGAGGTTTGGAAGGTGCTGTTCAAGGAGCTTTGGCGAGTTACTGTAGCGCAGTACACACTACTGCCACTTTGCACTGTTGGTAGAAGAAGTGAATGTTGACAGTGGTGCATAGGGTGCCTGCTTTGTCTTAAATATTGGTGAGTTTCTAGAGTGTTGTTGGAGTGTACCCAACTGAGCAAGTGTATCATACTCCAGACTTCTGTATAAGATTATGAGGGGTATGGACAAAAAGCTGCCATTACCTTCAGTGGAAGTGTCAATAACGGAGGGGGGGGGGTAATTTTAAGGTGAATGACAAGAGGTTTAGACAGGAATAAAAATATTTTTCACACAGAGAATAGTGGCAATTCGGAATGCACTATCTGGGAGGGTAATTGAAGCAGGAAACCTCACACCCTTTAAAAAGTATTTGAATTAGCCCTGGAAATATCATAATATTCAAGGCTATGGGCCAAGTGTCGGAAAGTAGGATGAGAGTAAATTTAGTGTAGTTTTTGTCAGTGCAGAGTCAGTGGGCTGAAAATCCTCTTCTGTACTAGTGTGGATGGGCAATGGAGAGACAGAAGTTGGATTACTTGCAACAGAATTCCTAGTCCCTGATCTGCTTTAGTCACAGTACGTACATGACTGGTCTAGTTCAATGTCTGATTAATGATAACCACCATGATATTGTTAGTGGGGCAGTAATGATAATGCCGTTGAATATCAATGCAATGCTTAGAATTTCGCTTGTTGGAGATGGTTCTGCCTGGCACCTATGTTGCAAGTGGCACTTATATGCCAGCTATTAGCCTAAGAACAGATGTTGTTCATGTCTTGCTACACTACAACACAGACCGCTTCAGAATCTGATTTCTGAATGGTGCTGAGCATTGTGCAATCATCAGCGAATATCATCCCGTCTGATCTTATAACAGAAGGAAGGTAACTAATGAAAGTACTGAAGATGGTTGGACTAGGACATTTCCTGACGAACTCCTGCAGAGAAGTCCCAGGGCTGAGATGATTGACTTGCAACAACAAAACTGTATTTTGTGTTATGTAAAACTCTAACCAGCATTCCCTGATTCCCATGACTATACTTTTGCTGGGGTTCTTTAATGAGATATTCGCTCAAATGTGACTTTGATGTCAAGAACACTTACTCTTGCATTTGTCCATCTTTGTCCAGTGACTCTGACCTACATAATTATGAAGTGCCTCAAAAGGTCAGTCATGGCACACATCAATTCTAGCATTGACCCTTTGCAATTTGCCTACTGGCACAATAGAGGTCCACAGCAGACACCAACTTCCAGGCTCTCCATTCATCCCTGGAACATCCGGTTAACAAAGATACCTATTTAAGACTCCTACATATTGACTACAGTTCTGCCTTCAACATCTTAATTCCAAACAAACACATTGCTCAACTCTGAAACCTAGGTCACGGCTCCTCCCTCTATAATTGGACCTTCGACTTTCTGACTCACAGACTGCATTCACTAAGAATAGGTAACAACACTTTCTCCACCAGAATTCTCAACAACTGTGCCCTGCAAGGCTGCATATACAGCCCCTATTATACTCCTTATACAGTCATGACTGTATGGTCAAAATCTGCCCCAACTCCATTTACAAATTTGCTGACAACACCACCTTTGTAGGTCGGATCTCAAACAATGATGAGACAGAGTACAGGAAAGAGATTGAGTGCCTAGTGGCAATGGTATAAAGCCAACAAAGGAACTGGTCACTGACTTCAGGAAGTGGAGTGGAGGGCACTCCCTTGAGTGCATCAATGGTACTGAGGTAGAGATAGTTGAGACTGTCAAGCCACATTCGATAAGATAGTCAAGAAAGCACAACAATGTCTCTACTTCCTCAGGAGGCTAAGGAAATTTGGCATGTCCACAAGGACTCTTACCCAATTTTTATGGATGTGCCATGGAATGCATCACAGCATGGTATGACAACTGCTCTACCCAAGTCTGCATGAAAGTACAGAAAGTTGTGAACACAATGTAGTCCATCATGCAAACTAGCCTTCCATCCATTGACTCTATCTATACTTACCACAGCCTCAGGATAGCAACGAACATAATCAAAGACCCACCCCGGTTATACTCTCTTCCACCCTCTTCCATTGGGCAGAAGATATAAAATTTTGAATAAACAGATAAATAGATTCAGGAACAGCTTCTTCCTCCATTATCAGACTTTTGAATGAAACTCTCAAATGTTAATTCTCACTTCTCTATCTACACCTTCCCTATGGCTATAACACTGTATTGTGAACGCTCCTCTGCTATCCTGATGCACTTTGTAGGTACGATCTGCCTGTATAGCACAAAAAACAACACTTTTCACTATACCTCGATATATGTGACAACAATAAATCAATCAATCAATCTTTTAATCTATGCTGTAATGTTATAAGGACATGCCCTGGCATCACTGAGCAGGTTATTCATTTGCAAATGCTACTTGATAGCATTGTTAACAACCCCTTTCAAGACTTGGCTGATGATTGATAGTAGACTGATAAGATGGTAACTGTCGAGTTGGATTTATCTTGTTTCGTTATGTATAGGACATATTGGGCAATTTTCAGGTACGAAAATTCAGGCAGTCCTCACTTTGTCCTAGCAATTTTCAGGTAGTCATGTAGATGTCATTATTGTAGTTACACTGGAACAGCTTGGTAAGGTCATAGCTAATTCTGGAGCACAAGTGTTCAGCACTATTACTGGAATGTTGTCAGGGGCCATACCCTTTGCAGTATCAAGTTTCTTTAGCACTTCTGACCTAAGATGGATGCAAATACCTGGCTTTTGTACTTATATGCTTGGCTCCCCCATCATTGAAGGATGGGTATATTCCTGGAGGTGCTTTGCCTTATTGTTTAACTGTCCATCACTATTCATGAATAAATGCAGCAGGACTACAGGGCATAGCACTAATCCAATGGTTGGTTGCTTAGCCCTGACTATTGCCTGCTACTTCTCCTGTTTGAGATGCAAGTAGTCCTGTTTTGTAGCTTGAGGTTAATGTCTAATTTTTAGATATGCCTGGTACTGGTCCTACTATTCCCTCCTGCACTTTTTATTAATCTCCTGAGTTGATGGTGATGGTATAGTGGAGATGTGCTGGGCCGTGAGGTCACAGTTTGTGACTGAATTTAGTTTTGCTACTCCTGATGATCCATAGCAATTCATGGATGACCAGTTTTGAGTTGTTAGAACTGACTGAAATCTGTTCAATTTACTATGTTGGTAGTGCCACACAACATGGAGGGGATCTTCAGTGTGAATATGAGACTTAATCTCCACAAGAATTGAGAGGTGATCAATCCTTTTGATATTGTCAAGGATAGATGCACTTGCAACAGCAAGATTGGTATGAGTGATGTAAGTAGATTTCATCCAGGTTGTTCTGGAGGTTGGGGGGATGGTGGGGGGGAGGGGGCGGGTGATGTCCGGTTAACCAGCTCCAGGGTACATGCTAATCCAGAAGAGGTTTTCTTGCCATGTTTGATTTCATGTATTAGGGTTCATAGGGTCCAGAGTCCATTGAGAACTCCCAGTCCAATTACATCTTGACTACACACCATTGTCCTGGAAACTCTTCCAAAGTTCTGCTGCTGAGACAGGGCATGCTGATGGAAAGTGGTGTGGTGCTTGGACACTGTCTATAAGATAGGAATCTGCAAGAATGACTATGTTGCTTGACTATGGCTGTTGCTAGATTTGGCTATTGGACAGTTCTTTCAATTTGGGAACCCTCCCCAGATGTTATTAAGGATGACTAGGATCAATCAGTAAAGGACTATTTGACTTGGCAAATTTGATGAGGCACAGCGTTGTCTATGGACTTCATTGACTTAATTTCCCTACGCTATCTAACATATAGCTTGTCATGGAGTATACTGCAAAGTAACTGGCTAATGGATCCAAATGGTAATGTTTGTGTTCCTTCAACTCTCATTCACATTCTTCTTTATTTCACTCCAAGCCTCAATATGCATTCTAGACTGAGAACTCTTGTGTCCACCAAAGTGCTGAAACACTTTGTGCTTCTGTCTGATTGACAGCTTTGGCTGTCATCCGAGGAGCAGGAAAATTGACGTTTTGGGCAAAAGTCCTTCATCAGGAATATTCCTGATGAATGTTTCAGGCTTTTGCCCGAAACGTCGATTTTCCTGCTCATCGGATACTGCCTGACCTGCTGTGCTTTTCCAGCACCACTCTAATCTAAACTCTGGTTTCCAGCATCTGCAGTCCTCACTTTTGCCTATGGAAATGTCATAGCTCATCATAGTACGCATTGGGATGGGATGAGGAGCATAGCTTAACATGGGGGCATTATGCAACATAGAATTGTTTGCAGGTGCATACCTTGACATGGGGGCACAAGGAAGACTTTTTGAAGTTACCTTACAGAAGGTTTCCTCATGCAGACCATGGCTCACAACATTTCTGAAGTGCTGTGAAAGAAAATCTTTTCAACACCTGGGCCAACTCAAAGTAATTGTGAAGGAGTAAACATGCCTATTGCCACGAAAGCCTGCCAGGTCAGGAGTGCTGGATGTGGGCTCTCTACCTGAACCAGACTATACCTTTAAAAGGAATTACCAAAAATCAGAAAGCCCAGGAAAAGAGTCAGAAATCCAAAGTTGGGTATTGAATTCCATTTTTAAAAGGGCTCCTGAGTCAACTTGACTCAGCAAAAATCCAACCCAAGAACTCTGCATTGCATTCTAAGTGTGACCTAGCCAAGGTTCTTTTAATGTTCAATTTAACTTATATATCTGAAAATTATATGCGTCCAGAAATTAAACCAAGTGCTTTGCTTTTTTATGACCCATCAATTCTCTTACTTTTACTGCTCGGCTCCTTTGCTCCTCTTCTGACTTAGACACTTACTTTCTAAAAAATATGTGACATCTCAATTATTCCTACCTATCTTTTCACACTTACATTTTCTTCACCAAAAAATATTTAACTGTAATATTCAAGAGCACATTCAGCATCAGTATAGAAGATAATTTTTTGAAAGCAAATTCTAAGAAAATTATACATAAAGATAAAATTTTAAAATGATAATGCATAAATTTTAAAATAGTATTTTTCACCTGGCCTCCGGATCCACATAGATTGTCTTGTTTATTTAGTCTCTCCTTTACTATGAATCGTATTGAATTAAGGATTCCATTAGTAATGGCTGTACTTGACCTTCCTCCTGAGTAATTAAATTCTATATTAGGCATTTTAAAGTGAGCTGCATTAAAACAAGTCTGCAAAACATCTTCTGATAATTAACGTGTCAAAATATCAATCATTATTAATAAAGAATATTGTATACCATAATATTTTTCTGGCTTGTTCTTATTAGGCCCAAAGAATTTGATAGTGGGAAATTCCTCTATTTCATACTGATGTCCTATTGATGCATATTTAGTCACATCTATTGCACCAACTTTAACAATACCCTGTTCATAAAAAGAAACATTTTTTTGAAAATGTCAGTCGACATTACAAATTAGGTAAAAGGAAGAAAAATTGTATACTTAAGAGACCTCGTTATGTTACCTTTAAAACAGTAGCTACATTATTCCATTCTGAAACAAACTGCTCACAATGTTCACACCTGCAACATAAGGAAAGTAGCAGCTACTAAATAAAATACTTAAACATTTACAATAACAGTTACAAAGTACAAGGCAAACTCAGAAACAACTTACTTACCAATGAACGTAGAATTTTACTAGCCAAAGTTTGTCACTCTGAATAACTTGAGAATTGAAATTTATTGAAGTTAATTTTATCACATTACTTGATGAGTAGAATGCACTTACAGTCAAAAGGCATGTGCAGGCTATAGTACCTGAAATGATAAAACATCAAGAATTTTAATATTCAGAATTTGTACTTACTTTTATACTTTATCTTTGTAGTCACCTTGGAGTGGAAAATTTCAAGCTTTAGCAGGTAGGATTAAGGAAAACCCTAAGGCATTCTACACTTATGTGAGGATCAAGAGGATGGCCAGAGTGAAGGTAGGGCCGATCAGGGATAGTGGAGGGAACTGGCGCCAAGAGGTGGAGGAAATTGGGGAGGTCTTTAATGAATACTTTGCTTCAGTATTCACTACTGAGAGGGATCTTGATGTTTCTGAGGACAACATGAAACAAACTGAAATGCTAGAACAGGTTGATGTTCGGAAGGAGGATGTGCTAACATTTTTGAAAAATAAATCCCCTGGGTTAGACGGGACATACCCTAGGTTACTACAGGAGCGAGGGAAAAGATTGCCATTGGCAATGATCTTTGAAACCTCACTGTCCACGAGAATAGTGTTAGATGATTGGAGGATAGCAAACGTTATTCCTTTGTTCAAGGAATGGAATAGGGATAACCCCGGGAATTACAGACCAGCCAGTCTTATGTCAGTGGTGGGCAAAGTATTGGAGAGGATTCTGAGAGACAGGATTTATGATTACTTGGAAAACCATAGTTTGAATAGAGATAGTCAGCATGGCTTTGTAAGGGGCAGGTCATGCCTCACAAACCTTATTGAATTCTTTGAGGATGTGACAAAACAAGTTGATGAGGGTAGAGCAGCGAATGTAGTGTAGGATGGATTTCAGCAAGGCAAACCTTTGATAAGGTTCCCCATGGTAGGCTCATTCAGAAAGTGAGGAGGTATTGGATACAGGGAAATATGGCCACCTGGATTCAGAATTAGTTGGCCCGTAGAAGACAAAGGGTGGCAGTTGGTGGAAGGTATTCAGCGTGGAGCTTGATGACCAGTGGGGTTCCGCAAGGATCAGTTCTGGGACCTCTGCTCTTTGTGATTTTTATAAATGACTTGGATGAGGAAGTGGAAGTATGGGTTAGTAAATATGCCGATGACACGAAGGTTGGTGAAGTGGTGGATAGTGTGGAGGGCTGTTGTAGGTTGCAACAGGACATTGACAGATGCAGAGCTGGGCTGAGAAGTGGCAGATGAAGTTTAACCTGGAAAAATGTAAACCGATAAATTTTGGAAGGTCGAATTTGAATACAGAATACAGGGTTAAAGGCAGGATTTTTGACAGTGTGGAGGAACAGTGGGATCTTGGGGCCTATGTGTATAGATCCCTCAAAGTTGCCACTCAAGTTGATAGGGTTCTTAAGAAGGCGTATGGTGTGTTGGCTTTCATTCGCAGGGGGATTGAGTTTAAGAGCTGCAAGTTTATGCTGCTTCAACCACACTTGGAATATTGTATTCAGTTCTGGTTGCCTCATTATAGGAAAGATGTGGAAGCTTCAAAGAGGGTGCAGAGGAGATATACCAGGATGCTGCCTGGACTGGAGGGCATGTCTTATGAAGAAGGGAGCTACGGCTTTTCTCACTGGAGTGAAGAAGGATGAGAGGTGACATGACAGAGGTGTAAAAGATGTCGAGAGGCATAGATAGAGTATGTAGCCAGACTTTTTCCCATGGCAGAAATTTCTATCACGAGGGGGCATAATTTTAAGGTAACTGGAGGAAGGTTGAGAGGAAATGTCAGAGGTAGGTTCTTTATACAGAGAGTGGTGGGTGAGTGGAATGCACTGCCAGCAGTCGTAGTAGAGTCAGATACATTAAGGACATTTAAGCAACTCTTGGATTGGCACATGCAAGATGGTACAATGAAGGGTATGTAGGTTAGTCTGATCTTAGAGTAGGATAAAAGGGCAATACAATATGGAGGGCTGAAGGGCCTGTACTGTGCTGTACTGTTTTATGGGAATGCAGCAAAAAGGAAGGATAACTTAGGACATCTTATGACTTCCAATATCTCTATTGATAAGAAAGTTAACATTAAGGCACTTTACCTGAATGCTCGTAGCATTCATAACAAAGCAGACGAACTAATGGCACAGATCATCGTGAATGATTATGATGTGGTAGGCATCACAGAGACGTGGTTACGGGGGGGTCAGGACTGGCAGTTAAACATCCAAGGATTTTCAACTTATCGAAAAGACAGGGAGGTGGGCAGAGGGGGCGGGGTTGCCTTGTTAGTTAAGAACAAAATTAAATCTATGGTGCTGAATGACATATCATCGGATGATGTGGAGGCTGTGTGAGTGGAATTGAGGAACCACAAAGGCAAAAAAACTATAGTGGGAGTTATGTACAGACCTCCTAACATTGGTCAGGACCAGGGGCGCAACATGTACCAGGAAATAGAGAAGGCATGTCAGAAAGGCAAGGTCACAGTGATCATGGGAGACTTCAATATGCAGGTGGACTGGGTAAATAATGTTGCCAGTGGATCCAAAGAAAGGGAATTCTTGGAATGCTTACAGGATGGTTTTTTGGAACAGCTT
>NC_057712.1:17025377-17078753 GCF_004010195.1 Chiloscyllium plagiosum | reverse complement strand
AACAGAGATGCGGAGACATTTCTTCAGCCAGAGAGTGGTGGGCCTGTAGAATTCATTGCTGCAGAGTGCAGTGGAGGCTGGGACACTAAATGTCTTCAAGGCAGAAATTGATAAATTCTTGATGTCACAAGGAATTAAGGGCTACGGAGAGAATGCGGGTAAGTGGAGTTGAAATGCCCATCAGCCATGATTGAATGGCGGAGTGGACTCGATGGGCCAAATGGCCTTACGTCCGCTCCTATGTCTTATGGTCTTATGATTTTATGTTCTAAATCAACACAAGATTGTCACAAAAAAATGCAATAGGGAATTCAGAAGAAACATATTCATGTAAAGTGTGGTAAGTGTTTGGAACTTGCTATTCGGGAGAACACTTAAGTGAATAACATAGATGCAGTTCAGGGAAAATTAGATCATTTCATAAGGGAGATGGTTATAATGATAAATTTATGTGAGGAAAAACTACGAAAAGTGGTGATTGGAGCATAAACATCAACATAGTCTGCTTAAACTTCGGTCTGTTTCTGTCATGTACATCCCACGTAGGTAGCAGACTGACTGGAAAGAGAAATGGCTACTCGCAGGAACTGACTATTACCCATAGAAAAGTTGCATATTTTACTATTCTATCCCCCCAATTATTTTTAGACCTTCATCTCATGTAACACTTTATTAATATTATCTGTTGCATATTGGTAGAATCTGAGGTGTTACCAGTTTTGAAATGCTATCTCTATTTTCTCTCCACAGATGCTGCCAGACCTGCTGAGTTTCACCACCAATTTCTGTTGTTGGTTCAGAAAAGAAGGTATGTTGCTTCTTTAAAAAAAGGTGGTAATGACGTGGGGATATCATACATTGAATTTCCATCACTGCCACCTATTTATGCACAACATCTATTATTCCTGTAAAGTACTAAGTGTCTAAAATTGCTAGGCTCTGATCAGGAAAGAAGAGGTCAATGTAAGAAAGTCAAAGTAACAGTAATAGATCTGAGGCTCTGCAGAATTCTTGGCCTGGATTTTGCAATACTACACATTCAAAGTTTGTGAGAAGATTTGTAGCTCGGGTGCTAGTTGTTGTGGTTCTGTTCGCTGAGCTGGGAATTTGTGTTGCAGACGTTTCCCATTGGCAGAAGATTAGAGAATCAGAGTGCACTATATGAATGACAAATGAAGCAACAAAGGTATAGGGAAAAGTTTTTACACAGTGTGCGATTAGGATCTGGACTGCACTGAGTCAGTATGTGGTGGAGGTGGATTCAATTGTGGCTTTCAAAAGTGGATTCACAATTATCTGAGAACAAACAAAAGATTTGCAGGGCTACAGAGAAAAGGTGGGTGAGTGGCACTGAGTGATTTGCTCTTGCAGAGAGGTAGCATGGACATTAGACTGAATTACCTCATTCTGTGTTGTAACCATTCTACATTGTTAAGATTTAGCAAGAGGAAAACCAAATCGTCAATGATTTGACACTGACCAATTTTGGAGGCAGCGATTAAACTTCATTCAGCACTAGTAAGACTGGATATTTTCCAGTATTGTGGCAATACAATATGAAATAATTGACAGATTTATTATTCCATTTATGCTTTTGGTAAAAATTTTCACAGTAAATGGCTACACTCCCTGATCTGAACCCCTGGTCTATCTCTAACTATCTCTTGGAGCCTTCTACACCTTCGTCAAAATATTGCCATCAAAATACAATAGATACCAAATGAATATAAATGTTTCAATCGAGATCATACAATTTTAAAACCTCACAGCAGTACTGAATTTGTTACTAGGGGAGCTGATCTGAGCCAAAACTGTTTAATTATTCTTTCTATAAATTATATGAATATTGGTGCAACTTAATTTCCATAATATGTCCATGATATTCCCCAGCTGACTCCTCTGGCTCAGAAATACCTGTTTTAATTGATGTTATACCAAAAATAACTCACATGTACATACTATGAGGCTAAAAGGATATCCTTGTGGATTTTTCAGTATGAAGCATTGGCCATTTTAATTCCCTGGTCTTAACTGAATTTGCCTATATTAACTGTCTTGATAAAACCAGCAGAAATTACAAGAGCCAGAAATTGAGCTCAGCCTGTATCTGACTGTTGGCCTTCTCATAATTGATTTGAGAAGTTAAGATCAGGTCCCAACTTGAGATGACACGAACACAAGATGATGCAGTAGTGTATGATATTAACCAGAATATTAATCAATGAGGAAACAGACCCTAAAAAGAAACCCCAAAATAATCTCAAAAGACAATGTTAAAAGAGGTTTACCTGCATATAGATAATAAACCACACTGGCCAAATGTGCCTTGCAAACATGAACACTCTATGATATGTTCCCATTGTTGCCTTGAAGGTGGACTGCTCACATCTACAGCTCAGACACTATGAGGTCTGAGTTGAGAAGTGTGGTGCTGGAAAAGCACAACCAGTCTGGCAGCATCCGAGGAGCAGGAGAGTCGACGTTTTGATCATGAGCTCTTCTTCGTGATGAAGAGCTTATGCTCAAAAAGTTGACTTTCCTGCTCCTCGGATGCTGCCTGACTGGCTGTGCTTTTCCAGCACCACAGTTTTTGACTCAGCTCTCCGGCATCTGCAGTCCTCACTTTCTCCATTGTGAGGTCTGAGGCAGTCAGCTTTGTCATGCTGTTGAAGTCCCTCTTGTGACAATGCTGCGTGTATCTAAACAGGGCAGCTGTCCTCACTGGGATTTGAACTATAGACTCTTTCTCTATCAGACAGGCTGAGAATGATGAGGGTCCCACCAGCTGCAGCGAATCCTCATCCTCCTCTTAAGCACCCTCAGCATTTAGTCAGGTTTCTCACTGGCTTGAAGCAGTCTGCTGCTGGGTACAGCTGGCATTCTTTATAGCTATGTTTGGAGCACGTGTGCTTGAGACCTGTTCAAGGTCTGCAGATCCTCACCTACTCAATGGACATCCATGCTCAAGATCTAAACTGACTGGTCTAGGCTATGAAAAGATCAGTGTACCAAATGCAGAACATCACACATGCACTGTTGGTGCCATGTATCACTCCAAGCACTTTTTCAAGGAAGGAGATCTTGCACTCAAAGTTCCAAGACTCGGTTCCAAAGCCAAGCTCATTTGTTCTTTAGAATCCTCCATTTACATGATATGAGATCATACACCATCAGGGATTTCTGATAGATGTCCACACTTCTATTGTTATTGCTCCAAGAACTGAGCTCCAAACAGTGACTCCTGAAGCCTTTCCCACTGCTTGGCAGAATGTTATTGGGACTGCTCTCTCTCCACCAAGGGGGATTGGCCTCACATGTATGCCTCAAACATCTGTTTCTTCACATTGTGCTGGGCTTCTCACACAATGTCACAGACAGAAATAAGCTGGGAGTCACCAAGATGGATGCATAGGTGTCAGTGCCTGATGTGCTAGTTTGATGTGATGCTGCATTCTTGAACATCACTTCATTCTGATGTTGGAGGGATTTCTTGGCTCATGGGGAAATTCATACACCACTAGGTCCTGTGTGAGGTACAAGAGAAGGTCATGAAGGGCAGGTATACAGATTTTGCAGGTTCCACAGTGATGGGGCATACCACACTATTGAGTGTGCTGTCACATCAGGATTTCAGTGGACCCATGCATCTCCCTTTGCAACCACCCACTGGCATCATGCCCCCATGAGCTTCTCATCTGGCAATATGGAATAGAGAAATCACTGTCAACAACACATTCTTACAGTGGGAGCTTACTTATGTTCTTTACCTCTCAACCTAAACAGCCTTTAGTCTTTGCTGTCTCACAGGTGTTTTGTGCCTGCTTCTCCTGCAAGGACAAGCGGGAGGGGAAGATTATGGAAGGACAGCTCCTACATATGGTTTGAGACATCATTTACTCATCACTGGCAGAACCCCTGGACACACATGGGCAAAAACTCCAAACTTAGAAGAACCATACTCTCCCTGTGCCCTCTAGCTGCTGTGTGTGTGTATCTTTTCATATTTCGTTTGCATCTTTAGCAAGCCACGACACCACAATGTAACTAAGAACAGCAATCCCACCTTGGGGGTTCTTTCCAATCGTAAGTCCTCAACGGAATCCCATCATGGTACACATATCCCTATCAAGTCACAGAGGAGGGAGCAACCACTGAACATTCATTGGCAACATCAAGCATTTCACCATCTCAGTATAAGTACCTCCTTCAAGGAGATCTGGCCTCCAGGAACCTTGTCGCACAGCATCAACACATGCCTTGCTGTCGTTCATGCACCAACAATGAAGCCACCAAATCTATAAAGAGTAAATGTATCATCGGGATTCAAACTACTAGCCCTTTACTTCATTCTCGTCATGTCAAGCTGCTGATCCACCCTCTACAATGTAAATAATGTCAGTGACCCACATATTTAATATACTCCAATGTTAAAATGTAACAGCAGTCCAGCAGCCAGGAGAGCTCCTCAGCTCCATAATTCTATTACTGTGATTTAGCATTACGTAATGGCAGTGAACAAAAAGAGGAACATCCTTTACCTTGGCAAGATAGCTGAGATAATGAGCATTTCTCAAAAGAGGTTTAATCATCTACCTAATTCTGGAAAGGTCGGTAAGACTCTCAGTTGTTCATTATATCCCCTTAAGCTCAAAGACGGCCATTTGGATACTGAACTGGTAGAAAACAGAGGATGGTGGTGGAGGATTGCTTTTCAGACTGGAGGCCTGTGACCAGTGGTGTGCCACAAGGATCGGTGCTGGGTCCACTGCTTTTCGTCATGATTTGGATGTGAACACTAAAGGTATGGTTAGTAAGTTTGCAGGTGACACTAAACTTGGATGTGTAATAGACAGTGAAGAAGGTTACCTCAGAGTACAATGGGATCTTGATCAGATGGACCAATGGGCTGAGCAGTGGCCGACGTAGTTTAATTTAGATAAATGTGAGGTGCTGCATTTTGAAAAGGCCAATCAGAGCAGGACTTATACACTTAATGGTAAGGTCCTGAGGGGTGTTGCTGAACAAAGAGACCTTGGATGCAGGTACAATGTTCCTTGAAAGTGAAATTGCAGGTAGATAGTATAGTGAAGAAGATGTTTGGTATGCTTGCCTTTATTGTTCAGTGCAGTGAGTTATAGGAGATGGGAGGTCATGTCACAGCTCTACAGGACATTGATTAGGCCCCTTTTGGAATACTGTGTGCAATTCTGGCCTCTCTGCTAAAGGAAGGATGTTGTGAAACTTGAAAGGGTTCAGAAAAGATTTACATGGATGTTACAAGGGTTGGAGGGTTTGAGCAAAGGGAGAGTGTGAAAGAATGAGACTATTTTCCCTGGAGTGTTGGAGACTTGGGGGGGTGACCTAATAGATGTTTATAAGCTCATGAGGGGTATGAATAGGGTAAATAGACAAGGTCATTTTCTGGAGTGGGGCAGTCCAAAACTAGAGGGCATAGGCTTAGGGTGAGAGGGGAATGATTTAAAAGGGGCAACACTTTCAAGTAGAGGGTGGTGCATGGACATAATAAACTGCCAGAGGACGTGGTGGAGGCTGGTACAATTACAACATTTAAAATGCATCTGGATGGATATATGAATAGGAAGGGTTTAGATGGGTATGAGCCAAATGCTGGCAAATGAGCTTAGATTAATTTAGGACATCTGGTCGGTATAGATTTTGTCAATCGAGGTAAACTGCACTGTTACATCGAATGAGACCATTGCTTTGTCCTTGTCCAAGTTTATGGTCTTGATAATGTCTCGGAATTCCTGTGATGATTGTATGGAGTGTTTGGATCCACTGATGAGTTTGAGTTTTTGTTGAAGTTCTTTTGCCAGTTGCTGGAGGTGCCACGATGGGTCTAAGTGATATGTCTATTGTGTGTACCTTAGGTAATATGGAAAATCATAGGATGTTGGTGCTTTCTGGTTTCATCTTTTGTAGGTCTGTCTTGGTTATTGGTCCATTTTGTGTAGGTTCCATAGTGTTGTATGTTCTACTGGTTAATTGTAGCATGAGGTCACACTCTCTCTGTCGACAGGTGTCGGTATCTGCAAGTAGTTCCTCTGCTTTTTGCATGTAGTCAGTTTTGTTTGTAGAGTCACAGAGATGTACAATACAGAAACAGACCTTTCAGTCCAACTCGTCCATGCCGACCAGATAACCCAAACTAATCTAGTCCCACTTGCAAGCACTTGGCCTATATCCCTCTAAACCCTTTCTATTCATATACCCATCTAGATGTCTTTTAAATGCTATAATTGTACCAGCCTCCACTACATCCTTTGGCAGCTCATTCCATACATGCACCACCCTCTCCATGAAAACATTGCCCCTTAGGTCCCTTTTATAACTTTCCCCTCTCGTCCTAAACCTATGCCCTCTAGTTCTGGACTCCCCCACCTCAGGGAAAAGACCTTGACTATTTATCCTATCCATACCCCTCATGATTTTATAAACCTCTATACAGTCAACCCTCAGCTTCTGACACTCCAGGGAAAACAGCCCCAGCCTACTCAGTCTCTCCCTATAGTGTAAAACCTCCAACCCTGGCAACATCCTTGTAAATCGTTTTTGAACCATTTCAGGTTTCACAATATCCTTCTAATAGGAAAGAGATCAGAAGTTCACACAATATTCCAAAAGTGGCCTAACCAATGTCCTGCACAGCCACAACATGATCTCTCAACTCCTATACTCAATACTTTGACAAATAAAGGAAAGCATACCAACCACTTCCTTCACTATCCTAGCTACCTACAACTCTACTTTCAAGGAACTATGAACCTACACTCCAAGTTCAGCAATACTCCCCTCTTACAATTAAGTGTTCCGATTTGATTTTCCAAAATGCAGCACCTCCCATTTATAGAGCCATAGAGATGTACAGCATGGAAACAGACCCTTCGGTCCAACCCCTCTATGCGAACGACCCAACCTCCACTCCCGGCACCTTCCCTTGCAACCGCAGGAGGTGCAACACTTGCGCCCACACCTCCCCCCTCACTTCTCTCCAAGGCCCCAAGGGAAACTTCCATATCCGCCACAGATTCACCTGCACCTCCACCCACATCATCTACTGCATCCGCTGCAGCCGGTGTGGCCTCCTCTATATTGGGGAGACAGGCCGCCTACTTGCGGAGCGATTCAGAGAGCACCTCTGGGCCACCCGGACGAATCAACCCAACCACCCTGTAGCACAGCATTTCAACTCCCCCTCCCACTCCACCGAGGATATGCAGGTCATTGGACTCATCCACCGCCAAACCACAACAACGCGACGGTCGGAGGAGGAGCGTCTTATCTTCCGACTGGGAGCCCTCCAACCGCAGGGGATGAACTTGGACTTCACCAGTTTCTTCATCCCCCCTCCCCCCCCCTTGTCTCAGCCGGATCCCTCCCGCCTGGCACCGCCTTCCTGACCTGCAGTCTTCTTCTTGTCCTCTCCGCCTCCATCCTACTCCGACCTATCACCCTCACCTTGACCTCTTTCCACCTATCACATTTCCAACGCCCCTCCTCCAAGTCCCTCCTCCCTACCTTTTATCTTCTCCTGTTGAACACTCTCTGCTCATTCCTGAAGAAGGGCCTGTGCCCGAAACGTCGAATCTCCTGTTCCCTGGATGCTGCCTGACCTGCTGTGCTGTTCCAGCAATAAAGTTTCAACGAACCAGATATCCCAACCCAATCTAGTCCCACCTGCCAGCACCCGGTCCATATCCCTCCAAACTCTTCCTCTTCATACATCCATCCAAATACCTCTTAAATGTCGCAATTGTACCAGCCTCCACCACTTCCTCTGACAGCTCATTCCATACACGTACCACCCTCTGTGTGAAAAAGTTGCCTCTTAGATCTCTTTTATATCTTTCCCCTCTCATCCTAAACCTATGCCCTCTAGTTCTGGACTCCCCGACCCCAGGGAAAAGACTTTGTCTATTTGCCCTATCCATGCCCCTCTTAATTTTGTACACCTCTATACCTCCGACGATCCAGAGAAAACATCCCCAGCCTGTTCAGCCTCTTCCTGTAGCTCAAATCCTACAACCCTGGAAACATCCTTGTAAAACTTTTCTGAACCCTTTCAAGTTTCACACCATCTTTCCGATAGGAAGGAGACCAGAATTGTACGCAATATTCCAACAGTGGCCTAACCAATGTCCTGTACAGCCGCAACATGACCTTCCAACTCCTGTACTTAATACTCTGACCAATAAAAGAAAGCATACCAAACACCTTCTTCACTATCCTATCTACCTGCGACTCCACTTTCAAGGAGCTATGAACTGCAGTCCAAGGGGGTCTCTTTGTTCAGCAACACTTCCTAGGACCTTACCATTAAGTGTATACATCCTGCTAAGATTTGCTTTCTCAAAATGCAGCACCTCACATTTATCTAAATTAAACTCCATCTTCCACTTCTCTGCCCATTGGTCCATCTGGTCAAGATCCTGTTGTACTCTGAGGTAATGTTCTTCGCTGTGCACTACACTCCAATGTTGGTGTCATCTGCAAACTTACTGACTGTACCTCTTATGTTCACATACAATCATATGATAAATGACAAAAAGTAGTGGATTCAGCACCGGTCATTTTGGTACACCACTGGTCACAAGCCTCCAGTCTGAAAAGCAACCCTCCACCACCACCCTTTTTTCTACCTTCAAACCAGTTCTATATCCAAATGGCTAGTTCTCCCTATATTCCATGAGATCTAACCTTGCTGACCGGTCTCCCATGAGGAACCTTGTCGAACATCCTACTGAAGTTAATATAGATCATGTCCACCGCTCTGCCCTCATCAATCCTCTTTGTTACTTCTTTAAAAAACTCAATCAAGTTCATGAGACATGACTTCCCTTGCACAAAGTCATGCTGACTATCCCTAATTAGTCCTTGCCTTTCCAAACACATGGAAATCCTGTCCCTCAGGATTCCTCAAACAACTTGCCCACCACCGATGTCAGGCCCACCAGTCTATAGTTCCCTGCTTTTCCTTTCCACCTTTTTATAATAGTGGCACCACATTAGCCAACCTCCAGTCTTCCATCACCTCACCTGTGGCTATCAATTATACAAATATCTCAGCAAGGGCCCCAGCAATCACTGCCCTAGCTTCCCACAGAGTTCCAGGGTACACCTGATCAGGGTCCTGGGGATTTAGCCACTTCTATGTGTGTCACATAGCACCAGGGTCCCAGGTTTGATTCCAGCCTCAGGTGACTGTCTGTGTGGAGTTTGCACATTCTCCCCGTATCTGCATGGGTTTCCTCCGAGTGCTCTGGTTTCCTCCCACAGTCCAAAGATGTGCCGGTCAGGTGAACTGGCCACGCTAAATTGCCCATAGTGTTAGGTGCATTAGTCAGAGGGAAATGGGTCTGGGTGGGTTACTCTTCGGAGAGTCAGTGTGGACTGGTTGGACTGAAGGGCATGTTTCCACACTGTAAGTAATCTAATCTAATCTAATATGGACATTTTTCAAGATGTCACCATTCATTTGCCCACATTCTGTATCTTCCATGTCTTTTTCCACAGTAAATACTGATGCAAAATACTCCTTTAGTATCTTACCCATCTCCTGTGGCTCCACACAAAGGCTGCCTAGCTGATCTTTGAGATGCCCTATGCTCCCTCCAGTTACCCTTTGTCTTTAATGTATTTATAAAAACCCTTTGGATTCTCCTTAACCCTTTTTGCCCTCCTGATTTCCCTCTGAAGTACACTCCTACTGCCTTTATACTCTGTTAAGGATTCACTTTATATCTCCTGTCTATACCTGACATACGTTTCCTTCTTTTTCTTAACTAAACCCTCAATTTCTCTAGTCGTCCAGCATTCCTTACATTTACCAGCCCTATCTTTCACCCTAACAGGAATATACTGTCTCTGGACTCTCATTATCTCATTTTTGAAGGCTTCCCATTTTCCAGCTGTCCCTTTACCAGTAAACATCTGCCCTCAATCAGCTTTTGAAAGTTCTTGCCTAATAGCTTCAAAATTAGCCTTCCTCCAATTTAGTACTTCAACTTTTAGATCCAGTCATACCTTTGCCATCACTATTTTAACTAATAGAATTATGGTCGCTAGCCCCAAATTGTTCTCCCACTAACATCTCAGTCACCTGCCCTGCCTTATTTCTCAAGAGTAGGTCAGGTTTTGCACTTTCTCTATAGGTACATCCATGTACTGGATCAGAAACTTTCTTGTACACACTTAACAAATTGCTCTCCATCTAAACCCTTAACACTATGGCAGTCCCAGTCTATGTTTGGAAAGGTAAAATTCCCTACCGTAACCATCCTATTATTTTTACAGATAACTGAGACCTCCTTACAAATTTGCTTCTCAATTTCCCGCGGACTATTAGGGGGTCCATAATACAATCCCAATTGGATGATCATCCCTTTCCTATTTCCACTCAACTAACTTCCCTAGATGTATTCCCAGGAATATCTTCCCTAAGTACAGCTGTAATGCTATCCCCTATCAATAACACTACTCCCTCCTCTCTTGCCCTCCTTTCTATTCCTTCCTTTCACATTTGTATCTTGGAATATTAAGCTGCCAGTCCTGTCCATCCCTAAGCCTTGTCTCTGTAATTGCTATGATATCCCAGTCCCACGTTCCTAACCATGTCCTGAGTTCATCTGCCTTCCCTGTTTAGCCTCTTGCACTGAAATAAAAGCAGTTTAATTTATCAGTCCTACCTTGTTCTCTGCTTTGTCCCCGCCTGCCCTGACTGTTTGATTTGCTCTGTTTCCCAACTGTACCAGTCTCAGGTTGATCTCTTTCCTCACAACTTCCCTGGGTCCCACCACCCCGCCTCCATCTCGCTAGTTTAAATCCTCCCGAACAGCTCTAGCAAATCTCCCTACCAGTATATTAGCCCCCTTTCAATGCAGGTCCAATCCATCTTTCTTGGCACAGGTCACTTCTTCCCCAGAAGAGATTCCAATGATCCAAAAATGTAAACCCTTCTCCCCTGCACCAGCTCCTCAGCATCGTCTCGATCCTCCTATTCCTACCCCCACTAGCTTGTAGCACCAGGAGTAATCCAGATATTACTCCCTTGAGGACCTCCTTTTTAAATTCCTGCTTAACTTTCTATATTCTCCCTTTAGAATCTAATCCTTTTCCTTTCTTATGTTGTTGGTTCCAACATGTACAATGACCTCCGGCTGGTCTATTTCCCTTTTGAGAACATTCCGCACCCCCTCTGAGATATCCTTGATCCTAGCACCAGGAAGGCAACACACCATTCTGACTTTTTTTGCTGCTGGCCACCGAAACGTCTGTCTGTCCCTCTGACTAGAAAGTCCCCTATCGCAATCAATCGCTTGGAACCTGACGTAACCCTCATTACATTAGAGTCTGCCTTGGTACCAGAAATTTGACTGTGTGTGCTCCATTCCCCTGAGAGTCCATCACCCCTTATATTTTCTAAAACAACATTCTTGTTTGAATAGGGATAGCCACAAAAGAACCCTGCACTATCTGCCTTCCCCTATCTTTCCTGGAGTTAACCCATCTACCTGACTGTATCTGACACTTTTCTCACTTCCTATAACTGCCATCTAGCTCTTGTAAATTCCTCATTACCTCTAACTGTCACTCCAAACAATCTATGCGATCTGATGGGATTCACAACCAAACTCACTTCCTGCAGACATAATCATCAGTAACATGGAAACGCTCCCCAAACTCACACACCTAACATGAAGAGCTTATCAGTTCACTAAAAGCAATCTTTGTTCCTTCACAATTTACAGACCCAGAAAATAGCATTGTCATTTTGCTCTAAAAAAGTGATCCAGCCTAACTTAGTACTTATCGTATATATTTTTAAAATTTAATCAAGAGACAGATTTCAATAAAACATATCATCAGGAAAGAACCCACTCTACTCACGACTGCAGACTTACAGCAAGGTTACATGTCAAAAACTATGCACTTGTTGTGAGCTTTCTGATGCCCATTGATACATGAACTCAAACGGCAAAGGCAGTAACTGTGCAGATTCACTGCTGTGTCGGTTAGCAGTTAGGTTTCTTTCTCTCTCTCTCACTGACCACGTGGTCGCTGCCTTTTGTCTGTCTTTCTCCCTTTTAAAAGTGCCGTTGTTTTGACTTTTTTTTCCCCAAAGTTCCAAAACAATGCAACAACATATAAAACAGTATAAAGTCTGCTCCTGGACTTCAAGGAAATCACCTCCAACGCAGTAAAATACTTCAAAAAAAGGAGCAGCTCTTAAAGCCACAACTTTTTCCTGTCCTCCATCTTGGATTACCCAGAATTGATTATTGTCAACTGACTTTATCCACTGGTACTTTGATTATGTTTTTGTCCTTTTTGACTGTTTTTAGAGCTGCTCTCTCTTTGTGTTAAGGTTGTTCGTTTGTGTTTTCTTTGTTAGTAAGAGTTCATTGTTTATTTGACCATTTGTTGTGTCTCTTCAGTTAGTCCATTTGTTCTAAACATACATTCTAATGCAGCTAGGAAGTCTGCTTTTTCTCCATCTCTGTGGTTGTAGTTGAATCCATTGACTAGTACTACTTTTTCTACATCTGTGAGCTGTCTGTTGGAGAGGTTTCTTACCCAGGTGTCTGTTGCGTTGTCTTCTCTACTGTCAACTAGTTTAGTCATTTTGTCTTGTAGTGCCATTCTTTCTCCAAGCTTATAGCAGAAGCAGTGATGCAAAGACTAGAACAATCATCCCTCCCACAAATCTGAAACAAACTTTGGATCAGATACGGGAATGATACTTTTGTAATAATTAAAAGAACAGCGATCAAGAGCACATACCGAATTATCAACACCATGCTCAAAGGGATCAAATTTACAAGAAGAGGAAATTAATAACAAACTCCCATTCCTGGATGTAATGGTAGAAAGAACACAGAACGAGGAATGCATAACAAAAGTGTACAGAAAAGCCACACACGCAGGCCAGACGCTGAATTATAATGACCCAAACACACTTAAGAGAAGCTGCATTAGGACCCTGTTCAAAAGGGCTGCAGCACTCCCTACCTGTGTAAAGAAGAATAAGAAGACCTTTACAAAGTCTTTGCCAAGAATGGATAACCCCACAACTGGCAAACATTGTGACAAGAACATGCCACAACATTAACTACTCAACCTAACATAAAAAATGATGTGGAGGAGCCAGTGTTGGACTGGGATGGACTACAGTGTCATGGAACTGAAATGATATATTGAACAAACCTAGATTGCTGTTAAGTCTTTCGTCTTTACATGGTTTAGAATGCTCAAGGATGCCCTCATAAGAAGAGGGCACGATGCTCAACTCATCAATCGCCAGTTCCAATGAGCCACAGTGAGAAACTGTAATGACCTTCTCAGGAGTCAGACATGGGATGTAACAGATAGGGTACCCTTCGTTGTCCAGTACTTCCTGGGAGTGGAGAAATTATGCCATGTTCTTTGAGGCCTACAACACATTATCGATGAGGGAGAGCACCTCACCAAGACCTTCCCTATGCATCCACTTCTTGCCTTTAAACAACCGTCAAACCTTAAACAGACCACTGTTTGCAGCAAACTGCCCAGCTTTCAGCACAACATGGACCACAACATCATACAACTGTTCATGACAACCACTGCAAGATGTGTTAGAGTGTCGACATGGATATCACCATTACATGTGAGGACAGCACCCACCATGTACGTAGCAGGTACTCATGTGACTTGACCAACACTGTCTATCTCATATGCTGCAAGCAAGGATGCCCCAAGGCATGGTATGTTGGCAAGATGTTATGATAACGAATGAATGGACATCACACAACAATCAACAAACAGGGGTGTTCTTTCCCAGTTGGGGATCACTTCAATGATCAGGAACATTCGGCCTTGGATCTTCAGGTGACCTTCCTTCAAGCTGGACTTCGGGATACGCAACATAGCAGAGTGGCCGAGCAGAGGCTGATAGCAAGTTCGAACCCTTGAGGGTGGCTTCAACCAGGACCTTGGGTTCATGTCACACCACAGGTGATCCCACTACATTATATACTCACTCACACGCGCACACACACTCTTACATACTCATACACTCACACAGACGCTCCCTCATTCACATGCTCTCTCTAATACACACACAAATATAGCACCTTATACTCACACCCATGCACAGATCCTATCACAGGTTTATACACCTTCACACTCACACACACACTTTACCAAGCATGCACATGCACAAACACACACACTCTCACGTGCACACATACTCTCTCTCTCACATGGACACACACACACACATAGGTCTGTGGGGTGAATTTGCTTTTGCAGAATTATATTTGCAGATACATTCTATTTTGCTCGAAACATGCACAATATGCAGGCAGTCAATCCATGTAATGTTTTATAAAGTCCACTTGGAAATAGAACCAGTCTGACTCAAGATTGGGATACAGGCAGACTCTAACCTCACACCTTTAATGTATTGTCTGAGCTGAGATGTCACCTTTTTTGCATAAAACCTTAATTATCTTGAGAATGTGACTTAAAAAAAGTTCTGGGATTTACATATTAATGAACCAAAACCTGCAACCCATTCTAAAAGATGAAACACTTAACAGCAATCTAGGTTTGTTCAACATATCATTTCAGTTGCATGACACCGTAATCTCTTGCTATAAATTCTGTGTCTTATGATCCTGCTCCACAGCTACCTAATGAAGAGCAGCACATTGAAAACTAGTGCTTCCAAGTAAACCTGTTGGACGATAAACTGGTGTTGTGTGATTTTTGACTTTACATAAAATACATCTCGGTACAGACAGCCAGACTCCTCTGACTGCTTAGATTTATGACAGCACATAAACTGACAGCCACCCTCAGACAACAACACACCAGAACAAAAGACCCGATACCCATCATGTGCAGGACAGATGTGGTGTACAAGATTCCATGTAGAGACTGCACAAAATGCTATATAGGACAAACAGGCAGACAACTAGCCATCTGCATTCATGTACATCAGCTAACCACTAAATGCCATGACCAGCTAAGCTTAGTATCTATGCACACAAATGATAAGGACCACACATTCAACTGGGACAACACAACAATAATAGGACAAGCTAAACAGAGGACAGAGAATTCCTAGAAGCTTGGTAGTCAACCACAGACTCCATCAATAAACACACTGACCTTGACCCAATATACCGACCACTGCATCGAACAACTGGAACCAATAACCGGAAGCAGTGGGAATGAAACCAAATAAATTCCAACCGACACAGTACAGCAGCACTTCACAGGAGGCTCCACAGCACTGAGGATGTCACCTAGAAAGGGGTCTAAACATCTGCAAACCAAATCCCTGCTCAGCAAACATACCCACAACAACTACTTCTTAAGTACTCTGGGACGTAGATTATCAGCCTCTCTGAATTTATCAGCCTTCAATTCCATCAGTTTCTCAAACACAAATTTGTCTATGAATACAATTTGCTTCAGTTCCTCCCTCTCACTAAACTCTGTGTTCCCCATCATTTCTGGTACTTTATTCAGGTCCTCATCATGCAGACACAAGCAAAGTATGAATTTATTGTTTCGTCAGCCTTTCACTGTTCCCCATAATAACCTACACACCCCCATCCCTACTGATTTCTGACTGCAAGAGAACTACATTAGTTTTTATCAATCCTTTTCTCTGTACATACCTTTAGAAACTTTTACTATCGGTTCTTATGTTCCCGCAAGCTTACTCATACTTTATTTTCCCCTTCTTAATCAATCCTTTGGTTCTCCATTGCTGACTACAAAAACTTTTCCCAATCCTCAGGTCTATTGCTTTTGCTTGCCGATTTGTCTGTCTCTTTCTTGCATCTAATGCTACCTCTAATTCTCCCTGTAAGCCATGGTTTGACCACTGTTCTCTTTGCGCTTTTGCACCAGACAGGAATGAACAATTTTCGTAGTTCACCATTAGACAGAGAGGAACTTGCAGGGGATGGTATTTCCATGTATCTGTTGCCCTTGTACTTCTAGATGGTTGCATTTGGAAGATGCTGTCTAAGGAACCCTGGTGAAATTCTACCATGTACCTTATATATGGTATACGCTGCTGGTATTGTGCTTTTGAGGTTTGTATGTCTGTAAATATTGGGTCAATCAAAGAGGCTTGATTTTCCTAGATGGTATTGAATCTTGAGTGTTGTTGGAACTGCATTCTTCTAGTAAGTGGTGTATTCCATCACTCTCCTGACGCAAACTTGTAGATGGTGGACAGGCTTTGAAGAATCAGAAAGTAAGTTACTCACTGCAGGATTTCTACTTTCTGACCTGTTCTTCTAGTCACCATTTTTTTGTCTCCTGTAAAGACACTATTCCATTCTCTCAGGTCCTCTGTCTCTTTTGCATTTGTTCTGATGATGCAAACCCTTCAAATGTGGGCCTCTGAAATATCCACCTTCTTCATCAACCAAGAATCTCCCAACACCATGGTTGACAGGGCCCTCAGCTGGGTCCAACCCTTCTCCCACACTTCAGCCCTCACCCCCTCTCTTCCTTCCCACAACAAGAGTTACCCTTGTCCTCACCTACCATCCCACCAGTATCCACATCCAGAAGATCATTAGTCGCCATTTCTGCCACCTCCAGAAAGATGCTACTATAAGACACACATTCCTCTCCCTTCCCTTGTCAGCCTTCTGCAAAGATTATTCCCTCTGGGACACCCTGGTCCATTCTTCTTCTCTTCAACCAGCTTCCCAAAGGCCCACAGTATCTTTCCCTGCAACTGCATGTGTAACATCTCCCCATTTATTTCCTTTTTCCTCAGTATCCAAGGGCCCAAACACACATTCCAGGTGAGGCTGTGCTTTACCTGCATTTCCCTCAATCTAGTCTACTGCATTCACTGCTCATAATGTGGTATCCTGTACTTTGGGGAAATTAAGCATAGAGTGGTTGATTGCTTTGTGGAACACCTATGTCCTGTCTACAAAAAAGACCCTGAGCTTCCAGTTGCCTACCACTTTAACACACCACCTTGTTCCCTAGCCAACATCTCTGTCACAGGCTTGCTGCAAGTGCTCCAGTGAAGCTCAGCACAAGATGGAAGAACAGCACCTCATTTTCCACTTGAGAGCTCTACAGCCTTCTGGACTCAAACTGAGTTCAACAATTTTAGGGCTAGAGGCACCTTCTCCCATGTCCTTACCCCAAGCCCCACACACCAGGTCTTGTTATTATATACTCCATCTCGGCCATTGTGTGTGGCCTTTTGAATGAATCCAAATTTTGCAGAACAAATCTTTTATTTTTTATTAATATGTTTTTTCGTCCTTTATTATTTTTATTTTAATCTTAAAATGAATGTATTTAAAATACCAGAGATTAAAAGAAAATTCAGTGAAATAATCCTCACAGACTGACCGCCACAATTAAAAACTAGGTAAGTCATAAGGCTCCTAAAGAACTACAGATTGAATTGATTGAGCTCTCAGAAGATGACATTTTAAAGTCCTTATTTGACGCTAAGAAAGATCCGATTGAAATATGGAAAAATGCAATAGAATACCCATGCCTTCGGCAACATGCACGAAAAATGCTTTCTTGCTTTCCAACCACTTATTGCTGCGAATCTACATTCTCCTACTTAACCAAAATCAAGACACCCTTAAGGTCACAAATGACAGATACCCATCTAGAGGATCAGCTAAAACTGCAGACCTGCATGCTGCAACCAAATATTCAAATGCTTTCCTACAAAAAGCAGTCACAACAAAGTCATTAAAAGGTTAGTTAACTTTAGAATTAACATTTTTTTTCATTTTTTTTAGTTAGTTAGTACATAGTAGTTAGATTTTTACAAAATAATGTGATTTTTGAAGAATATATAATTGAAGTTTCTTGGATGTGGCCTTATTAGATTACAATTAACATAATGCGATTTTCCAACATGAAAAGGTTCCCCACCTCTGTCTTAGGCTGACCGTCATCCATGCCTTTGTCTTTCCAACTGTTCTTCTCTCTCTTTGTCTTTATCTCCACTGAGCATTTATTCCTTCATCCCTCCTCCAACCCTATCTTCTGCATAAAAAACAACTTTCTTCTCGCAACCATCAGTTCTAAAGAAGAGTCCCCAGACCTGAACTGTTAACTGATTTCTTTCCGCAGATGTTGCCAGACCTGATGAGGTTTTCCAGCAATTTCTGTTTTTGTTTGTGATCATATTTAAACGGCTAGTCCAGTTGACTGCGTGGTTAATAGTAGCCCCCAGGTTCTTGATACTGGGAGATTCAATTATGCTAATGCCCCCATATGTCAAGAGGCAACAGTCAGATTCTTTCTACTTGGAGACGGTCATTGTCTGTCACTTGTGTGGCATCTATGTTATTTGCTTAGTCAGCCTGGATATTGCTCAGATCAAGAATGTATTTGCATATTCAATTTACTCAATATCACTTCTCTGATAATTGCACTTTTCTCAGGTTCCTCCCTCCCTTTCAATTTCTGATTTCCAGCTTTTTATGAATACAACTTAAGTCCTCTCCAGTGAAAACATTTCAATATATCTGTTCAATTCACTGGCCAGTCCTATCTTTCATTACTAATTACCCAGAATCATTTTCTATAGGACCAAGACTTACTTTGTTAATTTGTTTTTAAATATCTGAAGAAACTGTTCTTGTTTTTATATTTTTGGCTAACTTTCTCTCATATATTAACTTTTCCCTCCTTAAGTATTTTGGTAATTCTTTGCTGTTTTTTACATTCTGTCCAACCTTCTGACCTGCCACCTATCGTTGCAGAATTATATATCTACTCTTTGAGTTTGACATCATTTTTACTTTTTGGTTCATCACCGATAAGGGGTCTGTCCCTTAGAATTTTTCTTATTTGTTGAAATACATTTATTCTGTTTTGCAGACAGCTAACTATGCACTGTCTGCTCTGAGGCAATTAAATATACACAAGTGGCACTAGACAAATGAATTATTATCCCCCAAAAGCTTAAATTAGAGAAATGTTAAGACTTTTCAAATCCTTTCAGAATGTACCTGGTTAAAACAATTCCCTTACATTGTTTTCAAAACTTAAAATGTTCATGTACAGTGAATGTTTTAGTTACACCACTAGAGTGCTCCCTTTGCCCATTCAAACCTGTAGTTATAGTAATTAGCTGAGTTAGGAAAATGGATGCAAATATCCCACTTCTATACTAGCTTGTCTTAAAACTCCACAATATATGTTCTAGGGTGAATTTTGCTGATTAAAGGAAAATATATATTCCATGGCAGTTACAGGTGCCCTTGCACCAGATTACCCAGCATCTCTCCCTCTGCTGACAGTAATCTGGGAAGACAATTACGTACAATTCTTGTTGCTGAATATCTCAATAAAATTCTTTGTAGACTGAGCCATTGACTTCATTCCACCCCATAAACACTTCCCACCCACCAACTCCACTTCTCTCCCTGCCCATTGTCTGAGGCTAAATTATCCTAGTTGACACTGAACTGACCTTCTGAAGCATTTACCAAAATCACCTAATTGTAAACCAGTGCCAAACGTTTTCTGATCTTTCACCACATTAAAAGAGCAAATCGGTACTGTTCTTTGAAAGTCACGATTGATGTATAACATAATGGCTCTGAAAGGGTTACTATTAGAGACTACACTCAGCAGCCTCTAACCTGATCATGTAATGCCCTTTAGGAAAGAAAATGTATTATCCTCATCAGTCTGTGACTTCAGGCATACAATATGGACCACAGTCAATGGCCCTCTGAAGTAGTATGATATGAAAACTTTGTAAGGACAAAGCCAGACAGACCTCTCACCATTGGTCCAACAAAGACAAAATCTTCCAGTCAACATTACAAAATCTTCTCCTCCAACAGTGGGGTATTGGTGTCAAATTTGAAAAGCTGTTCCAGAGGCTAGTCAAGCAACAACCTGACAAAAATATGTTCACAGAACCATACTTTTCAGCCAACACTCTTGATGCCTCCATCACCATTGCCTAGTATGTGCCTATGTGTTGAAAAGACAGAGAACCAACTAGTTAAGCTGGTGACAGTGATAAATAATTGACAGGGTGTGCCCTTAGCAGTTTTCAACATGGACTCTGCAAAATCCCATGCCACCAGATCAAATATGAATAAGGAAGCTGTACACTAATTACTAACCATTTCATCAGCCAAGAATCCTGCTCATCAATGCTAAGTTTGGCTCCAGATTCATTACAGTTTTGGTGTATGTATGGATTAAACAGCAGAATTCTAGAAATAAGTTGTGAATGACTGCCTTTAACATCAAGAAATACCCTTGAACAAGGGTTGGCCTAAGAGTTCAAGCAAATTTGATCAATGAAAAAAATGGGAAAACTCACCATGGTTGGAGACATACCAGCACAAAGGAAGATGGTTGTAGTTAATGAAGGCCAATCACCTCCACTCTGGGAGATCATTGGAGGAATTCCTCAGGGCAATGTCATAGGTTCAACCACTTTTATCAATGACTTTTCCTCCATTATAATGTCAGAAGTGGGAATGTTAGCTGATTGGATTTTGTTCATTTCTATATACCATTTCTCAGATAATGTAGTGTTCCACACATGCATGCAGCAAGCAATTCAGGTTTGGGCTTATAAATGATATTAATGCTGCATAAATATCAGGCTATAGCCTTAAACTAAGAGCTCCTTTAATGTTTATAATGCATCCCAATGAACTACCAGGAATATAATGCAATAAAATATGACAACAAGACACAACAGTTATCAAGTAAGATGACCATAAACTTGATCAAAGAAGTAGTTTTAACTGAGTCTTAAAAGCACAAAAGAGGTAAACTGGAGTAGGGAAGAAATTCTAGTGCTTAGATGACTGGCATCCAATGTGGAACAATTAAATTGAGGGTGCAGAAGAGCCACCTCCTGAAGAAGTGTGGGACAAGAGTATACTATAAATATAGGGAGGAGCAAGGCCAGGGAAGGATTTGAAACCCAGAATAAAAATATTAAAATCAAGATATTGCTTGAACGAGAGCTAACGCAAGTCAGTGTGAACAGAGCGATAGTTAAACAAAGCTTGGTGTGAGTTAAGACATGGGCAGGAGAGCTTAAGTTGTTGTAAAGGCTGTTTTCATTAGAGAGGTGGTTGAGAGGTGACTTAATTGAGACATAAAAGATAATCAGAGGGTTAGATACAATGGACAGTGAGAGCCTTTTTCCTCTGATGGCGATGGCTAGCATGAGAGGACATAGTTTTAAATTGGGGGATGATAGATATAGGACAGACTTCAGAGGTAGTTTCTTTACTTGGAGAGTAGTAGGGCATGGAAAGCACTGCCTGCAACAGTAGTAGACTTGCCAACTTTAAGGGCACATAAATGATCATTGGATAGGGATATGGAGGAGAATGGGGGTCTTGATTATTGTGGTGCTGGAAAAGCACAGCAGGTCAGGCAGCATCCGAGGAGCAGGAAAATCGACATTTCAGGCAAAAGCCCTTCATCAAGAATAGAGGCAGGGTGCCTGCAGAGTGGAGAGATAAGATGGAGGAGAATGGAATAGTGTAGGTTAGATGGGCTTCAGATTGGTTCCACAGGTCGGCGCACATCGAGGGCCGAAGGGCCTGTACTGTGCTGTAATGTACTATGCTTTACAAAGGGTGAAATGTGGGAGTCCAGTTGGAATATTCATGTTGAGAGGCAAGAATAATGTAGATGGGGATTTTAACAGCAGACAAACTAGGAAAATAGTGAAGCCAGGCAAGATTACAGATGGTATTAGGAGATCTCAAGAGATGACCCAAATATATGGTTGAAGTTCATCTTGGGGTCAATTTTAAACAAGATAGAGTCTAATGACTTCCTCTTGACACTTAATAGCATTGCCATCAATGATCTAGTACCACCATCATAGGGGTTACCATTGTTCAGAAATGTAACTGAGCCACCAACATAAATACTATGATTATGAGCAAGTTAGAAGCTGGTACTCTGAAATCAGTGAGTACCCACCTTCCGCCTTCCCAGAATCTTTCTAGCTTACAGCGCACAATTGAGAATTTTGCTGCCATAATCTTTATTCACCTGAACGAGTGCAGCCCTACGAACACTCAAGAAGCTCAACTCCATCCAGTAAAAAGAAGACTACTTGATCAGCATATTTTCCATCACTTTAAACATTCAAACTCCCATTGCTGGAAAACCACATGCTGAGTCACCCATCTATCAGATGAAATGCAACAACATATTGTAAACTTTGCCACCTAAAACGCAAACAGCAGCAAATAGATTGGAACAACACCATTAGGAAGTTACCCTTCAAATCAAACAACATCCTGAATTCCAAGTATAATATTATTCCTTCAACATCATTGGCTCAAAACCCTGAAATCCCCGACCTAACAGCACTGTAGGAGTCAGTCAACACAAGGGCTGTAATGGTTCAAGAAGGCAGCTCACTGCCTTACCAAAGGTTTTTTACAAATGGAGAGTGAATGCTGGCCTTGGAAGCAATGCTCACTATCTTATGGGTGAACAAAAATATAAGGAGGTTCGATATACTAATTGCTTTCTGAGGAAGGTTTTCTCCCAAATTTCGTGAATTGATTTCTATTTTATATTTATGGTGTCCTGTACTGGTCACCTCACAAGTGGAAACATCTTCACCATGTCTAACCTCTGAAACCTTTCCTTATTTAATTAAGTCATCCTCCATTTTCTCATATCTAGAAAAAAAAACAAGATTTAGTTCTGGTATAATCTTTGTAAATTTTATTGATATTTTCACCGAACTATTCACAGGACTCCCATGTGGTTAACCAAGACGTTAAGTGCAAGTTTAACATATCTACTCGACTTCTTAACTTGCTCTCCTTTGGGAAATTAACTCCATTGTTGTTTTTTTTTGCTTTTGTTTTGAAAACCAATCTCTTTTTACTATTTTGTGTATTTTTACTTTCAGATCATGGGAACTGGTTAGCTCAGTTGGCAAGATAGCTAGCATGTAATTCAGAATAATAACAGTTCAATTAGATTCCCTACAGTATGGAAACAAGCCATTTGGCCCAAAAAGTCCACACCGACCCTCCGAACAGTAACCCACCCAGGCCCATTCCCCGACCCTATATTTACCCCTGACTGATGCACCAAACACTACGGGCAATTTAGCATGACCAATTCACCTGACCTGCACATCTTTGGATTGTGGAGGAAACCCACGCAGACAAGGGTAGAATGTGCAAACTCTACACAGACAGTTTCCCGAGGCTGGGATTGAACCCAGGTCCCTGGCATTGTGAGGCAGCAGTGCTAATCAATGAGCCACTGTGCAGCTCATTCTTATTCTGGCTAAGGTAGAGCTGGGAACTGCCTCTGTGTCTGCCCAAGCTTGATGTCAAATGGTACTCTTCAATATATTATATATAAAACCAATTGTCTTTAATAGACAGAGATGCCTGTGATCCCTTGTGGTATACAACTAAATTACCTACTCTCCATATCCCTTTATCCATTTAAGCACCTGTTTTCCAAGGATCAACACACCTGTTTCAACACACACTTATCTATATTGAAGTATAGTTCCCAATTATACATGTATTCTGCACATATATTACTGTCTTACTGTATTTTAAATCACAATCCATTTCTATATTAATTATATTTCATAAGTTGGTGTCACCTACAAAGATTAAAATTGTATTTCTGCTTCTTCAATCCAAATCATTTAGATAAATGTGAACATCAATGAATCCAAAACCAACTGATGTGAAAAACTGTTTCATATCTTCTGAGTAACTAACTACTCACTTGAAACAGACTTTATCCATTCAACTATTTTCTGTTCTGTAGTTTGCTATCCATTCTACTAAATGAAATTTGATCCTGCATATTCTGACCTTAACTATGAGTCTGCCAAACAGTATGTTATAAGGGAAATACTGATCATGTACTACTAGATGGAGGTTCTCTGTGCAAATAAAATGCCTGGTAGCAGCGTTGGCTCGGTCATTTGTGAGAAAGTTGAAACGTTCATTTGTTCTTGAAGCTATTATATTAGTTTATTATTACTTCCATAGTTCTATGGATTGGAGACTATTAAATGTTTCAACACGTAGTACATTCTTTCTATTTTTGTATAGAAAAACCTGTGCAAAGCTGTGTTGTATCATCACTTAGACAGACGTTATTAAACAAGGTGGAAAATGAAGCAACATAAATTGGTCTAACAAAAAAAACAAAAATACGGGGAACTACAGTGTACAAAATTAAGGATTACAGGTCACTGATATTAAATACTTAAGACAATGAAAGGTATGTTATACAAAAATAAATCTGTTTCCCTCTGAATGAATACAACTGAACAGACCAAGATGGAGTATAGGATAAATTTGTGGCTGAAAGAGCTGCTCCTTTTTTCAGGTATTTTCAGTGTTGGAGCCGATTTCCTCAAATTCTAGGAGCAGTATTTGCTGTTTTATAAGCTGTTACATCGTTTTGGAACTTTGGGGGAAAAAAAAATCACAGCAATAGCACTTTAAAAAGGAAGAAGACAGACAAAGGGCAATGACCACATGGGCAGTGATTCAAATGGTGAAAGAAACCCATACTACTGTCTGACCCAATCATAGCCTGCACAGCTGCGGCCTTTGCTGTCTGTTTTCAAGTATCTTTGGACATCAGAGTTCATTCTAACAAACAGCAAAATTCACAGCTGAACTTGGAGAAACTTGTGTGTGGGTGTACACAGCAGGGAGCAGCTAAGTAGTTTTTTAAAGTGTTACTTTGCTGGTGTTCTTTTGTAAGTCTACAATACCAAGTAGAGTGGGTTCTTTAAAAAATGTTGTTAATGAGATCTATCTCTTAATTAAACTTTAAAAATATAATAACATAGGTGCAGTGTTTTTAGAGCAGAAAGACTGTGCTATTTGCTGGGCCTGTAAATTGTTAAGGTGCAAAGATGTCCTTTAGTACAGTGATGTTCTCTTCTTGTTGGAGATGGAAGATTAAGGAGAGTTTCCATGTTTATGATGATTATGTCTGCAGGGAGCGTGTTCGGTTGCAAATCCTATTGGATCGCATGGACCAGTTAAAGTGCTAGTTAGAGGCAATGAGGAGCTAGGGGGTGTGATGGATGGGAGTTGCAGGGAGGGGTATAAACCAAAGATACAGTCAGGTAGATGGGTGATCTCCAGGAAAGGTAGCAGAGGCAGCAGGAGTCTTCTTGGCTATCCCCATCTCAAACAAGTATGCTGTTCTGGAAAATGTAGGGGGTGATGAACTCTCAGGGGAATGTAGCATGAGCAGCCAGGTTTCTGGTACCAAGACTGGCTCTAATGTAACTAGGGGTACGCCAGGTTCCAAGCGATCGACTGTAATGGGGACTTTCTTGTTAGAGGCACAGAATGGTATGTTGCCTCCCTGGAGCCAGTATCAAAGATATCTCGGAGAGGGTGTAGAATATTCTCAAAGGGGAACAGGATCAGCAGGAGGTCATTCCATACACTGTAGAGTGTAGAAGTAAAAAAAGATGAGATTCTGAGGACAGAATACAGAAAGTTAGGCTGGAATTTAAAAGGTCAGTCTTGAAGGTAGTAATATCTGAATTACTCCCAGTGCTACATGCTAGTGAGGGCAGGAATAATAGGACAGAGTAGATGAATGCATGGCTGAGGGGCTGGAGCAGGAGAGAAGGATTCACAATTTTGAACCACTGGAATGTCTTCTGGGATAGAAGTGATCTATGTAAGAGGATGGATTGCACCTGAACTGGAAGGGGACTAATATACTGGTGGAGAGATTTGCTAGAACTGCTCAAGAAGATTTAAACTAGAAAGGTTGGAGGGGGGGGTGAATCCCAAGGAGATAGTAAGGAAAGTGATTAGTCTGAGACTGATACAGTTGGGAAAAAAGAGTAAGTCAAACAGACAGGGCAGGCAGGACAACGTAGGACTGATAAATTAAGCTGCATTTTTTTTCAATACAAGAGGTCCAACAGTTAAGGCAGATTAACTCAGGGCATGGTTGGGAACATGGGACTGGGATATCATAGCAATTACAGAAACATGGCTCAGGGATGGACAAGACTGGCAGGATCAAAAGGAGGGTCGAGAGAGAAGGGGGAGTGGTGTTTTTGATTAGAGGTAACATTACAGCTATACTTCGGGAGGATATTCCTGGAAATACATCTAGAGAAGTTATTTGGGTAGAACTGAGAAATAAGAAAGAGATGATCACCCTATTGTGATTGTATTACAGTCTCCCCAGTAGTCAGCGGGAAATTGAGAAACAAATTTGTAAGGAGATCTCAGTTATGTGTAAGAATAATAGGGTGCTTATGGTAGGGGATTTTAACTTTCCAAACATAGTCTGGTACTGCCATAGTGTTAAGGGCTTGGATGGACAGAAATTGTTAAGTGTGCCTAAGAAAGTTTTCTCATCCTGTGTGTGGATGTACTGACAGAGAAGATGCAAAATTTGACCTACTCTTGCAAAATAAGGCAGGGCAGGTGGCTGAGGTGTCAGTGGGGGAACACTTGGGCCCAATGACCATAATTCTATAAGTTTCAAAATAGTGATGGAAAAAGATAGGATTTAAAAGTTAAAATTCTAAATTGGAGGAAGGCAAATTTTGTATGCAGGTTTGCTCACTGAGCTGGAAGGTTCGTTTTCAGACGTTTTATCACCATAGTAGGTAACATCTTCAGTTAGCCTCCAAATGAAGCACTGGTGGTGTAGCCCGCTTTCTATTTATATTTATGGTAAATGGGATCCAAGTCAATGTGTTTGTTGATAGAGTTCTGGTTGGAATGCCATGCTTCTAGGAATTTTCGTGTCTATTACCACCCCCTGAGAAAAAGAACAGGAAATGACATCACCATTGGAAATGATGTCACCACAGGAAATGACATCACCAACCCAAGGCAACCCAAACATATAAATAGAAAGCGGGCTACACCACCAGTGTTTCATTGGAGGTTCACTGAGGATGTTATGTTGTATGGTGATGAAACATCTGAAAACCTTCCAGCTCAGTGAGCAAACCTACATCCAGAACCTCAACCTGAGACAAATTTTTGATGGTATTATGCAAGAACTTTCAAAACTTGACTGGGAGCAGATGTTTGCAGGTAAAAGGATGGCTGGAAAATGGGAAGCCTTCATAAATGAGATAATGAGAATGCAGATAGTATGTTTATGTTTGGGGCTGGGAGGGTGGAGGTGTGTGGAGAGGGCAAAGCTGTTAGGTGTAGTGAATGCTGGATGACCATAGAAATTGAGGTTTTGGTCAAGAATAACAAGAAGGCATATGTCAGGTAGACAACAGAATTGGAGTGATTCCCTTGAAGAGTATAAAAGCAGTAGGAATATACTTAAGAGGGACCTCTGCTGTATGTGATCTACATAAATGATTTGGAGGAAAACATAGCTGGTCTAATTAATAAGTTTGCAGACTCTACAAAGATTGGTGGAGTTGTGGATAGTGAGGAGGATTGTCAGAGGATACAGCAGGATATAGATTGGTTGGAGGCATAGGCAAAAAAATGGCTAATGGAGTTTAATCCTGACAAATGTGAGGTGATGCATTTTGGAAGGTCAAGTATAAGTGGAAATTATACAGTGAATGGCAGAACCTTTAGGAGTACTGATATGCAGAAGGATCTGGGTGCGCAGGTCCACAGATCACTGAGGTAGCAGCGCTGGTAGATAAAGGCTTATGGCATGTTTGCTTTCATTGGAAGGGGCATTAAGTATAAGGACAGACAATTTATACTGCAGCTTTACAGAACTTAGGCCACACTTGGAATATTGTGCACAGTTCTGATCACCACTCTACCAGAAGGATATGGATGCTTTGGAGAGGGTATAGAAAGATTTACCAGGATGTTGCCCATTATGGGGGATTTTAGTTATAAAAAAACATTGGATAGACTGATTTGTTTTCACTGGAACACAGGAGGTTGAGGACAACCTGATAGAACTTTATAAGATTGTGATTAGCCTGGATAGGTGGAAAGTATGAAGCTTTTCCCTGGTGTAGAAGGGTGAATTACTAGGGGACACAGGTTCAAGATGCAAAGTTGGGAGGGGGGAAGTTTAGAAAAGATGTGCCAGTCCAGTTTTTCACACAAAGATGGTTAGTGCTTGGAACATGTTGCCAGAGGAGGTGGTGGAAGCGGACACAATAGCAGCATTCAAGAAGCACCTGGACAAATACATGAATAGGAATTGAATAGAGGGCTATGGATCCTGTAAGTGAAGACAGTTTTAATATGGAAGGGCCAAAGGGCATGTTCCAGTGCGTTTTTGTTCTTTGAAATCAGGAGGGCAAAAAAAGGGACATGAGAGAGTTTTGACAAATAGGGTTAAGGAGAATCCAAAGAGATTTGACAAATATTTTAAGGACAAAAAGGGTAACTAGGGAAAGAGGGGCCCCTTAAAGATCAGCAAGGCCATCTATGTGTGGAACCGCAGGAGATGGAGGAGATATTAAACAAGTACTGTTTACTGTGGAGAAGCGTATGGAAGATCAAAAACATGGAGAAATAAACAGCGGTACCTTGAAAAATGTTCATATTACAGAGGAGGTGGTGCTAGATGTCTTAATGTATAAAGATGCATCAATCCCTGGGACTTGATCAGTGTACTCTAGAACTCTTTGGGAAGCGAGGGAAGAAACTGCTGGGCTCTTGCAGAGATATTTGTATCATGGATAGCTACAGGCGAGGTCCTGGATGACTGGAGGTTGGCTAACGTTGAGCCACTACTTAAGCAAGGTGGTAAGGATAAAGTGTGAAGAGGTTGAAAGAGGTTACAATAATTCCTGTTCCTCCCCTAGCTACACCCGAAACATTGACTTCTCCACTTCCTGGCTTGCTGTGTTTTGCCAGCCTCCTGTCTGTCTACGTTGGATTCCAGCATCTGCAGATTTTTGTCTCTGTTTCAAAGTAACAGCAGGAAAAATAAAATGTCCAACTGGTAGGCCACATTTTTCAAATCCTGGCCAGTGACAATTCTCTGAGATAAAGCTTTCGGAGTGACGCTCCTTCAGCAGGTGATAGTCAAAGCTTCCAATTAAACCTGTTGGACTATAACCTGGTGTTGTGATTTTTAACTTTGTACACCCCAGTCCAACACCAGCATCTCCAAATCATGGGGAGATCAGCAGAGATGGTGATTCACTTCTACAACAGAATGACCACATCGTCAGCTTCTGAGCCCTGCAAGAATCTACTCGGGCTCCATTTATAATTTTGGGTCCACTACATTAGTGGGAGGAACCTGTGCTTTCAAGGGCCATCTCCTCATCAACACGAACCACAAGACAGCCTGAATTTGGCCCCCTGTTCAATATTGACAACTTGCTCTCCAAAGTGAGCTCCATTATCTCACTAGGAGAAACACAGAAATGAAGTTCTGGACAGACCATTTAGTCTTTTGAGATGGGACATGAGCAAAGGACTTTCTATCCTTCAGCTGGTACAAGTGTACAAGTATTTATGGACAGCTTTTGTGGAGTAATGATAGTGTCCTACAAAAACAGGAAGTGTTGGAAAAACTCAGCAAGTCTGGCAACATCTGTGGAGAGCAAAAGAAAAGTTAACATTTGGAGTCCAGATACTTTGGTCAGCAATAAAAGAAGCTGGATGGTATTTATCCCGGTGGCTGGGGTGCTGCGGGAGAAGGAGACTGTCACATAGATGGGAGATGGGGCCAGATGTTAAGAAAAAAATAGGGATATAGTCAAAGAGATTCCTGATAGGTCACCTGATGTAGCACAGTGGTAGCATCCTTCCTCCTGGACCAGGAGGCTCAGATTCAAGACCCATCTCCTCCAGAGGTGTATAATAACATTGATTGATTAGAGAAGGAAAAAATAGCAAGCCCGGAAATGTTTAATGGGTGTTACCGCCGGGCTAGAAGGCCTGGGCAAGTCCCACCTGCCCTAGAATGGTGTCTGAACAAATTGATTAAAAATCTGTGAAATATATTTGCAGGCTTGAGATGACTGCGAAGACGCCGCGTGGGACAACTCACCAAGTCCGGCAGCTCTCATGCTGCCGAAGCAAACGGCAGCCGCCCTCCGCGAAACCGAGCACCGGCCGCAGCGAACGGTTTATGGGCAGAAGGCGGTTAGGAATGTGGAGAGGGCGCGTGCGCCCGCCCGCGAGGCGCCTTCTCCCTAACGGACATTGGGGGCGCGGGCGGTGCTGGCGCGCGAAGCGACAATCGGAAAACAACGAGGCATCGGGCGCGCCAGCTGCTGGGGAAGAAACCGCCATGGCCTGCTGAGCCGCGTCCAGCGGGGAAGTCCTTTGCAAGCGTGACAACGGCTACACGGTTTCTCTATAATGGGTGTGGAAAAGAAACGTTGTCGTATTGAATGCAGAGTGAATGTATCGGATGTGAGCAAAGGAATGAGTTGCTTGTCTGTTCGGTTCCGCTCCGGTGTTTTACTCTGGACATGTCAGTTTCTGCTCCTCGGATGCTGCCTGAACTGCTGTGCTCTTCCAGCACCACTAATCCAGAATGTCAATTTCTTGTCGTTCACCCAAACTTGAGATTTCTTCTTGATTCTCAAGTGCATGTATAAAAACTCCAGGCAGTAACTGAAATGCATTGTAACTTGTGTAGTCAAACGCTTTCACAAATGGCACTCCTGATCTCAAGTGGTTTAACATCACAGTCATTCATAAATTGTGCGGCATTTTATTTAAGTATACAGTTATAAACTAGCAGGAAACTTGCCACCAGGTTTGAACACCAACTGGCCACTAAAAGACACGTCTAGATTAGAGTGGTGCTGGAAAAGCACAGCAGGTCAGGCAGCATCGGAGGAGCAGGAAAATCGGTGTTTTGGGCAAAAGCCCTTCATCAGGAATGAGGGCAGGGAGCCTCCAGGGTGGAAAGAAAGGACCCACTCTCACTTTTTTACATACATACAAAGAAGGGCACCACTTTGACTGGGACAACACACCCATCCCAGGACAGGCAAAACAAAGACACGCCTAAGAATTCTTAGAGGCACTGTATTCTAACCAGAACTCCATCAATAAACACATCAATTTAGATCCTATCTACCTTCCCTTGAAAAAAAGAACTGAAAATGACAACACCTATCTTATAAATAGAGAGGTGAGACGTACCACCAGCAGTTCACTGGAAACTCACCGATGATGTTACCTAGTATGGTGACGGAATGTCTGAAAACAAACCTTCAAGCTCAGCGAGCTAACTTACATGCTTACCATCAATCTGAGCTACAAATCTTCTCAAAAAAATTTATCTCATTTTTAACCAGTCATTTGTCTTAAAAGAGTTACAGTATGGAAGTTCTTTCAAGAATCATAGAATATCTTCAACACAGAATAAGACTTTTCAGCCTCTTGTGTCTATGCTGGCTCTCTGCAAAATAATTTTTTCTCTTTTCTCTTCTTCTTTTCAGATAATTGTCCAGATATTTTGAAGGCCTCAGTTGAAATTTCCTCCATCACTTAAGATACATTCCCCAACATAATCACTTGCTGCATAAATTGCTTATTCTCAATTTGCCTTTGTTTCTTTTTTCCAATCACCTTAAATTTCATTCTTTGGTTTGCAATTCTACTGCCAATGAAAATAATTTCTCCATATTTAAATTACTTAAACATTGCTTAACTGTAGCAAAACGTCAACAAGGAAATGTGACATTGAAAAAATGCAATGATCAAGAAACAGACAACAAATCCCCTGAACAAATGTATAAATATGAAAATTAAAAATTTGATGTTTTACTCATTAGGAGGCTAATCTGCACCAGTACACTTCATAACATTATAATACCCAACAGACAACTATGTTGCAAATGTTTTACATTGGTGAAGGATAAGGAGAAGTTGGTGTTTTGTAACCATATTTCTTTTACATTGTGTCATGTCAAGTTGAAGTTTTTAAAAATTGTAATATGAATGCATGTTCTTTGTAAAATCCATCGATTTAATGAACATCTAAAGTTTCACAGAAAAGAATGTGAGTAATGTAACTGGGAGTTGAGAGGCTGGCAAAGACAAAGTACTGTAAAATAATTAGGATTAATCTTGAAATAGGATTGTAAATGAGAAATGCTTAATTGTGAAAGGATGTGACCTTACCAAACATCAGTCACACTGAAAGCTCTAAAGGGTCACATTTCTGAGCTTAAGTGAAAACCAGCAGCTGACCAGAATCAAAATAAGGAATCTGTCCAAAAATGCTATTGAGAAATACCCAAGCATGGCACTTATTCACTGATGTTGGCATTAATGGCAGACATGCTTTATAACACTAATTTTATCTACTCATCCACAGGATATTAATACCACAGGAAAACAACATTATTTCATATCTGTACTTGCCCTTAAAAAAGATGATGAACTATGTTCTTGTACCTTTGCAGTTCATGTGATGAAGCTAGTCCCACAGGCTTCTAGTAGTGTGTTCCTAGGTTTTGACCCAGTGAAGATGAAGGAATGGTGTCCGGCTTGAAGAGGAACTTAGTGGAGTTCCTTTTGGGTCTTGTTGGACTTTGGCTCAATCTACCAACTTATTCTCAATTTGCCTTTGTTTCTTTTTTCCAATCACCTTAAATTTCATTCTTTGGTTTGCAATTCTACTGCCAATGGAAATAATTTCTCCATATTTAAATTACAGTGCCTCTACTTGTGTGAGCCAAGTCCTGTGTGTTCTTTAAATGAAGCAATAGGAGAAGATATTCGGTCTCACACTTTAAGTTTATTTTAGCAGTAAGTGGATAAAGCATTCAGAGCTCTGGGTCTTGACCTTTCTGTCCCTGACAAACAGCAGAGTGTGTCAGTTCACGAAGTCTGATCCCTATCCTGCCCCTGACCCAGTCTTTTATACAGTACAAAACGTCATGTAATCACAGAACATTGTGCAAGCATTGAGGTGTGGTTGTCTTCTTGATTGACTGTTGACCTGACTCCATTCTCCGCCTTCTCGCATTCCCGGATATCTGACCCCATGTAACCTCTTTCTGCAGGAGGTGGCGCGAACGTACATACAAGGGTTACACTACACACTGTGCTAGTTAATGGTTAAGTATAACATTGTATTATAAGTACTGAAACAAATATATCATTAAAGGCTTCTGAATGCCTCAAATGCCAATATATTTGTCTCTTGTGTGTCTTTCTGGACAGTAGATGTCATCTTTCTCTTGGAGGGTCTGTATGTGCCATTTGACATGCTGATGTATTGATTTTCAGTTCCAGAAGTTGTCCCTGTGCACAGACTTCACAGGTACATGCTGCAGGAAATGAAAATTGAGCATAGGGGTTTGAGAGCTTTGCAAAAGTAGCCTTTGTGAGTTGCTGCAGCACACCTTGTACATAATGTCGGTATTGGAGGGAATGAATATTTAGGCTGATGGATGCAAGCTCATTGGTCCTGAATATTTCTTGAGTGTAGCTGGAGCCACAGTTCTCCAACAAATGAAGATTACTCCATACACTTGTGACATTTGTCTTGTTGATGATGGACACTTTACAGGGATTTGAGAGATGAGTTACATTCCATTGAGTTCCCCTTTAACTTGCACAGTATTTATACAACAAGATTAATTACGTTTGCGTTTATGGTAACCCTGAATTTTGATGACTGGGCTTCAGTGATGATAATACCATTGAATGTCAAGGTGAGAATCTCTCTTGGTCATTGGAGATGGTCATTGCACTCGTAGGACATCAATGTTACTTTTCAGTTTTCAGTAAAGCCTGAATTTTGTTCATGCCTTGCTGAATATGCACATGGACTACTTCAGATTCTGAGGAATTGCAAATGGAATTAAACACTGTACAGTTGGCAGTAAACAGCTGCTTCTGATTTGGCCTCCACAGCCTTCTACGGTAATGTGTTCCACAGATTCACCCCTCCTCTGGCTGCAGAAATTCCTCCTCATCCCAATTCTAAAGGGTCGTCCCTCGGGTCCAATCTCTCCTACCAGTGAAAACATTTTCTCCATGTTCACTCTATCCAGGCCTCTCAGTATTCTTTACCTTCAATGAGATTCCCCCTCATCATTCTAAACTCCATCAAATAATGACCCAGAGTCCTCAACCACTCCTCACATAATAAGCCCTTCATTGCCATAATCATTCTTGTGAACCTTCTCTGAATCCCCCTCCAAGGTCAGCACATCCTTCATTAGATACAGAGCCCAAAACTGCTCACAATATTCTAAATGAAGTTTAACCAGAGCTTTATACAGCAGCACATGTTCTTGTATTCTAACCCTCCTGAAAGAAATAGGAACATTGCAATTGCCTTACTAATTACCAGTTGAACTTACATGTTAACCTTGAGAGAATCCTAACTCTCTTTGTGCTTCAGATTTCCAAAGCCTTTCTCCGTTTAGAAAATAGTATATGTCTCTATTCTTCCTAGCAAAATGCATAGCCTCACACTTTCTCACATTGTATTCCAACTGCTACTTCTTTGCCTTCTCTCCGAACTTGTCCAAGTCATTCAGCAGCCTCTTCACTTCCTCAACATTACCTGTTCCTCCACATAGCTTTGCGTCATTTGTAAACTTAACAACCATGCCCTCAGTTCCTTTGTCCAAATCGTTAATGTTTGACATGAATACTTCTGATCCCAACACTGACCCTTGTGGAACTCCACTAGTCACCAGCTGCCATCCTGAAAAAGACTCCTTTATCCCCACTCTCTGTTTTCTGCCATTCAAACAAATCTCGATCCCTGCTAGTACCATGCCCCTAATACCATTGGCTGTTATTAAGCAGCCACCTATGTGGCATTTTGTCAAAAACCTCTGGAAATCATGTTCACTGACCCTCTTTTGTCAAACTTGTTTGTTACTTCCTCAAATAATTCTAGCAGAATTCTAGCAGATAACCTCCCCTTGATGAAGTTGGCTGAGTCAGCCTGACTTTACCATGCACTTGCAAGTATTTCCAATCCTATCCTTAAAATGGATTCTAAAATCTTACCAAAACCAAGATGAATTTTCTTTTTGACATTTCTGAATGATGAAAGCACCAAATGCCTCAGCCTTGCTTTTTTATATTCACATGCCAGGCTCTGGAATTGTTCAGGACAAGGACATTCATGGAGCCTCCTTCACCAGTTAGTTCCGTAATTGCTCAACACGATTCAAGATTGCATGTTGCATTGAAGATGTTTGATCTGGGCTGTTAATTGTAGAAATACTTAGTTCTGTCTATAGTATGCTGATTGCACTGTTCAACTTGCAGTCTTGTGTTGATAGTTTCATTATTTTTAGTTCTGCAGGAGCTACTCCTAGCATGTACTTCTGTATTTCTCATTGATCTAGGTTTTGTCATTTGGCTTAATAGTAATGATAGTGATGGATATACTATTCCATGAGATTCCACATTGATCCTGATATTCATCAATCAGGTCTCAGCAATGGGTGAAATTGTACCCACTGGTTTATTTGTCTGGCTTGGGAGAGTCAAGGCTCTGGCTTGGAATCCTATGGTGACTGGTGATCCTTTTATGAATGAATGATTGATTGTTTTTATTGTCACATGTATTTTACAAGGAGAAAGTGAGGACGAGTTAGAAAAACAGTAAAATACAGTGAAAAGCTTTTCCACTGGCGTCACAATCCAGAGCCATTTTGAATAGTTTTAAGAACAAGAAAAAAGATAAAGATATATCTTAAAGTGAATTGATTAGTCATGACTCAAGTTCATCATCAATGATGCCTTCACCGTCATCCCTCCTCCACCACCTTGCTGCCGTCTACACTGGACTCCACCAATGTTGAAGTTGCTACTCTTCAGGTGCCATCTCTCACCATGGAGCGGATTCTTCACCGCCACCGCCTCACTCCCACCTGTGTCGGATAGACCAATGTTAGAGTTACATTTCTTGCCACTGGGCCCACTTCATTGATGTCACTGTGATGCCCTTTTGCCATTGCCACGCCAGACCCAACCAACGATGAAATCACCAATCCTCAGGCGCCATCTTTGTCTGCCTACCTTGCTGCTGCCGCCTTCATCGATGTAGCAGCCACTGATTCTGATGCCAGGTCCCATGCATGACTGGAAAATTAAGAGGCACATTCAAGTCTGCAGTGGACTCACTCAAGGCCACCACAAGGTTCGCACTGGGTGCAAACACCTTCCAGCAATCTTGCAAATGAGAGTACTCCAGTTGTAGAGAATCTTCTCCTTTACCTAGATCCAGTTTATAAGGTCAGGAGGAAGGAGCAGATTTGGGACAAATAATACTGCCCAAACTATGCAGCCAAATGACAGAGAGGCCATTTCAAAATTATATGAAAGCACTCAAAGTTAATCTAGCTGATAATTAATGCAACTCGTGACGTTAGCCTTGGGTAGGAATTCACCACCACTTTACATATGGTTTCAAAAGTTCCAAAGCAGAAACCAACCGTGCAAACAAAAATGCAAGCAGAGATCATCCTGCACCACAGCAAAGGACAACTTCACGTGTGGCACCTTTGGCAGTCTTTGCCATTTTAGAATCAGATTATTCAGCCATCAAAACATAGGAGATGATCTCTGTTCTGAGGCTACATTTTATTATCTCTCACAGATGGGAGGATGTAAATCCATAAGGTTCAAGATTGTAGTGGAATATAATTCTCTTGATGCTGTTGGTCCTGGCAACTTGGGAATGTCAACTTTGAATTGAAGATCTGTTCCAAATCAATTCCATTTGACATAATGGTGGTGCAATCAATGTAAGGGATTGCGTTTCAGTGTGAATGTCATCTCCACAAGATCTGCATGGTGCTGACTCCTACCAATTTTGTCACCGAAGGATGAATCTGTGATAGCTAGCTTGATGAGGACAAATTCAAGTAACCATTTCCTTCATTTGTTTCCTCACTACCTGCAAGTCACAAGTCAGAGTGTGATGGAATTCTCCCCACTTGCCTGAATGAGTGCATTCCCAACAACATTCAAGAATCTTGACACCATCCAGGACAAAGCAGTCTGCAGGAGAAAGCGAGGACTGCAGATGCTGGAGATCAGAGTCAAAAATGTGGCACTGACAAAGCGCACTCAGTCAGGCAGCATCCAAGGAGCAGGAGAGTTGACGTTTCAAGCATAAGCTCTTGGGCGGCACGGTAGCACAGTGGTTAGCACTGCTGCCTCACAGCGCCAGAGACCCGGGTTCAATTCCCGACTCAGGTGACTGACTGTGTGGAGTTTGCACGTTCTCCCCCTGTCTGCATGGGTTTCCTTCCACAGTCCAAAGATGTGCAGGTCAGGTGAATTAGCCATGCTAAATTGCCCGTAGTGTTAGGTAAAGGGATAAATGTAGGGGAAGGGGTGGGTTGCGCTTCGGCAGGTCGGTGTGGACTTGTTGGGCCGAAGGGCCTGTTTCCACACTGTAAGTAATCGAATCTAATCTCTTCATCACTTTTTGACTACATCCACAAGCATTCACTCTCTCCACCACCAATGCTTACAGCAGAAATTCACCAAAGATCCTCAGATAGCATCTGCCAAATCCATGACCACTTCCATCCAGAACAAGGGCAGCAGATATATGGGAACACCATCACCTTCAAATTACCCCCACCAAGCCACTTACCAACCTGTCTTGGAAATATATCACCATTCACAGTTGCTGGATCAAAATCTTGGAATTCCCTCCCTAATGACATTGTGGGTCAACTCACAGCAGATGGGCTGCAACAGTTCAAGAAGGCAGCTCACTACTACCTTCTCAAGGGCAACTAAGGACGGGCAATAAATGCTGGCCAGCCAGCAACACCGACATCCCACAAATGAATAAATAAAAAGTATTATGAAGCCACTCACTGTAATGTAATTGGTAAACTTTCCTACCCAGAGTACTTTGGTATCTTTGTTGCCTGCAGTGGTTCTTCCAATTGCTTTTCAACATAGTGGAGTATTTATTTATCAGTCACTGAATTAATCACCAGGTTTATTTTCTCATGTTTGATCTGTTCCCAAGAGACACCATGGGATCTGTAGTTAGTATTGACAACTCTCATGGTCACTCCCACTGTCTATATTGATGCCAACCTATTATACAGTCTCATCTGGTAAATTTAGCCTGAAGTCATGAAGGCCTTTTGATCACTAACTGAAAAGTATGATTCTGTGTCACTTGAGACTACTTCAGTACTAGTACTTGGCATAGGTCAGTGTATATTAGTGAACTGGATAGGATTTTAACAACAATTCAGTAATTTGTGGTCAACATTTCTGATAACCATCCCTAGATTTTCTCTCCCAAGTTGGGTAACAGGAATTAGGAAATTACTAAATCACACACCTCAGATGTAGTTCTTCCAATGGTAGGACCTTTGTTCCAGCTGTGGTGGAGGGAAATTATTCATGGAATTGGACTGCTGCTCCCGAAATGATTGGAGGTGGTTGCAGTTGCTTCAGGGGCAGAACAGACTGTTTAAAAGGTCTGCTTGTTCAATACAAGTATTAGGCTCTCTAGCCCTCATCAGTCACACTCTTTTTACTCCCTACCTATTTTCCATGTCTTATCTATGCGAACTCATACACCCCATCTTATTGGCTCATTATCGCTTTCATGCCAATTTCATATCAACATACCCATTCAAGCATTTCTGCACTCCCTTGCAGCCCTCCGTGTCAACTTGACACCAACTCATTCCAACTGCCACCGTCCCTTGCCTTTCCACCCTCCATGCCAACTTATCCAATGTCACCAGAGCAGATCTCATGAGTCACGTTGAGATGAAAGAAAGTTCTAAATATCTATTACAGCTTACATTACATCTGAAAAACTCATACTCAGGAAAATTAATTCAAAATATTTAAATTCCCTCAAGTAGTTTATCCCATATAAAACAGGCTTATGATCATGACTGCATCACATATAGTTAACCCTTTAATGTCTTCTTTAAGCTGTCAATCAACTGTGAACTTTAAAACCAGACTGAGATAATGAAATTTTATAGAAAGCAGCCAAACATCAATAATGATGTAGTAATAATAATAGCAACAAACAAAGATTTGAGAAAGTAAATCATGAGTTGGTCAACAAAACTTTCTCAAAATATATCTAATATTAAAAAAAGGACAACAGTATATGAAGAAGGAGATGTGAAGGTGCAGTTTTAAAGAAGAAAGTTAAAGAAGTGGACTAAGAAATGGGTTGAATATTGCGATATTGGTTTTAACTCATGAATATTGTTGGGTGGTAATTTTCAAAACAATAATCCCAGCAACTAAATTTTATGAAACTTGGCGATCCCATCTATCGGTAGTTAGAACCTCATTTTTTTCTTAAACTATAACAATCCTTTTGCTGATGGAAATTCCATCACAATTCCATGATATTTACAATGAATGTCACAGTGAAGTAGTCTGAGAAAGATGTCTTCACAGTCGGCGTCAGGGTGAAGCAGTCTGGGAAGATGTCCTTGCAGTTAGTGTCAGAGTAATATAGTCTGGAAAGGAACAGAGAACGCGTCCAAACTTGCCTGAGCAGGGGAAGGGCAGGTGTGAAAATTACATCACAGAGAATCTGTGGTCTAATTAGTTGGTGAGGGTTCTATACTAGGGACTGATCTTAAACCGTAGTAGATTCAGAAAAGGAGTATAATAATTTTGGGACTAACTGAGAACAATATTTTTTTAACAATCGGGAGAGGGAGAGTTATCTTGAGACTATGTTTCAGGCAGTAAGACTCTAGCTTAAGTAAAAGCTAATTAACTATACTACAAATGACAGAACAGGTGATGTGTTGTACTTGTATTATGTGGAGCTGGTGGATTCCATTGTGAGCCTCAGTGACCACATCTGCACTAACTATCCACATCTCGAGGAACTTCTATCCCTGACCAGTGGCCAAATTTGAAATACTGAAGTTGCAGGGTGTTACTGCCTGAAGCATAGTCTCAAGATAACTCTCCCCCTCCCAGATGTGCCACAGTGTCTGAAGCTTGGATTCCAGCTCATCAGCAGGGAGTTAGAGGGCAGAGGTCAGTATAAGGGCCATCACTAAGGAGAAAGTGCTGAGGAAGCTGAAACGTCTGAAGGTGGAAGATGGGTTCTGAAGAAGATAGTTGAGGAGATTGTGAAGGCATTGGTGGTGATCTTTCAGGAACCCCTGGAGTCAGGGAGGCTCGCAGAGGATTGGAAAGTAGTCAATGCAAAACCCTTGTTTGAGATGGGGGGGAGGGGGAGGAGAATGCAGAAGACAGGCCAGACCTTGGTCATTGGCAAGATTTTAGAATCCATTATTATAGAGTTGTAGAGTTATACAGCATGGAAACAGACTTTTCAATCCAGCTCATCCATCCTGACCAGATATCCTAAACTGATCTAGTCCCATTTGCCAATATTTGGCCCATATCCCTCTAAACATTTCTATTTATGTCCTCATCCAGATGTATTTTATATGTTGTAACTATACCCACCTTCACCACTTCCTCCAGCAGCTTATTTCATAGCACACACCACTCTTTGCATGAAAATTGTGCCTCTCAAGGTACCTTTTTACTTGGATAAAATTGGAAATACTTGGAAATACATGGTAACATTTGGGATGCCATGCCTGACAAATCTGTTGGAATTCTTTGAGGAGGTAATCAGCAAGTTAGACAAAGGAGAGCCAGTAGATGAAATCTATTTAGATTTCCAGAAACAAAGTGCTGCACACAAGGCTGCTAAATAACATAAGAGCCCACGGTGTTGGGGGCAAGGTACTGGCAATGGTTAGAGGACTGGTTGAATGACAGAATGAAGAGAGTGGGGAATAAACTATGGCAGCCGGTGACTAGTGGAGTTCCACAGAAGTCAGTGGTGGGACCACAACTATTCATGTCATGCATTTACAATCTGGACAAAGGAACTGAGAGCATTGTTGCTGAATTTGCAAATGACCCAAAATTAGATGGAGGGACAGGTAGTGTTGATGAGGCAGGGAGATTGTAGAAGGACTTGGACAGGCTAGTGGAGTGGGCAAAGAAGTGGCAGATAGAATACAATGTAATACAATGAAATGCAATGCGAACGTGTGAGTTTATGCACTTTAACAGGAAGGACAGAGGCATAGACTACTTTCTAAATGGGGAAAAGCTTTGGAAATCTGAAGCACAAAGGGATTTAGGAATCCTCGTTATAGGATTCTCTTAAGGTTAACATGCGGGTTTAGTTGGCAGTTAGTAAGGCAAATGCAATATTAGCATTCATTTTAGGAGGGATTGACTTCAAGAACAGGGAACTACTGCTGAGGCTGTATAAGGCTCTTGTCAAACCACTTTTGGAATATCTTGAGCAGTTTTGGCCCCTTCTCTAAGGAAGGATATCCTGGCCTTGGAGTGTTCTAGACGAGGTTTACAAGAACGATCCTGGGAATGAAGGGCTTGTCATATGGACAGTATTTGAGGACTCGGGTCTGTACTCAATGGAGTTTAGAAGGATGAGGGGGTCTCAATCAAAATTACAGTATAATGAGAGACCTGGATAGAATGGATGCAGGGAAGAGTTTCCAATCATAAGAGAGCCTGGGTCCCAAGGTACAACCTCAGAGTGAATGGATGACTCTTTAGAACTGAGATGAGGAATTTCTTCAGAGGGTGGTGATTCTGTGGAACTCATTACCACAAAAGGTGGAGACCAAGTCATTGAGTGTCTTTAAGACAGAGATGGATAGTAATTAGTAAGAGGATGAAAGGTTATGGAAAGAAGGCGGGCGAATAGGTTTGAGAAATATATCAGCCATGATTGAATGATGGAGCAGATGTGATGGGCTGAATGGACTAATTTTGCTCTTATATTTTATGGTGATATGGATGCATAATGATAAAGTAGTGGCATTTATTAAAGTTCAGTGAAGGGATCTTGGAGGTGATAGTGCTCTTCCCTGCTTGTTGATCAAGGTTGCAAAACCAAAAGATATTGCAGAAATAACCATGCTGAGGTTCTGCCCTACATTCTGTATGCATAAAGCACTTGTGTGATGGTCGTGTAGAGGATGCAGAGTAAGTCCAGTGACAGGGTGCCAACCAAGCAGAATTCTTTATTGTTTTTGTTTTTTTATTTGCACCTATTAAGTGCCCTGCATTCTGTTACAATACTTATTCCTTTAGGTGGTACACAGATATTGGTAAGGTCAGGAAGTGAGTGATACATTGCAGAATACTTAACCTATACTGTTCTTTTGTAAGCAGCATTGATGTCACTGGTCAAGATAAATTTCTGGACAATGAGAATTCAGAAATGGCACTGTCAGGGAAAATTTGTACAACTTTCCATTTTTGAGTAGTCAGAATGGGCTAAGGCATCAAAGATATTACCTATCATTTAACAGCCCAAACCTGAATGATTTATTATCGGGGTGGAAAATTGTAAAATCACCACTAAGCAGTTATACTATCATGGACAAAGTCATTGATTAAGCTGTTAAATATAGATCATCTGAAAACTCTGCTTTGAGATGTACCTGCAGTATTTTCCTAAAACTGCCATGATTATTCTCTGACAAGTAGGGAAATTATATCACAGGGACCCATAGGTAAGAGGCAGAAGGGAGAGAAACAGAAGAAGGAGACAGATGGTAAAAAAAGACTTCTAAAAAGGAAAATTCGAATGCAATTACGTAAGATGAGGAAGGAAGTGGATGTAAAGTCCATTTAGAATTTTGGAGGTTCAATGAAATATAGACATGAAGCTATAACGAATAGGAGAGAAATTGTTATAGGATGAATTAACACTTTTTTTAATGAGTAGTGGAGATTTATCCTGCTAAAGGATAATTTTAAGTTAGGTGTTCATTCTTCCTAATTTTGTAACGTTGAATGATCTCCTGTGGCGGCCGCTAAAAGACGTGAAAGGTGTATCCAGTTCTAGCTGGGGGACTGCAGTATCCCTGATACTATAGTCGAGTAATATCATATTGGGCCGTTTTCCAGCTTTTTCATTATAATTGAGGAAACGTGTAATGTTTTTGCTAGCTTTGTGAAATAAATATTTTGCCCTGATAATGTGTAGACATTTAATGCAATTGGTCAATTGCTGTAATTGGACACTGTAGGGAAGCTGACTTTGGTGTTGAACATTAATAGAGTCATAAACGACAGTGCTATGAATTATAACTAATTTGTTCTTAAGCATCGAGTAAAAGAAGAAAAACCTGTGTTGAATTAGTTCAGCGGAATATAAAATTACGCTTTGCGTATGACTCACCAACTGTTATAGCTAAGTTTGGTATATCGGCTTGGTGATTTTGCGTTTGCTTTGTAAAATATGAAGAGGATAATAGATTTTGCCGTATCACTAACTGTTTTCAATCGCTGTGCAGTTTTTTTCACCAGCAGGGAGCGTGGCTTGCTTCTAGCTGCTACAGTTGGTTCATATTATCTCGTGTGGATGGGAAGAATGTCAATGCGCGTCCAAGAGACAGATTATGTTACCTTTCTGATCCGATCTGTTGACATTCTCCAGTGCTGTGGATTGCAGTGACAAAATTCGCTTCACTCATTGTCGTCAAATAAATCGTCTTAAAGTCTTTTTTCTTATAAATCAAACTGACTACGGGAAAGACAGCTTTCTTCAAACTCCACGTTTGCCAGGTTTTGTTCTGGTTTCACGAGATTAGCAACATGACAGATTGCCTGGTGTCCCGTTAATTGAATATATCTCATTAATCAATTGCTAGAGAGGATGACGTACTGTTGGTTGGCTCTCCTCTGAGGGTTATAAGTAGGCGATTCCAACTTCCAACGGTGAGTTTTGATCTAAAACGCTTTCTTCACCATCCTTCCCTCATTTGTGAAGCCACTTCCCCCGATTCTATTCTGGTGGATTGGTGTGTGTGTTTGTGTGTGTGTATATACATGTATACATTTCAGGAAATACCGACAACATCGATGCAAGTTGGAGTTGCGTTCAGACATTTCTCAAGGGAGCGAGAAGTGTGTTGGCTAAACTTGATTTAATGTGAAATACTCATGAGCATGGGGACGGAATCGAGAAGCCCGGGTACTGATCAGTTAGACACTTGGGAAGATCAGGAGATGGTGGTGAATATTGGCGGCGTGCGGCATGTTCTGTACGGGGATGTTTTGAACCGATACCCGGAGAGCAGGCTGGCGAAATTGCTCAACTGCAGCGGCTACGAAGCGATCTTCGCCCTTTGCGATGACTACGATCCCAGCAAAGGAGAGTTCTACTTCGACAGAGACCCGGACTCATTCAAATGTGTCATGGACGCTTACTATTTCGGGGAAATCCACATGAAGAAAGGGGTGTGCCCCATTTGTTTCAAAAATGAGTTGGACTTCTGGAAGATCGAAGTGGACTTTTTGGACGAATGTTGCAAATGCCTCTTAGGCGAAAAAAATGAAGAGTTGGAAGAAATCGCAAAACAAGTGCAGCTTATTTTGGCCGACCGGGGCAAATCGGCTGACAGCTGTTGGGGGAAATCTCAGAAATTCCTCTGGAAACTGATGGAAAAACCCGACTCGTCCTGCCTGGCCAGAGTGGTTGCAGTTCTGTCTTTTCTGTTCATCTTAATTTCATCCGTGGTGATGTGTGTTAGCACCATCCCTGATCTCCAAGTGACTGATGAGGAAGGGAGTCCTGTGGAGCATCCAGTGCTCGACTGTATCGAGACTGCTTGTATCGGCTGGTTCACAGCCGAGTATGTGCTCAGGTTGATGGCAGCCCCCAACAAGCTCAAATTTGTCCTGTCTTTCATGAACATCATCGATGTGCTCACCATTCTGCCTTTCTACGTGAGCCTGATCTTGACCACAGTCGGGGCTTCCCTCATGGAGCTGACTAATGTGCAGCAGGCGATCCAGGCCCTTCGGATCATGCGGATAGCGCGGATTTTTAAACTTGCGCGCCATTCTAGCGGTCTCCAAACACTCACGTACGCACTGAAGAGAAGCTTCAAAGAACTGGGTTTACTGCTCATGTACCTGGCAGTTGGCATTTTCGTTTTTTCCGCTTTGGGCTTCACCATGGAACAAAGCCACCCCGAAACCCTCTTCAAAAGTATCCCCCAGTCCTTTTGGTGGGCGATAATCACCATGACCACTGTTGGATACGGGGATATTTACCCAAAGACAACACTGGGGAAACTCAACGCGGCGATTAGTTTCCTCTGCGGCATAATAGCCATCGCACTGCCGATCCACCCTATCATAAACAATTTTGTTCGCTACTACAACAAGCAAAAGGTCTTGGAAACGGCTGCAAAACACGAACTCGAACTAATGGAGTTGAATGCTAAGAACGGAGAGAGTGGACTTTCCGGAAAAGAACATATAGACATTGTGGTCACGAAAACCAACAGCAATAGCAACCTTTCGCTGACTAACAGTCTGCTAAATTCTTACAACGACACTTTCATTCCGCTTCTGCCAGAGGAAAAATTGCATCGAAATAGGCTTCAAAGCTGCAAGTGAAATAACAATGTACTAATATAAAAAAATGTGGACATGTGCAGTCTTATTACATGTATTAGAATGCAGAACCTCGATTGTCTTAGGCCTCGTCAAGCATCGACACATCAGACATTTATAACTATGCATGCTTGATACCAAGATCACTATGAATGAATATTAGTCATAATAAACTATACTTATGTAATCATTTGGCACAGGATTATTTAGCTTTTGAGAAAATGATTTTCATCAGCATCAAATACAGTTGGAAATTTTCCATTGGAAATTTTAAAGTTAGCCTTTAATTCTAATTAAGTGAAAAGAGACCTATAAACTTGAATTGTTGCATAAAGTCACAAAGTATCCTCCAGACAAAAACTCCATGATGAATATTGGGAGTGGTTAGGATATTTTAACGTCTTGACTCATACTTACAGACTTTTAAATTATAATACACGCTGTAGTATGGCAATAAATTCCGAATGTATCATGAACATTGTGGGGCCCAACATAAGAGATCTGTGATAAACGTTGATCATTGTCAAGTAATAATTGTAAAGAATAATTGCCAATTGATGTCTATATATCGTTAACAAAGAAATGAGCATGCTTCAAGTTATAAAAAAACTCCAAATGTTTGAAAATAAAATACAAATCGAAAATACCGTATAAATTCATTTGTAAAGATAAAGGGCACATTATGGACTTTGTGTCAATGCTGAATCAAAAGTTCACCACATTTTAGAAAAAAATAATATAAAATGTTTATAAATAATTGTTTGGAGGTTTTTAATGCCTCCAAATCAAATCAAATCAAAATGCTCAGTATTCATGCAATGAATTAGTAGTTAGACATTTAATCCATTTGAATGTACAACTTCTTTTGGAAAATCAACTAATAAAAATTCAGATTCAATTTTGATGGCATGTTCAGCACAATAAATGGCACAGAGTGCAATTATTTCAACATGCAATGTTTGAATAATGAAAATACTGTTATCGAATAATGCAAAATGTGTGTGCTGGTCACATCCAGCTGGCATATTTGTGTTTAGAGTCACAGAGTTGTACAGCACAGAAACAGACCCTTCAATCTAACTCATCCACGCCAACTGGATATCTCAACTTAATATAGTCCCATTTGCCAGCATTTGGCACATATCCTTCTAAACCCTTCCTATTCATGTACACAAGATGCCTTTTAAATGTTGTAATTGTACCAGCCTCCACCGATTCCTCTGGCAGCTCATTCCGTACACGCCTCACCCTCTGTGTGAAAAAGTTGTCCCTTAGGTCCCTTTTAAATTTTTCTCCTCTCACACTAAACCTAGGCCATCTAGTTCTGGACTCCCCCAGTCCAGAGAAAATACCTTGTCTAATTATTCTATCCATGCCCCTCATGATTTTATAAACCTCTATAAGATCATCCCTCAGCCTCCGATGCTTCAAATTATTTTTAGAATAATCACTTTTTTATATTTAATAGTATCAATAATATTCTGGATGTTTTGTTAACTGTTAATGTAAATAATGCTCCAAACTCCAGGCGCTTGTTAGTTTGGAATGGCAGTTTTCCATATTGTCCAGTTTTTGTTGTAGAAATGTCCATAGCACAACACTTACATTATCTCTCCACTGATCTTGTCACAGTGTCAGTCTTTATTAGCTATACCTGTATCAATGCTTTCTGTTTGATTCAGTTGACTTTATAGAATGTCAATTTCAACTGTGTTTTTGAATAGTTAACAATATAATTGCTACTTGCAACATGCACACATTATGCTAGTGCTAATTGGACAATACAGTCCAAATATAACAGATGTGTCTGACATAGTGATTGCATTTATCTGTAATGCAATAAAAATCTTGCATCAGTGCAAACTCCATATCAGCTTTTTCATTGTAAATTGTTATGTCTATTTTTATAATAGAAATAACTTTTGCAATCTTGTCATTTTGCAATGCTATCACCGACAGGAGAGTGTAATTACATGACATGTTTCCATAGACAACTTCTGATATTAACATTGATATAAGAATTCATCATTCTTTCTGAAAATAACAGGATGTATTTTAAGAGAGTTGAATGTGTTTCAGTTGCAGCAGATCAATCACATGGCTTTCTGAGGATTTTAGGCTTCCCCCATCGTGTATTGGATACCTTTGGTTGCATCCATGTCACTTTGTAGGCAGCAAATGTCAGGCCTGAAATGTAATGTAATTGAAAGGGATTCCAGTTTCTCAGTGTTAAGTTGATATATGACCACATGCCATGTATCATGGGGGTGAATATCAACTACCTTACCAGCATGCCTTAAATTACTGATATTCCACAATTTCACTTGCATTTGAGCTCCCATGTCAAAACAGAAGGTGATGTTTGGGTGATGAAGGCTCGACTTTGATGATATGGCTGATGACTCTGGTCTACAGCCCATTGACATGTAAGCAGCATATGTGCAATAGGATGCTGTAAACAAAATGTGATAGAGAAAGTAATTGGGTGTTGAAATAAAACATTAGTTGCTTGGACTGATAATGAGCATCATGGCTATCTGATCCTATTGCTATTATCCTCCCTATATTTTCTTCTACAAGGTGATGAATGCTGTGAGAGAAATTAAATAATGGGAACACTGAAGTTATTCTCTTTGATCCCTGCTCCATGCTTTGTTCCATAGTTAGTGACTCCAACACTTACCCTACCTGCCATTTGCCATTTCGACCTTATTTTTAAATGAAGTTGACCCTCTCTATCTCTGTAATCTCCTCATGGTTGGTGGTGGGGGAAATGTGCATCTACAATGTTAGATAAAGTGTCATTTAAATAGTCTGTTTGGCCCTAGAGTAGGTTGGGCTTCTTGAATGTTGCAGAACTCATTATGGCATGTTGAGTGTTCACTTGGTTATAGAACTTGTTTTTGTGGGCATTGAAAATGGTTGTTCAATGGAACATAATACATTAAAAGTACTCTGATTAAAACTGCATTAATTTTTTAGGTTAAAGTTGACATGTTTGTTCAAATTCCGAAGATTACAAGATTATAACATAATTTGTGAATGATGAAATCTGTATTGATGCAAAAATCCTGGTGCTTTAAAGATACGTATTGATTGGACAAATAAAAAACACCGAGCAGAATTCTCCCAGCTCAGTGGAGATGAATTTGGGGGGAAATCCTGAAAATTAACATTGATCACAATGCCAACCTCTTCTTACTCTCTTCCAGTTTCCATGGGGTATGATTGCAAACGAGGGACCCAGTGAGATTGGCAAGAAATTGTTGAAGTACTTAAGACATTAAAAAAAAACATTTTAGTGCTGAATTGTGGATTTTACAAACAAGGGACCTGCGTAACAACAACTCACCAGGGAGGCAAGTACATATCAGGCAAACTTTTTCAGTGAAACTGACAAGCTATGATGGCTTTGGTCAATTACACTGGAGAGTTCTAACAATGGCCTACTCGTCAAAATGTTTGTTGTCTCAGAATGCCTTTACTACTGTATGGGCAATCGCCAACTTGCTGGAAGATATTTCTCCTGTATAGCACTTCACTGGCCTACAGTAGTTGCAACAGCTGACAAATGTCACCATAGCATGGGAGCAGCTTACACAACTCCGGGTTTCATTTTAGCTGAGAGCCACGTCTACTGTTCCAGTAACCGTAGAACCAATTCCAACAGCTGCCTTCCAGTTGACTACACGTTATAAAAACATACAAATTTGCAACAGAAGCAGGCCATTGGCCTCGAGTCATTCAATAAGATCGTGACTGATCTATTGGTGCTTCAAATAACACATTCCCATCTACGATTCCCTTGCCAAACACAAATTGAACCAGGGATGATGGTAATGGTTGAGTGGCGATATGCTAGGTCATGAGATTGCATATTGTGTTGCTGCTGTTGGATGTCCAATCTTCAGTCACTAGATCTGTTCAAAGTCTATCCCATTTAGTGTTGTGATAGTGTCACAAAACAATGCATGTTATTCTTAATGTTAAGGCTTGACTTTGTTTCCACAAGAACTATGCCATAGTTGCCCTTACCATTAATGTCGTGGACAGCTGCATCTGCTGCAGACAGAATGGTGAGGATGAGGTCAAGTCTGTTTTTCCCTCTTGTTGGTTTTCTCATCAAATGCTGCAGCCTGAGGCCAGTTTCCAGCTCTTTGCATTTTATTCCTTGTAGGTCTGGTCTCACCCACAAGAAGAAACATTATTTCCATATTCACTTGGTCAAGGCTAGTCAGGATCTTATATACTGCAGTTGTCCCAGTCCTGATGAAGAGTTTTGGCCCGAAACATCGACTCTCCTGCTCCTCCAATGCTGCCGAACCTGCTTGCCTCTTCAGCTCCACATTATGAACTCTTATATACTGCAGTAAAGTTGTTCCTTACTCTTCTACGCTCCAGTGAAAACAAACTCAGTCTGTCCAATCTTTCCTCATAAGGCGATCTGCTCATTCCAGTCACCAATCTGGTAGACCTCTTCTGAAATCCTGCGAATACATTTATAACCTTACTTAAATAAAGAGTTCAAAACTGCACACTGTATTTGAGATGAGTTTAACCATTGCCCTGTCTAATTCAAGCATAACATCCTTACTTCTTATGTCCAGTTCCTCTCATAATAAAGGTTAACATCCCATTACCCTTCTTAATTACTTGCTGTCCCTGAATTCTAACATTTTGTTACTTATGCAGTTGAATATACACTGCACCTCAGAATTCTATAGTCACTCTCTGCACTTGTACTCCTCCTGCCAAGGTGAACAATTTCATATTTTCCCATATTATACTCCATCTGACAATTTTTTTGCCCACTCACTCAACATATCCATGTGGTCTGCAAAGTCCACGTGTCCTCTTCACAACATACTTCCTATCTTTGTGCAACCTGCATATTATGTGTTCAGTCCCCTTATCAAAGTCATTGATATAAATTGTAATAAGTTGAAGCTCCAGCACAGACCTTTGTGACACCAATTCTAATATCCTACTAAAGGGACAAACATCAGTTTATATATACTCTGCTTTCCATGAGCTCTATAATTTTCTACTCAGGTATTAACCCCTTATCCACAATGCATGTTACTTCTTTAAAGAACTCCAATTAAATGGTCAAACATTTTCCGTTGTGATTTCCCTTTCACAAAAACTTTCTGACTCTTCCTGATTATCTTGAATTTTTCTAAGTGCAAAGCTACAATCTCCTTAATGTTCGATTTTATTACCTTCCCCACAACACATGCCAAGCTAACTGCCATATAGTTTGCAATTTCACTACTTCCTTCCACCTCCACATACCTTACTTTTGTATTCTGAACAGTGAAGACAGATGCAAAGTATTTATTCATTCAATCAGCCATTTCCTCATTGTCTACTATTAATTCCTCATTCTCAAACTCTAGACATGTTATAATACTCATGTTATTTGCTCCTTTCCTTATTAGATACTTGTGGAAACACTTGCTCTCGATTTTGAGATTTGTAACTAGCTTCTTCTCATACTCTAATTGTTTAGTCCTGATGAACCTTTTAGCCCTTCTCTGGTGTTCTTAAAATTCTCATCAGTATTAACCTGACACATCTTTGTGCCGTCTTCCTTATGTATATTGCTTTCCTTAATTTTATTTTCAGTTAACCATGGAGAGCGGATCTTCCCCTTAGAATGCTTCTTTGTGAAAAGAATATGCTTATTCTGAAATATCCCCTTAAACATCTGCTACTGTTTCTCCCATGAGTTATCTTCTAGTTTAATAGTTCATATTAGCTATCTCAGCTTTTATACCCATATAATTGCTCTTATTTAAATCTAAAATATAGTCTTATACCCAATCGTCTCACTTCCAAACTGTAAAATTGTATGTAAAATTCAATCATATTGTGACTGATATTGCTTTGAGGTACCTTTATTCTGAGCTCATTAGTTAATCCTGTCAAATTACACAATTCCAAATCTAACATAACCTATTTATGGTTGGTTCCAGAACATGTTGTTCTATGAAGCCATAGCAAAAACATTCTTTGAACTCTTCATCCAGGCAACTGTTGCTAATTTACCAACCTGATTTTTATTTATAGGTTTAAATGACTCTTATTAATGTGATTCCTTTTTCACAAATATCCAATATTTTTCTTGTACTGAAGAAGTCATATCGCATTTGAAATTTTAACTCTTTCTCTCTCCACAGTTGCTACCAGACCTGCTGAGTTTCTCCAACTCTCTGATTTTATTTCAGATTTCCATCATCCCACAGTATTTTGCTTTTACTCAGTAAGTGTTTACTGTTTTCTCACTTTCAACTCTGCTATAACTAAATAAATACAGGCCAATCTTTCTATTGCAAAAATATTAAGTCTATTTACCAGCGTCTCACTAGGTGCTTCTATTGTCTTAGATTTAATCATTTTAATCTCCACTAAGTTATACTCCAAAAGCATATGAATCATGAAATTAGATATTTTCACAACAAATGTGGCTGTAAAATTCTGTGATTCTACAATTCATTACAGGAACAGGAATTGCCAGCTATGCTTAATTAATTCTTCATATCAACTTTAACAAATCAGGGCTCTTTACTAATCTGGGACAAGAGCATCTGTGTTTGATCTCAAAATACCTCTGAGCATCTAACTTGAATCTTAGCTGTATTACTTTCTATGTATCTGGTTCAAAATGTCTATTTGTTTGCCAAATCAACATGTAAAAAAACTCAACAGCAGTATAATCTGCTTATATTGTTGAAAGAGTTTATGTTTTTCCTAAATTACTTCTCATTTAAAGGTTAAAATTTCGTGGACCTCTGGCACCAATACAACATTTCACCTAGTCATTCTATATGTGTTAACCCTGAGCAATTTTAGGAATATTCATCCAGATCATCACAAGAAAGTTTGATTATGTCCCCTTAAACACAACAGTGATCAGTAAATTCTGAGTTGAAATAGGATTACGGGCAGGTTTTCTAATCTTCATATGCTGGGGAGTTAAAGCAAATTGTAGCCCTACTGTGATACACGATTAGCTAACTTCATACAGTCGAAGGACTGAAACTGGAATATTTCTAAGTAAAAACTGAAGAAAAAACTGCGGATGATGTAAATCAGAAACAAAACCACAAATTGCTTGAAAAGTTCAGCAGATCTGGCATCATCTATGGAGAGAAATCAGAGTTAACGTTTTGGGTCAAATGACCCTTCCGCTGAGGAAGGGCCACTTGACCTGAAATGTCAATTCTGATTTCTCTTCACAGATGCTGCCTGACCTGTTGAGCTTTTCCAGCAATTTCCATTTTTGTTCCTGGAACCTTTTTAGTTTGTGTGTCTCAGTATCACATCAGGTGTACATTTACACATTTAGTCATAAGAAGAGCACAAAGAAAGTGGCTGCTTTTAACCTATTATTGCAAGCAATATTTTACAGCAGGACTTCTCTATCTTTCTTGCTGCTGTATAAAAAGAGAGTTACACAAAGAAATAGTTTGTTACAATTCCAGATGAGACCACTAAATTTATGTTATGGTGCAGGAAAGAACCGGTTACTTTTACTCTTAAAGTAGGCAAACTGTGAGATCTAAGGGATTTAATCAGGAGGGCAAAACAGGGACATGAGATAGCTTTGGCAAGTAGAATTAAGGATTATCCAAAGGGTTTTTACAAATATATTAAGGACAAAAGAGTAACTCGGGAGAGAATAGGTCCCCTCAAAGATCAGCAAGGCGGCCTTTGTGTGGAGCCACAGAAAATGGGGGAGATACTAAATGCATCAGTATTTACCGTCGAAAAGGATATGGAAGATATAGACTGTAGGGAAATAGATGGTGACATCTTGCAAAATGTCCAGATTACAGAGGAGGAAGTGCTGGATGTCTTGAAATGGTTAAAGGTGGATAAATCCCCAGGACCTGATCAGGTGTACCCGAGAACTCTGTGGGAAACTAGAGAAGTGATTGCTGGGCCTCTTGCTGAGATATTT
>NC_057712.1:17009388-17023681 GCF_004010195.1 Chiloscyllium plagiosum | reverse complement strand
GGAGAGGTCGGGAAGAAGATTGCAGGTCAAGAGGGCGGTGCTGAATCCGAGGGTTGGGACTGAGATAAGTTGGGGGAAGGGGAAATGAGGAAGCTGGAGAAATCTACATTCATCCCGTGTGGTTGGAGGGTTCCTAGGCGGAAGATGAGGTGCTCTTCCTCCAGGCGTCGTGTGGCCAGGGTCTGGCGATGGACGAGGCCAAGGACCTGCATGTCATTGGCGGAGTAGGAGGGGGAGTTAAAGTTTTCTGCCACGGGGCGGTTGGGTTGGTTGGTGCGGGTGTCCCAGAGGTGTTCCCTGAAACGTTCCGCAAGTATGCGGCCTGTCTCCCCAATGTAGAGGAGACCACATCGGGTGCAGCAGATACAACAAATGATTTATGCGGAGGTGCAGGTGAATTTACGACAGATATGGAAGGATCCATTGGGGCCTTGGAGGGAGATGAGGGGGGAGGTGTGGACGCAAGTTTTGCACTTCTTGCAGTTGCAGGGGAAGGTGCCAGGAGTGGAGGTTGGGTTGGTGGGGGGTGTGGACCTGACGAGGGAGTTGCGGAGGGAGTGGTCTTTCTGGAACGCTGATAGGGATGGGGAGGGAAATATATCCCTGGTGGTGGGGTCTGTTTGGAGGTGGCGGAAATGGTGGAGGATGATACGAATTATCCGAAGGTTGGTGGGGTGGAAGGTGAGGACCGGTGGGGTTCTGTCCTGGTGGTGGTTGGAGGAGTGGGGTTCATGGGCGGAGGTGTGGGAAGTGGAGGAGATGCAGTGGAGAGCATCGTCGACCACGTCGGAGGGGAAATTGCGGTCTTTGAAGAAGGAGGCCATTTGGGTTGTTCGGTAGTGGAATTGGTCCTCCTGGTCCTCAGCACAGGTCTCACCTTCATCCCCCTATGCTCCCAGATCAATGAGTTCGACACATGGCTAGACATCGAGCATTTCTTCCGCTGCCTACGCCTCCGCGCCTACTTCTTCAACCAGGACTCCCGTCCACCCTCTGATGACCCCTTCTCCTGCCTCCTACACACCCCATCCACCTGGACACCCTGTGCTGGCCTCTCACCTGCCCTCGATCTCTTAATATCCAACTGCCGCCGCGACATTGACCACCTCAACCTGTCCACCCCTCTCATCCACTCTAACCTCTCACCCTCACAACATGCAGTCCTCCACTCCCTCCGCTCCAACCCCAATCTCACCATCAAACCGGCAGACAAAGGAGGCGCAGTGGTAGTTTGGTGCACCGATCTTTACACCGCTGAAGCTAGACGCCAACTTGTGGACACCTCCTCCTACTGCCCCTTTGACCATGACCCCACCTCACACCACCAAACCATCATCTCCCAGACCATCCATAACCTCATCACCTCAGGAGATCTCCCATCAACCGCCTCCAACCTCATAGTCCCACAACCCCGCACTGCCTGTTTCTACCTCCTACCCAAAATCCACAAACCCGACTGCCCCGGCCGACCCATTGTCTCAGCCTGCTCCTGCCCACTGAACTCATCTCTGCATACCTCGACACTGTCCTGTCCCCCTTAGTCCAAGAACTCCCCACCTATGTTCAGGACACCACCCACGGCCTCCACCTCCTCCATGATTTTCGCTTCCCCAGCCCCAAACGCCTTATCTTCATGATGGACATCCAGTCCCTATACACTTCCAACCCCCATCACGAAGGCCTCCAAGCCCTCCGCTTCCTCCTCTCCCGCCGACCCAACCAGTACCCTTCCACTGCCACCCTCCGACTGACTGAACTGGTCCTCACTCTTAACAACTTCTCCTTCCAATCCTCCCACTTCCTCCAAACCAAAGGAGTAGCCATGGGCACCCTCATGGGCCCCAGCTATGCCTGCCTCTTCATCAGATAAATGGAACAGTCCATTTTCTGCAGCTACACTGGCACCACCCCCCCACCTTTTCCTCTGCTATATCAATGATTGTATTGGCGCTACCTCGTGCTCCCACGAGGAGGTTGAACAGTTCATCCACTTTACTAACACCTTTCATCCAGAACTCAAATTTACCTGGACCACCTCAGACTCCTCCCTCCCCTTCCTAGACCTCTCCATTTCTATCTCGGGCGACCGACTCAACACAGACATTTACTACAAACCGACCGACTCCCACAGCTACCTAGGTTACACCTCCTCCCACCCTGTATAAACACCATTCCATATTCCCAATTCCGTCGCCTACACCGCATCTGCTCCCAGGAGGACCAATTCCACTACTGAACAACCCAAATGGCCTCCTTCTTCAAGGACCGCAATTTCCCTCTGACATGGTCGACGATGCTCTCCACTGCATCTCCTCCACTTCCCGCACCTCTGCCCTTGAACCCTGCCCCTCCAATCGCCACCAGGACAGAACCCCACTGGTCCTCACCTACCACCCCACCAAACTCCGCATATAGGAGTTGGGAGGACATGTTGTGGTTGTACAGAACATTGGTTAGGCCATTGTTGAAATATTGCATGCAATTCTGGTCTTCTTCCTATCGGAAAGATGTTAGATTTAGATTTAGATTACATTACAGTGTGGAAACAGGCCCTTCGGCCCAACAAGTCCACACCGACCCGCCGAAGCGAAACCCACCCATACCCCTACATTTACGCCTTACCCAACACTACGGGCAATTTAGCATGGCCAATTCACCTGACCCTGCACATCTTTTGGACTGTGGGAGGAAACCGGAGCACCCGGAGGAAACCCACGCAGACACGGGGAGAACGTGCAAACTCCACACAGTCAGTCGCCTGAGGCGGGAATTGAACCCGGGTCTCAGGCGCTATGTTGTGAAACTTGAAAGGGTTCAGAAAAGATTTACAAGGTTGTTGCCAGGGTTGGAGGATCTGAGCTACAGGGAGAGGCTGAACAGGCTGGGGATGTTTTCCCTGGAGCCTCAGAGGCTGAGGGGTAACCTTACAGAGGGTTACAAAATTATGAGGGGCATGGATAGGATAAATAGAAAAGTCTTTTCCCTGGGGTGGGGGAGTCCAGAACTAGAGGGCATAGGTTTAGGGTGAGAGGGGAAAGATATAAAAGAGACCTAAGGGGCAACTTTTTCACACAGAGGGTGGTACGTGTATGGAATGAGTTGCCAGAGGAAGTGGTGAAGGCTGGTACAATTGCAACATTTAAGGAGCATTTCGATAGGTATATGAATAGGAAAGGTTTGGAGGGATATGGGCTGGGTGCTGGCAGGTGGGACTAGATTGGGTTTGGATATCTGGTCAGCATGGACGGGTTGGACCGAAGGGTCTGTTTCTATGCTGTACAATTCTATGACTCTACTAAGAGAAGAAAGCCACAAGATATCATTTACACACAACAATAAACTTCAGAATGCAACATTAGAATTGTAATACAATCAACCATATTTGTACAACCTATATCCAACATAGGTAATTGTCTGTAATTTGACCACACACACACCATTAAATAGCAAATGCAATCAGGACTGATTTCTCACCAAATCTCACAAAACTTCAACAAGAGATCAAATTCTTCACTTTTGCCATTTTGACGCAAACCTTCCCATATAGTGACACTCCATCATTGACTGCCTCCACGGTTGCTTCCACTCTGGTAGATCTCATTCTTTTCTGGAGCTATGCTCCCCTGGTCTCTGAAACTACACTCCAGTATTCATTCACAAGCATAACTCTTCACTGACAGCTAGCTTCAACAAGCTAAAATTACTCCTGGGTTTTTCCATGTCATCCAATTTTGCTCAGTTGCATTACATTAACACAGCATTTGTGGTTCTCAAACCCCATTTTTTCAGTTATTCTGAAGTATTAATCCTCACAGGCTTTTTCCAAGCCCCTCATGGCTTCCCTGAGAATAGACAGTGACATTCACACTTTCTAAACTCTCCAGGACTCCTCATGAAGAATCAAAATATCAAAAACATTTAGTAATATTTGATGTTCAATGTATCAGGATGAAAATTACTCGATTGTGGTTTGTGTAATTTATTGGTTATCAGTGATAGAGGAAAACCACTTGAGAGTCTTAACAAGAAGGTATTCTTGTCTTAAACAATATGTTGTTTATTGCATGATAGCAATCAGGTACAAGTTACATGAGTAAGTAAGATCTTGAGTTCAACAACTATGAAGAGAGCAGCACTGATAGGATCTTGAAGAAGACAGATCTAAGATGTGTATCTTTTATCCACCCAAGACCTCATGATATCATCAGATTAGATGGGGCTCAATGCCTTGTCCAACATTAACCCTTCCAAAACCATTAGCTTATACAATACTTGATATAGTTTTAATTCTTTATCTGGCTGAGTTGCAGGTTGCTATGACAGTATATCTTGTATAATTATGAATCAAGGTTTCATTGACTTAGGGATCAATTATCTGTCTAGCTAGTCTGTTTAATTAATATCAGTAATTTGCCCTTCATAAGCTGAAAAAGGGACACTGTGTAATAATGAAATGATAATTGCAGTTAATTTAAGTCCTCCACTTCTATGAGTGAATCATATGTTGATTTGAATTGCAGTGTTAAAGGAAGCAATTTACATTGAATCTATCTATTAAGCTATTAGAAACAAAAGCCAGTGAAAAATTACAATTTATGTTTTAAATAATTCATTGATTCAAAATAAAATGTATACCATTTAATTCAAATTTTTCAGACTCTGCTGTATGAAACTTGCAGAAATTGAGAACATGAATTCCCTCACAATATATCACTATCCTATATTTTAGGTCATTAATTAATGGTGATGGCTGAAGAGGTGACACATTTGATCTGGATTTTATAGAAAGGCCTGAGACTCCACCATTGATGACAGAAGCCAGAAGCAAGAGTTATTACCATGCAGAATAGATGGGGGGGCTACATTTTTCAATTATGTAACTAATAACTGCAACAGGACAATGGTTCACTTGGCTATTAAGCCATCATGAAACCATGCTGCTGGAAGCACTGTTACTGTATTGAAGAGTGATCAGCATTTTATTAAATGCAAGCATCCAAACAGGCAATAAAGAGGGAGAACTGAAGAAAATTCATTGAATCCAGTGTCAAAAGGATGATTCAGTGTGATTCAATGGTTTATGATGCCTCCCTGCAAGTTCTTCTTTGATCAAGGAGAAAAGTCCTCTTTCCCCGGGATAGGAGGAAATTGTCCCAAGGTGAAGCAAACCTGGACAGAGATTCAAGACAAGATTGTAACAGTTTGAAAGGGATGATGTTGATGCACTGCCTACTGTGATGATGTCAAATGCATTTAGAGGGAGAACAGTTTAGGATCTCAAAGGTCTTATGATAGGTCTTATTCATGGTCTCTGAATTAATGCCAGTCATTTTCTGGTATATATTCAATACCTATCATAAATTGTTGTTCATGAAATAAACTACATCTTGTTTAAGACAAGAGCTTTGTTTTATTAGACTACCAACTGGTTTTCCATTACTACACTAAACCAAGCAGGCCCTGAAGATCCCATGCTGAAAGCGGATGGTGACAGCAAATCTGCCTTATAGTGAGTGATATAATGTACAGAGAGCTCATACAAAATGATGAATAATGCTTCAGTTTACTCATAATAAACATGACGGCAAGCAGTGCAGATTTGATTAAGCTGCTTCCTACATGCTGACAGCAGTGGAGGTCTGAAGGTTTCTTCAGACACAGCTATAGGAAGTGTGTTTGTGCAGACAGTCAGAGCTGGAAGAGCTGAATGTCAAAGAGTGCTACTGAAAAGAATCTCGTGGCAAGATTCAACAAGGAAGAATCTACAGACAATTGGAAAAACATTTCAGACCTGGTACGAGATGGCTGAAGTGAGAGTGTGCTTGGAACTCCAGGAGCTGGAATATTAGTCAATCAGACATAGTTACAGTTGGAATGAATGCCAATGATCTGTAAGAGTGGTGCTGTATCAGGCTTCTGCCAGAAAGCAGACAAACTTGATGGCTTCATGAGTAAAGTTAAAATCCCTGTTGGGCAAGCTGGAAACTGGAAAATATGAAGCAGATTCACAGGCTTGGAAAATAAAATATCGTTAGCTCTTTTCAAGTGTCGCTATCATAGCAAGTGTATCCTATGAGACATGCTTACAGTAAGAGAAATATAAGGCCACAGAGGCAATTTAAAATGAGGCTGCAGACTCAGGAATGCTTCAAAGCTAGAATTAAAATGATAAATGGAGCATTTTAGTAAGCAGACAAGATCAAACGGAAAGATAAAATTACGAAACTATTGAGGTTATAGAAAAGGTGGGAGATTCTTTATTTAAATAACAGTAAAAGTGGCAAATATTTATTCAAACCACAGACAATGGTAATCAATTTGAGAAGTTCAGAACTGATCCTATTGTAGCCTTTACTCTACTTTCCTGTCTAACCCTATAATCATTAACTCTCATCAATCAAGAATCTATCCAACTCAGGCCTAAAAATATTCAATGACGTTGTTCCCATTGCTCATTGGGAGAAGAATTTCACAGACTAGCAATCTTCTGAGAGAAAACATTTCTCCTTGATTCTTTAAGTTATTTCCTTATTTTTACATTGTGTTCTTTAGTTCTATTTTCTCCCATAACTGGAAATATCCTCACAGCATCCCCTCAGGATTTTAGATGTTTCAATAACCACTTCATCCCAAGGATGATTGAAGCGAATCTGCTGAACTTCTCATCATGCATTTATATCCTCTGCTAAGTAAGGAATTCAAAACTGTGCACAATATTCCAGATATGATCTCATCAGTAGATGCCAACATTCTATTTACTTGGAAAATTTGTCTAATTTTCTGGTTGAAATTTTTTAGCTTTGTGCATGCATGATGAAAATGCATTAGCTATGAATTCACAAGTCCACAGAAGAAATGGAAAATGATCACCCGATAACCAAAGAGCAGACCTGAAAATCAAAAGTAGCCCACAAGAAAATCTCAAGAAGAACTGTCAAAAATAATACATTTTGATGCTGGGTGACTGCTGAGTTGACTGTATTATTAAGTATCCTCAAAGACCACATACAGGCAGAAACCATTCTAATTCAATTTATCTGGAAAGTGTGTTAGGAGACAGTGCATTTTATTGCATGCTTCAGACAGACTTGCAGACAGCAAATCTTAGCAGGACTTATACACTTAATAGTAAGGTCCTAGGGAGTGTTGTTGAACAAAGAGACCTTGGAGTGCAGGTTCATAGCTCCTTGAAAGTGGAGTCACAGGTAGATAGGATAGTAAAGAAGACGATTGGTATGCTTTCGTTTATTGGTCAGAGTATTGCGTACAGGCATTGGGAGGTCATGTTGCAGTTGTACAGGACATTGGTTAGACCACTGTTGGAATATCGCATGCAATTTTGGTCTCCTTCCTATTGGAAAGATGTTGTGAAACTTGAAAGGGTTCAGAAAAGATTTACAAGGATGTTGCCAGGGTTGGAGGATTTGAGCTATAGGGAGAGGCTGAACAGGCTGGGGCTGTTTTCCCTGGAGTGTCGGATGGAAAAATAGACAAAGTCTTTTCCCTGGGGTCGGGGAGTCTAGAACTAGAGGGCATAGGTTTAGGGTGAGAGGGGAAAGATATAAAAGAGACCTAAAGGGCAACTTTTTCATGCAGAAAGTGGTAAGTATATGGAATGAACTGCCAGAGGAAGTGGTGGATGCTAGTACAAGTGCAATATTTAAAAGGCATTTGGATGGGTGTATGAATAGGAAGGGCTTGGAGGGATATGGGCTGGGTGCTGGCAGGTAGGACTAGATTGGGTTGGGATATCTGGTCAGCATGGACAGGTTGGACCGAAAGGTCTGTTTCCATGCTGTACATCTCTATGATTCTATGGCTCTATATCTTTGCTGGTGGTTACAAAAGGCAACATTGCTTTTAATTTCTAAATGTCAAGGTTCTTTCAGATACCCACAGGAAACATCATTGATAACAGCTTATTTGTCAAATATGGGGGCATTTAAGATCTAAGATGGCTGAAGTGTGTATTTTGTCCCATAAAATGACCTATTTCTCACCATCCAATAAGGAAACAAATATAGGGATACACTAATATTGGTCAAACAATATAGGAAAAAGAAGCAGTAATAAGCTATTCAAATCTTTGAGCCTGCTCCACAATTCAGTTTGATCATAGGTAACCTTCGGCCTCAATTATACTTTCCTAAATTACCCCATAATCTTTAATTCTCTCAGAATCCAAAAATGTACCAGGATTCATATTGAATATGTTTAATGACTGAGTTCTTGGAGTAAAGAATTTCAAAGATTGGCAACTCCTTGCATGAAGAAAAATCTTATCAGCTGAGTCTAAAATGTCCAATTCCTTATGCTGAATCTGCGATGAACAGTTTTAGACTACACGGCTGGGAGAAATGTCCATCTAGCATCTATCCTAACATCTTCTTAGGATTTAATGTGTTTCAATTAAATCATATTTTTTTCTAAATTTTAAGCAATATAATGTCTATTGCCTAAATCTTTCTTCTTAGGATAATTGATTTATCTCAGGTATCAGTCTATTCCATCCTCATTTCACTCCCTCCAAAGCTAACTTATTCTTCTTTAGGTAAAGAGACCAAAATATTCAAATTCCTCCAGCTGTGGTAATAGCTCTCTATGATTCATGTACAAGGTAACTTATGCCTCCCTGACCACCAACAATTCCCAGTCTCAACATTTCAAAGGTATTCTATTTTTCTATTGTTCCTCCTAAACTTCACATTATATTTCACCTGCCTAGTTTTTGCCCACTCACTCAACATATCTGTATCCTTGATCAGCTTCTGTACAAACGTCTCACAGCTTAATTTCCCATTTAACTTGGTATTATCAGCAAACTTGTAAACAATACACCTGGTGCTTTCGTCTAAGTAATTGACTACTTATGTCATAATTGACATACTTATGTCTTATAACTGTGGGCTAAGCACTAATCTTTACAGTATCTCACTAATTATGTCTTGCCAACCTGTGTATTCATTTTCTTTTTTGCTCAATTAATCAATCCTCAATTCATGTTGATATATTATACCCAATCTCATGAACCCTAAATTTGTGTAATTGTCCTGCATAGCACATATTTGATAGCGTGACGATACTAAGAAGCATATTTTTGTCCTGGATTTTTTTTATGAATGCTGAGACGGAGGTGTCAAGTCCGCTCAAAGCCATTAAGGTAAACAGCTTGCGAGGCCTTGGGTTTTTTTTTAAGCTGGAGCAATAGGAGCAGTCTGAATGGGTGGGGTCAAGTTTACACAGAACCAAGACATTTGGTTTTATCTTTTCGCAGTGGCTGGGGTTTAAGCTGAATGTGAAAGTTCTTCTTCCTTTCTCTGTTACACTTAAAACCTGGGGTTCTCTTCCTGCTGTTAGAATTGCATGCGAGTTAATCTACTTTGCTGAACTTGTCTTTGCCAAGGATGTGTTCAAGGGAAGCTGCTGTATTGGAACAGTTAACTAATAGTACAAAGATATTCTCAGACATATCAAGTTTAACTTTTAGAGAGAGCTAGTCAGTCCAGTGTTACAAAGTATGTGAACACCAAGATCTTCTTTCTGTCATTCATAACAACATATTGCGCAATCACTCGATAAATGAATAAAGTAATGAAGAATCATTTTGAAATGTTAAAAGGGAATGACAGCTCTCAGAGCTGACTGAACATACTATCAAATTTCAAAAGGGCAAAACGTCTAAAAGATTTAGTGCTGAGGAGCAAACTGAAGGACGGAAGCTACCCCACTTCCCAATCTCCCTAATCTCCCCTCCCAACTCTAATTTACTCAATAATCTACTTCCTCAACTTCATACATCAATCTCTGCTGTACATTTTGACAATTTGGTGTCTTACTGCTTGTTGTTGTCATTCAAAAACCCCACACAATTATTTTCAGTGTATTCTTTCTCACTACCTTCGTGCACAATTGATGTGTCCTACTGATGTTTTTTGAGTTGGCTTCTGTTCCTTCACATTGCGTCAGTATGCTCAATAATGACTTTGTATGTTCTGGGATAAGCACATTCCAAATCATTACATATCCTGATTCATTCCTGGTCAGTACACAGATTTACCTGCTAGCATTCTTGTGCATTCAATACCCATATGTCCCTCGTCTAACACGGATATGTTATCTTAGTGTAATGCTTTTGGTATTAGGTCTTGTTTGCCCTTGAAAATGATTTGTCGTGATATACCAAATTTGTCTCTGCATAGCCAAACTGAACGAAGCTTCTCAGCTACCTCTTCTTTTGAAAATATATTTTTATTGAAAAATAGATTTTTTTAATATTACAACAAATACAAAACAATACAATTCAAAACAATACAAAGAAAGAACATCAAAAAACAATTTTAAAAACCCCAAACTGCCCTCATATACAAATGTGTATATATAAAATATACTTAAAAATAACCCAAGTAACTACTTAACTAAATAAGTAATAACTAACAACAAACTAATAAATAATAATAATACAGCTCAGCAAAACAAAACACTATCTCTTGAATATCGAGAGCATTAATTTTCACATAGGTTCGCAGTTCCCCCTCTCTGGATAATGGACTCATAAAGCACAATCGTTGCGGCTATATAAAAGCCCTTATTAGTGTGGCAGACAAATCTGTGTCCAGGTTTTCCAAAAAGGGCTGCCATGTCTTATAGAAATTCTCAGTCTTGTAGTTTACCATACTTGTGAGAAAATCCAAACGGATATGCTCCATAACAATCTTATTCCAACCTGACAGGCCCGGGAGATTTTTGGACACCCAACCTAACAAGATATTCTTTCTTGCACAGAAAGTGAGGATGTTGAAAAGTTTTTCATATGCACATCTACAGTGAATACACTGGGCAGGCCAAGAGGAAGAGAGATTAGATTAGATTAGATTAGATTACAGTGTGGAAACAGGCCCTTCGGCCCAACAAGTCCACACCAACCTGCCGAAGCGAAACCCACCCCATACCCCTACATTTACCCCTTACCTAACACTACGGGCAATTTAGTATGGCCAATTCACCTGACCCTGCACATCTTTGGACTGTGGGAGGAAACCGGAGCACCCGGAGGAAACCCACGAAGACACTGGGAGAACGTGCAAACTCCACACAGTCGGTCGACTGAGGCGGGAATTGAACCCGGGTCTCTGGCGCTGTGAGGCAGCAGTGCTAACCACTGTGCCACCGTGCCGCCCCCTGGGGGTGGGTTCTTCTCCACCTTTACACCCAAAATGCCCTCCATTGTACCTGCCACAGCGCTCTAGTATGTTTGAAGTCTACCACAGGACCAGAGACAATGGATAAGAGTGCCCGTACAAACCTTACACTTGGGACATGTTGAAGTTACCCATGGTTTGAATTTTGACAAATGATCCAGAGCCAAATGGACCCTGTGGAGAATCTTCAATTGTAAAGCATTGGTCCTATTGCAAACTGATATCCTTCTTGTGTTTTCCCAAATATCTTCCCATGCCTCTGAGGAGACCTTCAAGCCTAGCTCTCTCTCTCACGCCCTGTCGGGTCAATCAAATGCATCTGAGGAGCTGCTCAACAATTGATGTATAAAGTTCTGACAGAAAAGGTACTCTTAGTACTGAACACCCTCCTCTCTATGTCGTATTTGTTGGGATCAGTCAAAAGTGTAGTCTTTTTTTGAATAAAATCCCTAACTTGAAAAAAATGAAAGAAGTTGCTGTTAGATAGCTCGTATTTCCGTGCTAACTGATCAAAGGACATCATTGTGTCTCCCCCAAATAAATCGCCCATGCAAGACACACCCCTAGCTGCCCAATGTTTGAATCCTGAATCCATCATACCCGGTTGAAAACCCAGCATACCCACTATAGGTGTAAGAAAAGATGTTTTGCCAATATTGCCTTCCCTCTGCCGAATTGCCCTCCATGCTTTAACAGTATTGGTTCCATAACTGTCCTCATTTTGTCCAAAAACAGCAAGCTAGTAAGGGGGCACTTTGTCTGAGAGGTTTTGATATCTAACTATATTGAAAGAGGGTCCCCACAAGCCCAATCACTCATGTGAGATAAAAGTGAGCTTAATTGATAATTTTAATGTCCAGGAGATCCACTTCCCCAAATCTGTGGGGCAATTGCAATTTAGCTAATTTAATAAGGGGACACTTATGATGCCAAATAAAAGAGGTGAACCAGCCACTCTGTCTCCTGAACGTTTGCTTATTGAAAATCAGGGGGAGCATCCGTATAGGGTACAACAAACAGAGGAGACTATTCACTGTAATAAGATCTATCCGACCTAACCAGGAGAGCTAAAGTGCCTCCCAGCTTTGAAGGTGTTGTTCGATTATTTGAACAAAATTAGCTTTAAACAACCAATCAAGAACTGGAGTGACAAATATGTCCAAATACATAAAACCCCCTTGTGACCATTTAAGTGGGAATCAAGATTTGCCCTTAAGAGCGAGCACCCTTACAAGATAACCCTTAGACATTAATTTTGTAAAATTAATCTTGTACACTGAAAAGGTGCCAAATGAGCTGATGCATTATATCAGGCAAGGCACCAAAACTGCTGGAGTCATAGAGTCGTAGAGATGTACAGCACGGAAACAGACCCTTCGGCCCAACTCATCCATGCCAACCAGATATCCAAACCCAATCGAATCCCACCTGCCTCCAAACACTTCCTGTTCATATACCCATCCAAATGCCTCTTAAGTGTTGCAATTGTACCAGCCTACACCACTTCCACTGGCAGCTCATTCCATACACTTACCACCCCCTGAGTGAAAACATTGTCCCTTAGGTCTCTTTTATATCTTTCCCCTCTCACCCTAAACCTATGCCCTCTACTTCTGGACTGCCCAACCCCAGGGAAAAGACTTTGTCTATTTATCCTATCCATGCCCCTCATGATTTTATAAACCTCTATAAGGTCACCCCTCAGCCTCCAACACTCCAAGGAAAACAGCCCTAGCCTATTCAGCCTCTCCCTGTAGCTCAAATCGTCCAACCCTGGCTACATCCTTGTAAATACTTTCCGAACCCTTTCAAGTTTCACAACATCTTTTCAATAGGAAGGAGACCAGAATTGCATGCAATATTCCAACAGTGGCATAACCAACGTCCTGTACAGCCGCAACATGACCTCCCAACTCCTGTACTCAATACTCGAACCAATAAAGATAAGCATAACAAATACCTTCTTCCTATCCCTAGGACCTTACCATTAAGTGTATAAGTCCTGCTAAGATTTGCTTTCCCAAAATGCAGCACCTCGCATTTATCTGAATTAAACTCCATCTGCCACCTCTCAGCCCATTGGCCCAACTGGTCCAGATCGTGTTGTAATCTGAGGTAACCCTCTTTGTTGTACACTATACCAAATCCTATCTACCTGCGACTCCACTTTCAAGGAGGTATGAACCTGTATTCAAGGTCTCTTTGTTCAGCAACACTCCCTAGGACCTTACCATTAAGTGTATAAGTCCTGCTAAGAATTGATTTCCCAAAATGTAGCACCTTACATTTAGAGTCATAGAGATGTACAGCATGGAAACAGACCCTTCGGTCCAACCCGTCCATGGCGACCAGATATCCCAACCCAATCTAGACCCACCTGCTAGCACCCGGCCCATTTCCCTCCAAACCCTTCCTATTCATATACCTATCCAAATGCCTCTTAAATGTTACAATTGTACCAGCCTCCACCACGTCCTCTGGCAGCTTATTCCATACACGTACCACTCTCTACGTGAAAAAGTTGCCCCTTTGGTCTCTTTTATATCTTTCCCTTCTCACCCTAAACCTATGCCCTCTAGTTCTGGACTATCGATCTCAGGGAAAAGACTTTGTTTATTTATCATATCCATGCCCCTCATAATTTTGTAAACCTCTATAAGGTCACCCCTCAGCCTCCAATGCTCCAGGGAAAATATCCCCAGCCTGTTCAGCCTCTCCCTGTAGCTCAGATCCTCCAACCCTGGCAATATCCTTGTAAGTCCTTTCTGAACCCTTTCAATTTTCACAACATCTTTCCAATAGGAAGGAGACCAGAATTGCACGCAATATTCCAACATCGGCCTAACCAATGTCCCGTACAGCCGCAACATGACCTCCTAACTCCTGTACTCAATACTCTGACCAATAAAGGAAAGCATACCAAACACCTTCTTCACTATCCTATTTACCTGCGACTCCACTTTCAAGGAGGTATGAACCTGCACTCCAAGGTCTCTTTGTTCAGCAACATTCCATAGGACCTTACCATTAAGTGTATAAGACCTGCTAAGATTTGCTTTCCCAAAATGCAGCACCTCACATTTATCTGAATTAAA
>NC_057712.1:16935609-17009086 GCF_004010195.1 Chiloscyllium plagiosum | reverse complement strand
AAGGGGCCCAGCAATCACTTCTCTAGCTTCCCACACCTCTCGTGTACACCTGATCAGGTCCTGGGGATTTTATCCACCTTTAACCATTTCAAGTCATCCAGCACTTCCTCCTCTGTAATTTGGACATTTTGCAAGATGTCACCATCTATTTCCCTACAGTCTATATCTTCCATATCCTTTTCCACAGTAAATACTGATGCAAAATATTCATTTAGTATCTCCCCCATTTTCTGTGGCTCCACACAAAGGCCGCCTTGCTGATCTTTGAGGGGCCCTATTCTCTCCCGAGTTACCCTTTTGTCCTTAATATATTTGTAAAAACCCTTTGAATTCTCCTTAATTCTATTTGCCAAAGCTATCTCACATCCCTGTTTTGCCCTCCTGATTTTCCTCTTAAGTATACTAAGTTTATCTAAATTAAACTCCATCTGCCACTTCTCAGCCCATTGGCCCATCTGATCAAGATCCCATTGTAATCTGAGGTAACCTTCTTCGCTGTCCACTACATCTCCAATTTTGGTGTCATCAGCAAACTTACTAACTATACCTCTTATGCTGACATCCAAATCATTTGTATAAATGATGAACAGTAGTGGACCCAGCACTGATCCTTGTGGCACTCCACTGGTCACAGGCCTCTACTCTGAAAAACAACCCTCCAGCACCACCCTCTGTCTTCTACCTTTCAGCCAGTTCTGTATCTAAATGGCGAGATCTCCCTATATTCCATGAGATCTAACCTTGCTAACCAGTATCCCATTGGGAACCTTGTCGAACACTTTACTGAAGTCCATCTAGATCACATTTACTGCTCTGCCTTCATCAATTCTCATTGTCACTTCTTCAAAAAAAGTCAGTTAAGTTTGTGAGACATGGTTTCCCATGCATAAAGCCATGTTTACGAACCCTAATCAGTCCTTGCCTTTCCAAATACATGTGTATCCTGTCCCTCAGGATTCCCTCCAACAATTTGCCCACCACCGACGTCAGGCTGATTGGTCTATAGTTCTCTGGCTTGTCTTTACCAACCTTCTTAAACAGTGGCACCACGTTAGCCAACCTCCACGTTAGCACCTCACCTGTGACTATCGATGATACAAATATCTCAGCAAGAGGCCCAGTAATCACTTCCCTAGCTTCCCACAGAGTTCTAGGGTACACCTGATCTGGTCCTGGGGATTTATCTACCTTTATGCATTTCAAGACATCGAGCGCTTCCTCTTCTCTAAAATGGGCATTTTTCAAGATATCACCATCGATTTCCCTACATTCTATATCTGCCATGTCCGTTTCCATAGTAAACACTGATGCAAAATATTCATTTTATATCTCCCCCAATTGCTGTAGCTCCACGTAGCTGATCTTTGTTGGGCCCTATTCTCTCCCTAGTTACCTTTTGTCCTTAATGTATTTGTAAAAACCCTTTGGATTCTCTTTAATTCTATTTGCCAAAGCTATCTTATGTCCTCTTTTTGCCCTCCTGATTTCTCTCTTAGGTATACTTCTACTTCCTTTATACTCTTCTAAGGATTCACTCGATCCATCCTGTCTATACCTGACATATGCTTCCTTCGTTTTCTTAACCAAACCCTCAATTTCTTTAGTCATCCAGCATTCCATATACCTACCAGCCTTTCCTTTCACCCGAACAGGGACATACTTTCTCTGGACTCTCATCTCATTTCTGAAGGCTTCCCATCTTCCAACCGTCCCTTTATCTGCGAACATCTGCCCCCAATCAACTTTTGAAAGTTCTTGCCTGATACCGTCAAAATTGGCTTCCTCCAATTTAGAACTTCAACTTTTAGATCTGGTCTATCCTTTTCCATCACTATTTTAAAATGAATAGAATTATGGTTGTTGGCCCCAAAGTGCTCCCCCACTGACACCTCAGTCACCTGCCCTGCCTTATTTCCCAAGAGTAGATCAAGTTTTGCACCTTCTCTAGTAGGTACATCCATATACTTAATCAGAAAATTTCTTGTACACACTTAACACATCCCTCTCCATCTAAACCCTTAACACTATGGCAGTCCCAGTGCATTTGACAAAAAAAAAGGATATTGGCCACATACAATGAAATCTTATGTACATTTGACCCCACTTATGGAGCTGAATTGTTGGGATCCCTATGAATGGCTTCCTCGAACTGTTCAATCATCAATATAAAAAGTAATGGCGAAAGGGGACAACCCTGTCGACTGCCCCTAAAAATGCTAAAATTGCTTGATTGTAATCTGTTGGTGATGACTGCAGTGAGAGGGTCACTGTAGAGAACCTTTACCCATCTTATAAAGGCTTTGCCCAAGCCAAACTGCACTAGAGTATAAAAAATGTACGGTCCCTCAACTTGATCAAATGCTTTCTCTGCACCCAGAGAAATCACCAATCCCTGTATTGACTGTTGTTGACATGTTTGAATTACATTAAGCAACCTCCTAACATTATTGGAGAATCTGCGGCCCTTTATGAACCCGTCTAGATCCCTTTAACAATAGAGGGTAACACAGTTTCCAGCCTTAACGGAAGAGTCTTAGTGAAGATTTTAAAGTTAAAATTTAAGAGTGAAATCGGCCTGTAAGAAGCCCAGTCCTCCAGGAACTTCCCTTTTTAAAGAATAAGTGAAATATTGGCCTCTCTTAGAGATGGTGGGAGACGATCATGACTGTACAAGTCATTGAACATGTTGAGCATCGGGCTTGACAATATACTTATACATTCATTATAGAATTTGCTGGGAAGTCCATCAGGACCTGGTGCCTTTCTACTCTGAAGTTACCTCACCATTTCCTGCACCTCTTGGTCTGATAAGGGGGCATTGAAAAAAGACTCTTGTTTGGGTGTCATGCCTACGACCTCCATATCCTTGAAAATGGACTTCATCTTGACCTGTCCCTCCTCACAACCCTCAGATTTGTATAATTCAGAGTAAAATCTCTGGAATTCCCCCATTAATCTTTTTGGTATCACATGTTAAGTTCCCAGACCCTTCTCTAATCGGCATAATGGCTTGAGAGGTGCTCCTTTTCCTGGCGAGATACGCTAGGTACTTGCCTGGCTTGTCACCATGCTCATATAACCTTTGCTTTGTGAAAGTAAGCTCCTTCTTTGCTGTCTGCGTGAGCACGGAATTCAATGCAGACCGCAGCGCCATAATCCTCTGTACCTTGACCAACGATGGCCTGTCAAAGTGAGCCTTTGTGGCTACCTTCAACTGTGCTTCAAGGAGACGCTGCTGTTCGGCCTTCTGCCGCTTCCTACTGGCAGAGTAGGAAATAATTAATACCCTGGCACAGGCCTTGGCAGTTCCCCAAAGGATAGATGGGTTACTAACCGAGCCTGAGTGAATGTCTAGGAACACCCGAAATTCCCGAGAGAAGTATTCCACAAACGTATTATCCTTAAGGATAAAGGGATCCATTCATCAGTGCCTTGGGCCCACTATAGCATCCTTAATCTTAACCAACAGGTACACTGGAACAAGATTGGAGATGGTATCATTACCAATCGTATAAAATGCCACCGAGTCCAGGGTTGCCACAGGGGTCAGAAAAAAATCAATCCTCGTGTGACATCTGTGTGGATTGGAAAAAAACATGAAATCACTGCCTGTAGGATGGAGATGCCTCCAAATATCCACCAACCCTTACTTCACACACAGATCCACTACTTGTTTAGTTTGTACAGAGGGTATCGGGGGGCCTTTGGGCAACCTGTCTACCATGGGATCCATAAGACAATTAAAATTTCCCCCTATAATGATATGCCTGGACTCGAGACTGATCAATTTAGAGAAGGCATCTACCAGAAATTTGAGGGGATGGGCTGTAGGGTAGTAAACATTTAAAATACCATATTCTTACCCATTTATCAGGGCTTTGAGAATTACAAGCCTCCCATGTGTGTCTTTAACACACTCTAGTAACTTAAATGGGAGATTCCTCCTAACCAATATAACCGGTCCCCTACTTCTAGTATTAAAAAATGAAAAGTAAACACGATCAAAGCCATCCTGCTGTAGTTTCAAATGCTCCCTATCATCCTAGCATTTCTCATGTAATAAAGTAATATCCCACCTTTTCCTTTCTAAGACTCAATAGTACCATTTCCTTCTTAATTGGTGAGTGACTCCCCTTGGTGTTCCAGGTACACCATTTAATCAAGTCATTAGCCTTAGCTTCTGCAGTACCATTTAGAGTCCAGAGATAAGGAGTTTGAATTACAAATCACCGAGCTTTGGCTTTGCAAGACCCATCGAACATAAAAACTACATAAACTAAAACCATTAAAATAACAAACCTCCAAACCTCAAAGGCTAGATACAACAAAAACTAAAAAGCAAACCAACATATAACGCACCAATGGTGCTGAAGAGGGGAACTCATCCCCTGCCCGAAGGGGGCATCTAAACATCCCAAAACCAACTTCCCATCCCGCTGCCAATACTGCAGCCAGGACATTTAAATACCCGAACCGAGCATAAACTGCCCATAAGTAGACATCTAGCCATCCCAACCATTTGCTCTCCTCCTAGCTAGAGCTGCACCACAAACACAAGCAGAAAAGAAAGAAAATACACCATGAATTTACAACGTGAATAAAGAAATTTTGAAAGAAAAAAACATAAGTGCCCACTCATCCTTTGGTATAACTTAACTTAGAAATTGAAAGTACACATCCCAGCCGCCCCCAAGCATAGTTTAGACTAGATTATTACCAATAAGAAAATAGGAAAAGAAAGCCCTGACTGGACTTCCTCTTTTTTCAAAGAAAACTAGAGAAATATCCAAACAACACTACTATTTGTACATACTCATTTGTTCAGATGAAATTAGTTTGTCCACAAAATCTCTTGCCTTCTCCGACATGTCAAAGAGATGTATAAATCCATCTAAGGTGATCCAAAGCACCGCTGCATACCTCAGAGAGTACTGGATCCTGTGCTCCCTCAAATCTTTTCTTGATGCCGTCATAGGATTTTCTTTTCTGGATCACCGCCGCTGAGAAATCCTGGAAGAATATAATCTTAGAGCCCTCGTAAATTAGGGGGCTTCGGATCCTTCCCCTGGATTATGGAAGCTTCCACCATTCTCTCCTTATCTCTATACTGATGAAACTGCACCAAGATAGGACGAGGATGTTGATCCAGACCTGATCTCTGCGCAGTGACCCGCTGAGCCTCTCATTTCAGCCTCCAAGTTAAAGAATTTCAGCAACCAGTCCTTAATAAATTCTGCTGGCCGTTCACCTTGCTTACCCTCCGGTAGACAGGTGATCCAAATTTTGTTTTCCTGCCCCTGTTCTCAAAGTCATCAACCTGGTCAAGCAAATTACGGACCTGCCGGGATCCAATCCTTGGAGGAACTGGTATCAGCTTCCACCACTGTGACTCTGTGTTCTACCTCATCCGTTCTTTTCTGGAGGTCTCCCAACTGCTGTTCATGCTTCTCTAGCATGATAGAGATCGGGACCAGCTTCTCCTCAAGCTGCTTGCCTAACATCTCATGAGATTTCGCGAGCTTCTTCACCAGGGCGTGGTAAGAAATCGAGTCCGAGGATCCTGCAGGCTGGGCCCTGGGCCCAGCCTCGGACATACCTGCTCCCTTCTTCAGCATCCCTGGACAGTGAAAACCAAGGTAAGTTGCTCTCCAACAGTTTCCTGGGACTCCACGACCTTTCCAGAGTCCCAGGATATCGCGCTAGTCCGGGTAGGGTGGGTTAGGACTTTGTCCCACTTGCCATATGGTGTGGAACTCTGCAACACGATCTTTCCACATCGCCGCCATCTTGGATCCCTCTCAGCTACCTCTTTAATATGGTCAGAGTTTCTCAGTTCCCAGCTCTTGTGTTTGCTCAACTTCAGCTGCTGCTGACTGCAACTACTAGCACTGACTCTAGCCAAAGTATAACCGGTCAACCTTGAGAATGTCTTCAATTTCATAATCACTAGCATCAACATGTAGATCCAAAGGAACATCTTGGTCCTTGTGTGAGTAGGATAATTTATTCAGTGTGTTAAACATAATCATCCTGGTACCTGGCAAATACCTCACACTGAAGTCATGTCCATGACAATAATTGATTTGTTTATGTCATGTATGATTCGTTTCACCACCATGGGTGTAGATTGAAACTCATGAGTTGTGATTATTCTGAAATCTGTGTGTGTTGAGTCATGTCACTATCAGACCATTGATATCTATTTATTAGAACACTTCAGGAAGCAAAGATGTGTTGCATATTGATACTACAGCATGATTCTGCTGATAGGACTGGAAATCCATTATACGCTGTGAGGCAGTGTTTGTCAGCTGTGCTATGATAAGCCAACCAATGTGGTATATGTATTTCAGGATGCATAATGGTAAGATGTTGACACTGGCTTCTGTATTGATTTTAGTATTTAGGTTGTGTCATCCTGCCTTCCATGACAGATGATGTGAATTATTATAAAAGCTTCTGATGGCCTTATATCACCAACATGGTATGTGAGCTAATAAATTGGAAAACTTGGTTATCTTCCGTAATTTGCCTTTTGCTGGGATAGCTCTAAACCATGATTAATACATTTGCATTTCTGCATCTTATTAATGCTTACATTACTGCCAGGATTGTGGCATTTTGTTGGTTATCTGTGTTTTGCTTTTGTGTCTGGAACCAGCTTTCCCACATATATGCCAAATTTACCTCAGTGCCACATGCTCTCAGCTATCAAGAAAGTGGACTCTTTTAGGTAGCGGCACATCTGTTATAGGTTTTGTTGGTTATTTGTGTGCTGTCAACTGTGTCAATTTTCATTTGCACCTAAAACAGATCATTGCTGTTAGTGTACTACTATGTCTTTGTACATTCATCTATCGTCAAGTAATGTGTCAATGATATGACCCTTCTTTTTGCCCAAAGGATGCTTTTGAAAAGCTTTAATTGTTGTATAGGTGCTGAGTAACTCAATGAGCCTCCCTGACAGTTCCACTTTAGAAAAGTCACACTCATTGTGTTAGCTGTGGCAACACAGCTTTCAACAAACTTGAAAGATTGCTGTCTGTATGACATGAGCTAAATTAATCTGTTAATCCTGAAATTAATTCTGACCTTGATCTGATACTCGAGACCTTGGACTGCAAGTTCATAGTTCCTTGAAAGTGGAGTCCCAGGGAGACAGGATAGTGAAGAAGGTGTTTGGTATGCTTGCCTTTATTTGTTAGTGCATTGAGTAAAGGAGTTGGGAGGTCATTTTACGGCTGTACAGGACAGTGGTTCAGCCACTTTTGGTATACTGCATGCAGTTTTGGTCTCCCTGTTATAAGAAGGATGTTGTGAAACTTGAAAGCGTTCAGAAAAAAAATCACAAGGATATTGCCAGGGTTGGAGGGTTTGAGCTGTAAGGAGAGGCTGTATAGGTTAGGGTTGTTTTCCCTGGAGCATTGGAGGCTGAAGGGTGACATAATAGAGGTTTATAAAATCATGAGGAGCATGGGTAGGGTAAATAGACAAGGTCTCTTCCCTGGGGTTTGGGAGTCCAAAAATAGAGGGCTCAGGTTTAAGATGAGAAGGGAAGCTTTAAAAAGGATATAAGTGGCAACTTTTTCACACAGAGAGTGGTGAGTGTATGGAATGAGCTGCCAGAGGAAGTGGTAGAGGCTGTACAATTGCAACATTTGAAAGGCACCTGGATGGGTATATGAATAGGAAGATGTTGAAGAAATTCTCTGGAATCAGAGCACTTGAGCACTGCCAAACTTTTTTGCATGATATCATAGGGAGCACACCCTTCCTAAGCATGGTTTGGTGATACTCCAAAGCACTGGCAGATCGCTGTGGATGTATATAGTCTGAGCTGACAGTTGCTAAATCAGACACAGAATCACAAGATATGCACTGGATGGCCTACGAGAACATACACCAGGAAGAGTCGAGGTCTCGCCAAGACTTTAATGTAACTAAACATAATGAGCTATTGTTCTCAGACCTTGAGTCAGTGCACAATCCAGATACTACATTTGCCTGTTGATGTTTGGCTGAGTTGTGCTTTCTACAGATAAACAGTTCATGAGTTATGTGATAAAAACAGAAGTTATGTGGTTGTTATAGAATGTTCTAGCAGGCTAGGATCACCCAGGGGAAAGGGTCAGGTCAGGCGATAGCAACACCATGACTAACTAAACAATGACTGAGAACAAGCAGTCTAGCGAAACCAACTTCCACAGAAGGGTTTAAAGGGATATGGGCCAAATGCTGGCAAATGGGACTAGATATATTTCAGATATTTATTTGGCATGGATGAGTTGAACCGGAGGTTCTATTTCCATGCTGTACATTCAATGACTCTATGACTCTAAGTGCCCAAATCATTACTGATTATCTATGGCTAGATCTTATAATTCGGAGAAGCAATTCCTTACCAATGGCAAGCAAGATTTGCCTTCTTGGGATTATCTATTGTTGGATCTGGCTTTGGTCCCTTTAAAACTTTAAAAATTGCAGGTTTACAATTGAAAGTATCTGCGTGAAGATGGTACTCATGCTGAATAAGGAGTGATAATCCTTGCCCAAGTTTGAAGAAAGAGAATGGCAGAACTGACAGAATCTAAATACAGGTAAGATCTTTCATGTTTGTGTCTTTTTAAAGAGAGAGAGAGAGAGATAGAGAGGGGTATATGTTTTAGTGCAGATCTGTAGCCTTTTTAAAAATTATTTTCATAACTTCAGCCTTGTTATTTTCAAGTAAGACACTTAAAATCAAAATGATATTAGCTTGTGTTGTCCAGGGCCATATCTACTGATCTATATGGCTATCTGTTCTTAAAGAAATTAATGTTGTTAATTGTCTGAATTCTCTGTTTTCCAGATGGTCTTCAATTAGTTTTCCAAACATCTACAAAGGCAATGAAGTCTACTTTTAAAATAACATCACTACTAACCATGGTGTGATCTTACCTCTAACAGGATATTCACCTTGCTTCTGTAACGTTTATGTTGGCAATAATGTACCTCTCTTTCAGCCCTTCACTTTTTCTGTGGCTTCATCTGCAGGTAACATCCTTGATTTTTTTCTGAGGGTTGATGAAACAGGACTTATGCTGTAAGTTTACTGCAGGGTAAGGCAAGGTGGAAGGTCTCAAGTTAACTTCATCTGGAACTGGAATCAAACCCTGCACCATCAGTGTTGTTCTGAATCATATGCCAGCCATCTAGCCTACTGAGCAAATCCAGCATTCCCCCTCACTTCAAGGAATATAAATATTGATCCCTAACAGGATTTGAAGTTGGCACTTAAAATCATCGAACTATGAAATAGCTGAAAATGGCCAAAGTTCCAATATTCAAAAAACATACTTTCGGAAAATGTCTTGCAGAATTTTTTTTTCACTTTGGTATTCACAGTGTAATGTTTTGAGAAGGTCTGCATTTTTTTTTGCACTTGCATCGTTCAGATAATTACACTGCTCACTATCTTATAATTAGCTTGCTGCCAGTTTTGGGTGAGGCCATTGTGCACATGTACTACATTCTAGAAAAGGTGGTTTGGTGTTGTCAACTGGTTGGGGAATTGATGTTGCTGATTTTGACCCATCCTTGGAGCCCTTAAGGGCACCTTTAATATCGCAATTGCTGTTGTATTAAGGTAGAAAATCTGGACTGTTCTGTTTCGAGAAGTTTCAGAATTATTATATGCAAGTGAAAAATTTATTCTTGTGGAGTAATTACAAGCATATTTGTCTATCTCTGTTATTATCTGTTATTAGAGTTGCGGTAAGAGTAACAGAACATTTCATTCGCCCGCTCCTTGTCCACCCACACACCTAAACCTAACCTCCACATATAGGATTATAATGGCACCCTTAATAGCTGCTGTCATTAGAAGCAAGTAAATTAATATAAAAGGTGTTATACTTGACAGTCTAATGTCTGCAAGGCAAGACAAAGAACTCTCTCAGCCTTAAAAATATAGGATAGAGATAAACATATATTATGATAAAAATAGCTCATATTTTCATTTTTCTGAATCTACAGCTTACAGAATTACAGAATAAATTGATTTGAACTTTTAACTTCACTTGCACAGTTAGACTTTGAACTTAATCATACTGATCCTTGTAGCATTGAGTAAAAGCAATTGCCGTGTGTGTGTGTGTGTGAGAGAGAGAGAGAGAGAGAGAGAGAGAGAGAGAGAGAGTGTCCCCAAGACCAAAATCAAATGATGTGTGGCTCCTGCAGAAACAATAGTCGAACCTTTTATTTCATTATTTTAAATGTCATGTAGTAACTGGGTTTTTGGACCTTTTTTTTTAAAAGAAGGAACATAATATATAAGCATATAACATTTGCTGAGAAAATTTGGTCATGGGTGCCCACTCAGTATTGACTTGAAATGGATAAGGGGGACCTATGTGTCCTTGAATATATTAAAATGATGTCCCTCCTGAATCTGGCAAATACTTGGACTATCCACTTAAAGATCTGGGCAAAGACTGCAGCCATTGCAAATATTGGCCAGTCCAGAGATCTCATAACTCCTCAGTTCTGATGAAGGGCACTGGACTCAAAATGTGATATGTCTTTCTCACCATGGATACTGCCAGACCTGCTGAATGTCTCCAACACTTTCAGTTTTTGTTTCAGATCTCCAGCATCTGCAATTCTTTGTTTGAGTCCCATAAATTATGATTGTGCCCTGGAAAGAACATTCTGGTTTTGCTGCAGAGCATCAATGGAACTCAAGAGACACCAGTTAGAATTGATAAGTACAAACAGATTCTATGGACCATCTCTGATCAGGGGAACAATGCCATTTCAAGCCAGGCAGATGCCGACCAGGAAGCTGCTGACCTATCGTCATCCACCTGCTTTCAGAGACAAGAAATTCCCAACATTTGCAGAATTCTAACTTTAGGATAATTGAATCCCACCTTTTATTGGAAGGGTAATTGCAACCAGCTGTTGTCATATCCATACCCTGCCCTCCACTACAGTCATCAGTTTACACAATTTCTGGACAGGCCTACTCAGGACTATCGTGTCACCTACCCCGTTGGTGATGGAAGAGGTCTTGTCCACAACTTGCCTGGGTTGGGGGCAGAGGGTTTTAGGGTGGAGGTTGGGGCATTGTTGGGATAGGAGCTTATGCTTGGATGAGGAGCAGGAGGAATTGGAATGAGTGACTGCTGACTGGGTGTGGGTATAGGGGAGAGAGATTTGGGAAGACAGTCTGGTGAGGCAATTGAAGAAGGCTGGGAAAAGGAGTTTGTGGTGAGATGAGAGGAGCTGAAAAATGTGTTGCTGGAAAAGCGCAGCAGGTCAGGCAGCATCCAAGGAGCAGGAGAATCGACGTTTTGGGCATAAGCAGTCCTCACTTTCTCCTAGTGAGATGAGAGGAGCTGAGTGTAATGTCTGTGGGGGTATTGTAGCTATACTGAGCCTTCACTCACCCTGGAATTTGGGGAGACTTTGACTGAAACTGATATGAGTGCATAAGATCAATTTTTTTACAAAGTACCTTAACAATACAGGTTTTCATTTTTGGCCTGATGGATTAATAGATGTTGATCAATAATGCACAGCCATCAATAAAAATAATAAAATGTCAAAAGTTGCTTTATAACTTTTTTATGTTTGTTGGTATACATTTTATGTCTAAAATATTTGTTCATGTAAATGTGAATATTACTGGGCAAGACCAGCCCTTTGCTTTCCACCATTAATTGGCCTTGAGAGGTGTTGGTGAGCTAAAAGGGTCAGATCAGATAATAGTTTGCAAAGCATTGACATAGCCCTTTGTTTAACTTCATGTACAGCAAGGTCATGTTCCCTCATTGGTATAACCTTCATTCCTATATTACATGTACTAACAGCAGTGAATGCTGAAATGAAGAGATCAATTTGATGATTTCAGACAAATATAAGGCATAGCTTTGATAATAGAAGGTAAACAAAGGGAAAATTATTGTTTCTACCCACTTAAAGTCAAATAATTTCATACCTTTGAAATGGTCTTCAAGAATTTGCATTACACTGCAGATTATAAAATGTATTATAATTACATGGTTCCTTGTCATAATGATTTTCAGACACTCTTGTCTCTGGCCACTCTCATCCCTTGAGATGCCTTTGTGTCAGACCTCCAACTGGAGTTGCTAATTGCTTACCAGTGCCATCACCTCGCATCTTCATGTGCGTTACCTCATTCAGACAGTGGGCAAACTCCACCTTCCCCTCTATGGACAAGCAGATGACAGTGGAAGGGTTCTTACTGCAAGTGAGAAAACAACAGGAACTGAATAAAGAATGGCACAAAAAATGCACCAGCAATGAGATGCAAGCACCAAAGAGTAACATAAAATCTAAACACTGGTGCCAACCTGGTGCACCTTGTTGCTCTTTTTAATGTGCTTCTTAGCTCTCTGACAAGGTGTGGTCCTGGAATTGGCAGCTAAGGTGGAGGTAGTTTGATGATTGTGATAACTTATGGCTTGAGATAACTTAGTTTGCTCAATGTCTGCAGGGTCCCAGCTAGCTGAGAGGCTCCTGTTTAGGTGGAATTGTCTCTTCTATCACTGTGCCATCTGGCAGTGGATAGATCATTGGCAGAGGTGCTGAGCAACATCTCAATATTATTAGGTCACCCTGTGAGTTGCACTCAGGTACCGAGAGCTGCCTCTTCATCTTGTTCTTGGTAAGCATTATCTACCAGAGATGGAGGAGTACATGGAGGGGAATTCAGTTGCCTCAATACCCTTCTGGACCGGACATAGGTGGATAGAGCTAATGGCTGAACTGATGCAGATTCATGACTGTATTTGGCAATCATTTAACTGTTTATTTTTATTCATTCATGGAACAAGGGTGCCTGTGGCTAGGACAGCATTTTATTCCCCATTCCTAATTGCCTAGAGGACAGTTAAGAGTCAATCACATTGCTGCGCGTCTGGAGTCACAAGTAGAACAGACTGGGTAAGGATGGCAGATGTCCTTCCTTAAAGGACATCAGTGAGCCAGATGGGGTTTTCCAACAATTAGCAATGGTTTAATGGTTCATCACGAGACTCTTAATTCTAGATCTAAAAAAAATTGAATTAAATTCTGCCATCTGCCATGCCGTGTTTGCTGAATGGGCTTCACCAACTTCTTGATGAAGGAAGACATACGCTCCCTTAAGACATGGCAGATGTGATGGCCAGGATATATTCTTCCTTCATCTGTGCATAGAAGCTTGACCACATGTTCCATTATCTGTTGCCGCAACTCCCACTAGTTTCCTCTGGCCAACACCAGCTGAGGGCTTACCATGGGTCTGGTCTCTAACAGTCTTCTGAGTGTCAGCTGTCACAGCTCCCATCAGCACATCTTGAATGAGGTCTTCACCAGGTAGTGACTCTGTATTGAATCGTGGATGCATATCCATCGAGGTGAATGGATCTGTGTCAGTAGAGGGTGTGGGGCAATGATACGGTGTTGCATTCTGAAGGTTCTATGCTGTTACCTTCAGAAGTGGATTTCAGGATTGCTATCCAGTGAGCAGCCTGTCCCTTCAAAGTAAGGCAACCATGCACTAAATAACACAAATAATCAGGGCCGAAGGCCTCCCATTCCATCCTCCCATCCATGCCATCCAATATAGCCTGACCTCCATTGGTCTCCACTCAGGTATAGCGTCTCTTCCTCTATAGTTGTCAGGATGCAGATGTCCAGCACACCTCCACCCACCTATACCTGCTAGCTTAGGCCCTATTTTATCCTGTGCACAGAAGGGGAAAGTTAGATTCTTCACACTGTGGTGACCTCATTCCTCAATCAATTATCATTCCTCTGATACATAACAGATCTTCTGGGATGTCTCATCCATACGTCAACTCTCATGGGAATAGGAAGCTGCTGGCACTGAGAGATAGAGGTCTGTCACTTACATGAAGCCATTTCTCATGACACAGCTGCTGCGAGGGCATATTATTCTCTCTCCCAACTCACTGATCCCTTCTTTGTGTTGAGAACTGTTGCGGTTTTATTGTGAGGGGAATTGAATAGTGAGGTTGTGCTACAGCCAAATAAGGCATTGATGAGACTGCATCTGAAGTACTGTGTACATATTTATGGAAGCATGTTAATTTTATGGAAGGAAGCAGTTTGCTCCTTTAATATCCAAATAAGTGGTCTGCCTTATGAGGAAAGGCTGGAGAAGCCAGCCTGTTTCCTCAGAATTTAGAAGAGTCAGAGATGCTGAGGGGACTTGACGAGGTGGAGCTTTCTTCTTAAAGGAGAATCTAGAACTGGGGCACAGTTTAAAAACAAAGGGTGGCCCATTTAAGACAGAGGTAAGTTCAAAGAAGTTCTGAAGGTTGAGTGTCTTTGGAATTCCCTTCCTCAAAAGGCAGTGGATGCAGAATTTTAAAGTATTTTTAAGACAGAGATTGATAGATTCTTGATTACCGAAGGGATGAAAGGTTATTGGGGATATGCAGGAATGTAGAATTGAAGGTAAAATCAGATCAGCCATGGCCTTCATGAAAGACGGAACAGGCTCAAAGGGCTGAATGGCCTCTTTTGTTCCTTAGCTGTAGGTTAGTGTTGCCCACATGTATATCACAGCGCTCAATATTCAGTTACATTTACCCTGACAATGCTGAGGAAGTTGTTAAATCTCTTTAAGCACTGCACCCATATATGCTAATAGTTCCCATTCCTCCACTGTCATCTCTGCTCAGGCCTCTATAATTTTGTGTGAAACAGAATTCTACAGGTTCAATATCACATAATTGAAGAAATTTCTCCTCATCTCATTCATCCTGTTTATGTGTTTATAGAAACTTTTACAACCTGCTTTTATGTTCCTTGCAAGTTTAGTCTTTCTTAAATCAACCTCTTTGCCCTTCTTTGCTGATTTCCAAACAGTTATATAGCAGCTTTTTATGACTCCTCTTTGGAATGAATAGTACCCATAATTTTGTTTGTTAACCGTGGTTGGCTTATTTTCATGTTGTGTTCTTTTGCCTGAAAGAGATGTATAACTGCTGCAGTGCTTGAATTCATTCCTTAAATACTATCCATTGCCTATCTATGGTTATGCCTTTTAATGAAGTTACCCAGGAGAAAGTGAGGACTGCAGATGCTGGAGATCAGAGCTGAAAATGTGTTGCTGGAAAAGCGCAGCAGGTCAGGCAGCATCCAAGGAGCAGGGCAATCGACGTTTTGGGCATGAGCTCATGCCTGAAGAAGGGCTCATGCCCGAAACGTCGATTCTCCTGCTCCTTGAATGAAGTTACCCAGTCAATCACAGACAATTTTCCCATCTTTGTAGTTTCCTATGTTTAGATTTAGGTCCCTACATTCCAATTAGAATACTTTACTTTGAATCCCGACGAAGACTTCTATCATGGTTTGGTCACTAAAGGACTTCTCACAACAAATATTAATTAACCCCACCTCATTTCATAAAACCAAATCTACATTTTGTTCCCTGGTTAGTTGCTCAGTGCACTTGTGTAAAAAATCATCTTGTACACACTCCAGGAATTCATTTAGCACAGTACTATTGCAGATGTAGGTTGCCTTTACTAGACGTAGATTAAAATCAGTCATGATAACTGTAACACCCTTTCTGCATGCTTCGGTAAATTCCTGTTTAATGCCATCTCGATCATATCACAACTATTTGGACATCTATGGACAACTGTCACTAATGTTTTCCATACTTTGTTGCTTCTTAGTTCCTCACAGACTGATTCCACATGTACATATTCTCACTATTGCACTGTTTTCATAGTTCATAAGAACACCATCTTGCAACCTTTTCCTTTTGACCTGCCCTTCATAAAGATCGACCACACTGAGACATTCAATTCTCAGCTTCAATAACGTGCTGTCATGTTTCTATAATTAAAATTGTGTTTTTGACATTCTTAAATTTTTCCAATGCTTTGATTCCACTTGTTTCCAACCCTAGTTTCCTCTACCTTCCACTTTTTCTTTCTACTTTTCTATCTTTAATTTCCATCTTTGTTTCTCTCATTCATGTCTCCATACTCAGGTTCCTGTGCCACTCTAGTTTAAACCCTCCATTACTGTCCTAGAAAACGCTCCTGTGAAAATATTGGTCCGGTCCTGCTGAAGTGTAACTCATCCAGTTTGCACAGGTCCTGTTTTCCTCAGAGTCAGCCCCAATGCCTCAAGTATCTAAGTCTTTCCTTCCTTCACCATCCTCCAGCTACAGATTCATTCAGGCTATTTTCATATTCCTGATCTCTCAAGCATAGGACACTGGGAGTAATCCTGAAATTCCTGTCATTGACGTCCTGATATTTAATTTAAATTCCTAAATCACAGTATTCTTCTTGCAGGTCCTCATCCCTCTTTTTGCCCAGGTCTTTGTTATTAACATTGCTATACAATTCCTCCCACTTTAGAATGTCCTTCAGTTGCTCTGTGAAATTTTTGATGCTGGCCCTAGGAAGCAATACTTCAACCTGATATCATGTCTGCAACCATGGAAGCACCTATCAGTTCTCCTTACGATAGAATCCCTACTTCTATCACACTCTTATTTTCTTCTCCCCTACCCCAAACTGAGCCACTCCTCATGCACTGGACTTGGTTTTCACTGTATGCCCTTGATAAATCATCTCTGTTAGTAGCATCCAAAATGGGATATTTGTTGGGGGGAGAGAGAGAGAGACAGAGCGAGCGAGAGAGATAGAGATGTCTTCAGGGAACCCCTGGTGTATATGCACAGTGCTTTTCCTCTGTCCATTCCCTTTGTGTCCATGCACTGTTTACCTGTAGTGTGACCACTTCATTGAATGCAGTATTTGAGGTGGAGACTTTAGGTTTTATCCTGGATGCAACAGAGAAATGCAATTGGAACTGGGAATATGTAACATCTTTCACACTGGATTTTCCTTTCAGTACTTTACATGGAACAACGTCCTACATTTATGCAGCACCTTAGACACGTCACAAATGTAATGGAAGACTTGGTATGCCTTCAAGCCATATGAGCAGAAGAAAAGAAATGAATGTAGTTCGGTTAATCACATGTTGATTTTCATTTCTTTGTTCTGCATAGCGGATGTTTCACAGTCAGACTGTATATACAAATACCTAATCCTTTCTATTTGTGATTCATTATTAATGGTAGTTTTGAAAACTGTGTGCTTGCAATACAATTGCTGCAAGAAACCTGTAACAAATTTAGGAAGCCTATCAAGTGAGGGAAATGCTATTTTTAAAAACAGAATTATCAGTTTGATGTTAAAAAGCAAGTAGTAATTTAAGCATTGTATTATATTTTTTTAATAGACTATTTTGTTTTCAATTAAACCAACTGTGCGTAGAGTAACTTCAGAAAATAAGATAATTAAATACGGAAGGCTAATTACCACTGTTTACTTAAGATCAGCAGCTAAAGTAACTGCAGAGCAGTTAAAGTGCCAACTATACCAGCTAGACCTGTCATCATTTGTACCTGTTATTTGTCACTTACCTTGATGTTACCTAGACCTTTCTTGTCTTTTTGTAGCTGATGTAATTCAATTTACTTATTCAATTTCTGCTGTGCGATATTATATTTTTACAAATTCTGAACTATTCCAGTTATTCTAATTATTTTCAGCAGTAAACAATCTCTAATCAAACGAAACAGTACGCATGAAATGACTTTAAATTTAAATGTCATCGTGGATCATTTTCCAACACGTTTGTCACAGCTACATTACACTGTTTCACAGAAGGCAATCTCATTTAAATTTGTAAATGTAACATAAAAAGAGCAGCGACATAAACGTATTTTGAGGGTGATAAAGCACGCCATGTTGTAAAAGCGTCAAACAATTCAGCTCCTTGTTACTATAGCAATAACTAAGTACAATGAATGAAGATGTTTGGAACTGCAGGTTCCCTGTGATTTTCAAAATGGAGATTGTATATATGTATAAAATAATACTAATAATTTTTATATATAATATCTAAATGTTTAATGCTCTAAAGTACTTACAGTGAATCTTGTAAGCAAGGCATTTTACTTTCCAAATCCTAAATTCTTTAAAATTTATGGTCTAATTTTTCTTCCAGTTTTCAAACATATGTTACCTGCCTCAGATTAAAATTAAATTAAAAGAAATGACTGAAGTGTTGTTTATACAATTTATTTGAACTAAAGAAAGCTATACATTCATTTTGCACCTTTCAACAGCTTCTGAACACATTAAAGTGTTTTACCATCAATGATGAAATATACTTTTTGAAGTAAATTCGCTGAAGGAATGTAGGAAATGAGGCACCAATTTCTACATACGTCCCTACAAAACATCAATGTGATGATGACCAGATAACCTATTGAATGGCAATTTGTTAAAGTGATTTAACTAAGGGATAGTGATGGCTTGCAAGAGTTTTTTTTTAGATTCTTACAGTGTGGAAACAGGCTCTTCAGCCCAACAAGTCCACACCGACCCGCCACCCACCCATACATACATTTACCCCTTCACCTAACACTATGGGCAATTTAGCATGGCCAATTCACCTAACCTGCACATCTTTGGACTGTGGGAGGAAACCGGAGCACCCAGACGAAACCCACGCAGACACGGGGAGAACGTGCAAACTTCACACAGTTAGTCACCTGAGGCGGGAATTGAACCCGGGTCTCTGGCGCTGTGAGGCAGCAGTGCTAACCACTGTGCCACTGTGCCACCCACTTGTTGAAGTGCAAAAGTACGTACTTCACTTCATTTAAAATGCAGCCTTTTTTTGTTAGAGAAGAACAATCTATTGACATTTTGGTTGAATTCCAATCCATAGCCTTGCTTCTCCTTCACTCTCTAGCATTCCTAGTTCTATAACTCAAGCTCTTTGATCTTGCTCATCCAATTCCAGTTATATGAACATCCTGAATTTTGGACATTCTATCTCAGCTGTCTTGCTTTTGATCCAGCACACACTAAACCTTGGAGTTTGCTCCCTAAAAATAGAAATTTTCCTGGAGGATTCCGAACCTCACACTCAGAATGGAATGTGGTCAAAAGCTCAGACAGTATGGGGAAAAGTCAGTCTGTGATTTTCCTTGTTGTGGCCAATTAATGGGCCGGAAGTTTGGCTTGTCACCCATTAAGAATGGTGGGTGGGCTGTCAAAACTGAAGGTTAGTGTGGGGCTTTTGCCCAAAATGTCAGTTTTCATGGTCTTCAGATAATGTCTGTCCTGCGGTGCTTTTCCAGCACCACTATAACCTTGACTCTAATCGGCAGCATCTGCAGTACCCACTTCTGCCTGTCAAAACTGATGGGCCAATTAGTGTCCTTTCAGCTTGAAAGGAGCAGCAGGCTGTAGGGCCAGTGTGTAAGGGAAAAATTACTTCAAAATTACCATCATAGGATGACAAAGTTGCTTTGCAGCAAGGCAGCTGCATTGGTAAAGAGAGATTCCTCTCCAGGGAAGCTTGTATCTGCTGCAAAATTTGGGCAGTGTACGAGGTTCTCTATACCTTGCCACAACCACCCCACCCACCCGCTGCTTCCAAAAGTTCACCTCCAGTGACCAAAACCTGACCCCACCAAAAGTAGGAACCTAAAGTCCTGAATTAGCCATTTTCAGACATGAAAGCTTCTTATATCACCTTCCACCTGCCTTTGTGAAAGCAGCCAGGGGCAGCTTGGTGTCTGGGAACTGACAGACCAGACAGACTATTTTTAGCTCCTTCCCCACTTCTGATCCGACACCTGATGGGCCCTAAAAGTTAAGGCTAAATTTCTCCACTTCTCTACTCTTCTCGTTTCCTTTAAGGTGCTCCTTTAATCCTCTTTGACCAAAGTTTGGTCATTACTTCTAATATATCTTTAATTGGCTTAGTCTTAGAATGTTATGATTGCTCCAGTACTGGCACCTTGGGATGTTTTCCAGCATTACAGGAACATTATACAGATACCCCCCCACTTTTCAAACATTCATTTACGCAATTTCGCTTTTAAAAAAGACCTACTTTAATACCTGTGTTTGTGAATCCAAAGAGGATTTTTGCTTTTATGAAAATCAGCGATACTTTTTCCCATATAAACCAAACACCTTTGCTTTACGCTATTTTTGGCTGAAGAAAGGTTTCCTTGGATTGCTCCACTTTCAAATACTGGGAGCTGCCTATAAATGCACTGTCATTGTTAACGAAAAGCAACTAGCCAATCAAATTTACCTGGAACAATGTTTCTTTTAGATTTCTTAAGCAAGTGAACTGACCTTAAAAACATTCTGGTGATACCATGATGAAAGTTTTGGAAACGTTGTACAAGTAATTTTAATTGAAGCTTGATTGTAACACTCCCAAGTGCATGTAGATAACAAAACAAAGGGTGGTCGAGGCAGAAACCTTCATACATTTAAATAGTGGTTAGATATGCAAGGCATACAAGATTATGGGCCAAGTGCTGGAAAATGGGATTTGGTAGTTGTTCTCAACAATTGTGAATGTGACTGGCCGAAGATCCTGTTAATGTGCTGCAGATCTCCACGACTCTATAAAATGAATAATTTTAAAACAATTTTAAACATTACTTATAAATATATAATAATTTAGGAAAAACACATTAGAACAATTTTACTCTACCTTATGTAGTTGAATTTCAATCTGACTGCCTGTTGTGCATTAAATTGAATTTTATTTTTTTACTGATTTATGTTTGAACCATCTGTCAACTGGATAGCTAATTATGTCAATTTCATACAGGGAAAGTTAGTTAAAATTACTGAATTCTGTTTTTTATACTTTTAGTAAATTGAATATTTTGTGGAATAATTTTATTTCAGCTGTTGCTTTTGCAGTAGTTTCTCTCTATTAAGAACCTTTCCCCATTTTCTCTAATGACTTGTCAATTATAAATTCTGAAAGACCATTTCAGATTTTATTGTTGTCAGCTGCATATTAAAATAGAGTTTTTTATTCGATTATTGATTATAGGCATCACTGGCTTCGCTAGTGTTTATTACCCATTCCAAATTGTTCTGAAGAGGATGGTAATATGCCTTCTCGAACCGCTCCTTGCTTTCAGGTGTAGGGACACCCACAATGCTGCTTGCTAGTTGTAAAGATATGTCTTTTAAGATTACAAGGCTCATCAGAATCTAATAATGCGCAATCTTTACATTCCAACATTCTAATAAGCCCCTGGCCTGAAGAGATGTAGTATAATCAGTGAAAGAAGAGATTTCAGTGAAAAGAAGGCCGTGCCAAAAGCTTGCTTAAGATGAAAGACATACATTTCATTATTTGGTATTACATAGAAAATTATTTTCCTTGACATAATCTTCACTGATGTGTCAAACAGTTCTAGGAAGTTTTTAATAACCAAGGTTTTAATAACCAAGATGGATCTTTATTTAAATTCATTTAGTGGAAAACTCATGTCGCCACCTGTACTGTAATGCAAAAGACCTGTTTCTTTACAATATCCATGTTTGAGCTACTATAATAATAAGCCACAAGTAATCCATTAGCACTATTTTGCCTCTGAGATTGGAAATGCAGCATTGGGAACCATTTTGATGTCCAAATATTTGTGTGGTGATATGGGACAGTGAAGCAATAGATAGTTGACACTTGTGATTTTCACCAAAGCATGTTGGTAATTGACTGGACCGTGCTTTTGGAAGCCAATTGGTAGTGACAAATGTCTACTGCAAATGGAATCGGTAAAGTCTAGGTCCTACTTAAAGGCATGATGGTGGTCATTATTGGGGCAGCTATTAGATCAATGTGCAAATTCCAATTCTCCAGGAGAAGAGGCAGAGCCCTGCCACCCAGGGCAGAGTTGTCTACATTTCACATTGCATTTCCGAAATTGTGCTGGAGGGTATTAGGAGCAACATCCTCTTTCCAGAGTGTAGGAGGGGAAGAATACCCTGCGAGAAAAAGCAGGCCTTGGCTGGAGACAATTGAAATTGAGTCATAGGACTGTGGTCCATTAAAGCTGGCAGCAAGAGGTTTAAGAAGCTTCTTCCCTCTAGTGGTTGACCTGACATGAGGGCTGATGACAGCCCTCTAGGTATACAAATACAAATGACTTAAAATCAGAGGTATCTGCATTAGTCCATGTGAATTATGTGTTTCAATGTCCAAGGGAGCTTTCCAGTTGGCTGCTGGCAGAATTCCTTTTTGTTGAAGCTCAGATGAACATGAATGCAGCTGACATTAGTTACATTTTCAGGCAAGATACAGGATCAATTCTAAAATCAGACTCTGAGAGAGTTTGAGACTGAATGCAGGGTATGGATTAGCTTGGAGCTTTTCTGTTGTTGACTGTAATGACATAAAAAGCAGACTAAGTGAGAATACCTAAAACTTTACGGGACATAGAGTATAAAAATTGGCAAGTCATGTTACAGCTGTACAGAATGTAAGTTAGGCCACATTTGGAATATTGTGTACAGTTCTGGTCGTCACACTGTCAGAAGGATGTGGAGACTTTGGAGAGAGTTAAATATTTATCAGGATGTTGTCAGGTTTCTCAGGCAAAGGCAGGAAGCTGGTGCTGTCATCGTGTCTCATCAAGCTCTCTTCTCATCTGAGTCAATCTTATGTCATTAATTTAAGGTAAAAGTGAATGGGGCCACAACCTGTTCTGGTCTGCCTGGGCAACATGGCTGTTTAAAAAATGATATTGCAATCAACCTCATCGACAATGAAACATGGCAGCACTCAGAATGGATGTCCAAGGAGAACATTGACATGCACTGAATGAATGCCACACTCTGTAACTTGGACAGGTCAGTGGCAGTGATGATGCAAAGTTGCCAGACGTCACCAAAGGTCCTCTCCTGTGGCGATGAGCGAATGTACCTTCATGATGCCCTCTGACCGAGGAACCATCCAATGCAGCAGAGCCTCATGATACCATTGAGGCAATCTCTGGAAGTAAGTTCCATGGCCCATCCATGACAAGTTCAACCATCCTGAGTGTTTAAATCATGTACAGTCACAAAGGACCAAATTGCCTACCCCTCAGCCAAAGCTACAAAGAGAGAATCATATAAAAGTGGCTGCGAATGTCCGTCACCATGTCAGTCAGAGCACTGACTAGTTCACTTGGATTTACTTCAATGTGTACTTTGTTACTTTTTCACTAACACTGTAAATATTGACACAACTCCATACATATGAGCTTCTATTCTTTAATGGAAAAACTCAACAAGAGGGATGAGGTGGTAAAGGTAAGCAATGATTTTTCAGTGGGGCGGTGAAACCACTGTACAGATGTGCCACATGCCAAACATGATAGATGTGCAGGACTAGCACAGACGACTGGGCTGGTAAGCAGCACACAGTTTTAATGGGTCAAAAGTTTGTTTTCATGGCCGTGCTTTAAGTCCAATACACGCCACTTATCAACCTTGTCAAGATCAAGGGTGCCCTGCTGTTCTGCAGGAAGGCTGAATACCACATCTCATTATCTACAAGCAATGCGCATGACGGTGGATCCATCAACCCCCCCCATCTCTTCAGGGGGGAGTCTGTCCCATTCTTCCAGGCTGGGTATTCTGCTGTGGAGAGACCACCTCATCATCGTGGAACTTATGGAGGTTGTGGGTAGTCGCTTCTTTGTAGATCTAAGCTCTGCATCAGTTAAACAAAATTAATCAAATCAAAATGCCTCAGCTCCAAACAATGAGACGCTAACTGCCTTCCAGTAGCTCTGTCTGTATTGGTAACACCAGACCAGCTATTCTCGGCATTGCTTTTATTTTCTGCAACAACCTTTGTTGTAGTACCTTATCAAATACTTTCTGGAAATTTAAGTCTACTATGGCCACTTCACTTTTTGCACAGTACATTACTTCTCACAACGAACTCCAATGAATTATTAAATGAGACTTCCCTTTCACAAAAACAAGTTGTCTCTACCCGGTTACTTTGATTTTTCCCACATGCCCTCCAACAACATCTTTATTAATAGATTTTAAGATTTTCTTGAAGACAGATTTAAACCAGCGTGCTGTGTCTCCCCTTTTTGAATAAAGGCGTTACTTTAACTATTTTCCAAATCCAATGGAGTCTTCTCCAATTCTGGAGGAATTTCTTGGCATTAGTGAACAATAAAGTTCATTTCTTTTTTCACTTAAGGAACCTTGCAATTGGCTTTCAATATTTTGACCTAATTAATTAAATCTTTCAATTATGTATGATGTCTGTGTGCTCAAAAAAAAATGCATTTGTTGCAACCAACTGATAAGGGGCTAAAAAGAGTCAAATTACCGTTCCAAACTTGGTCATAATACCAGAATTTATTTTTATATTTTTATAAAGGGTCACAATCTGAAAGATTGCTTTTTCCTCTCCATAGATGTTCTGTGACTTCTATTTCCACCATTTTCTGTTTTATTTCATACTCATTGTTCCACAATCATGCTTTAGAAAAGAAAACTGTAACAAGAAGATATTCATTTAACACAACCAAGATTGCCCGCGAGGGAAAAGAGGAAGAATTATTTATTATACATTCACTTGGAAGATGTCATATTTCAAACAGTCAATAAATATGAAATGTCTTTTGGCAGAGCAATGTTCACATCAAGGACACTTGAATTATGAATGAAATTAACTGCAATACTTCTTTAACCTTGATCTTGCCAAATCAAAGAGAAGTTATGTTACTTTTGTAAGGGGATATATTTGATCACACATAAACTTCTTGGAACCACATTTGTGTTAATTAGAAATTAAATGTTCATTAGCACAGGAATACCAGGAACAAATTATCAGACACTGCCACAGCCATGAATTTAAATGGGATGAAAACCCAGCTGATCAAGATTCTCTCTAAATTGTAACTTGCTGCCACAACTAAACTGGGATTGCCACCACGCCAGAGGTTTGAATTTGAATAACCTGAATGCTCACAGCATTGGCTTCACCAACTTCTGTTTTTCTCTTTTCCTGTATACTGTCTCAGCAGGGTACCCAGAAAATGTTGCTACAAAACCAGTTGGCTGATCCTTCACTTTTGTGACAATATTATGGCTTTAGGAGGTTATTTTATCCTGCTTTTATGTGAAGAGTGGTTGTAAGACAGAGGTGAAGAGCAGTCTACTAAACCCATTAGAGTAAACAGGTTTCAAAGTCTTGGGCTTTTTTTCTTAAAGTTAGAACAATAAAAGCAGCCTGGATGGGTGAAGCCAGCATTAACAGACCAGCATTTCTAAGTTTTTTAAATTAGTTTTTAGGTTTAGCTTTAAGCAGGTGTTATTGTGAGCCTGAAGAAGTAGAAGCTATCCTTTCCCTCTCTCAGTTACAGCTAGAAGCTGGGGTTTCTCTCTGCTACTGGATTACCTGTTAGACAAACCTATTTTTCTGAATTTGACCTTTTGCAAAGGAGTGTATTTATATGATGTTATTATATTGGAACAGTTAATTAGTAATAGTTACTGCTATCATTCAGTTAAGTTCTCCAATAGAGTTAAGTTATCTAAGTTCTTGCTTTTGTTGCATTTTAACTATAGCGTTTAAATAAATTTTACTTTGCTTAACATCGAATAGTTTGACCAATCAAATTGCATCTGGAACACAACAAGTTACATTTGCCTTTAAATTACAAAATTACAACAATGTTAGGGTCTAAAAATATTTTGAGGGGGGGTCTAGTCTGGTCCATAACACTTTACAAAGGTAGTCTCCATATTGAAGGGCAGCTTCCCTTTTAGAATTAGATTCCCTACAGTGTGGAAACAGGCCATTCGGCCCAACAAGTCCACAACGCCCCTCCAAAGACTGACCGACCCAGACCCATTCCCAACCCTATATTAACCCTTGACTAATGCACCTAAGCTACATACCCCTGAACACTATAGGCAATTTAGCATGGTCAATTCACCTAACTTGCAAATCTTTGGATTGTGGGAAGAAACTGGAGCATCCAGAGGAAACCCATGCAGACACGAGGAGAATGTGCAAACTCCACACAGACAGTCACCCGAGGCTGGGATCAAACCCGGGTCCCTGGTGCTGTGAGGCAGCAGGGCTAACCATTGGGCCACCACGCTGCCCCAATTTTATGGTTTAACTTGTTGGTCAATCAGCTGAGAAGAAGTGATTGACATCCAGTCCTAAATTTGACAATGCTGCCTTGTAGTCTCTGCTGACTGAGGTTGAATCTAGGAGAAAGTGAGGACTGCAGATGCTGGAGTACCAGAGTTGAAAAATATGCTGCTGGAAAAACACAGCATCCGAGGAGCAGGAGAATTGACGTTTCGGGCATAAGCCCTCCTTCAGGAATGAGGTTGAATCTAGCGGAGACACTTTCCCTGTTAGGCAGGAAGCCTTCTTGCACCAACTTGAGTAGGGAGTGAGCGAACACTACCAGGTATGGTCAACGCCTTGAGTGTGGGACCAAAGATGTGAAAGCAATCCCAACAAAAAGTTTTCACATTGGTAATGAATGAATGTATCCTCAGATTACATCTCATGCCTGCCATTTAATGAGGTACATACAGGAAAATGCTGATGGCAACTTCTCATTCTACTCAATGCACTACAGCATTATTTCCCACCCAGTCGTACTCTGGCAGGTAGGACTCATATCCATTCACGTAGTGCACTACACTCATTTCTTTCTGCCTCCAGATTTCCAGCTATTCAGCAGTGGCAGACATAAATCACAGTTTATAAAGTGTCATAAGGTCATGCATCATCTGCTCTCAATCTGGCAAGAGGAGGTTGTGAGCAACACCAGAGAGCCCCAGAAAACAGGAGGCCAGCAAGCTGCTTCCACAAAGTCTCCTCAAGGAGGTCTTTTCCAGCTCATGGAAGTAGCACTTTCCATAGAATCTGCTGCCACAGAGTCTGTCCAGCATGCTGACAAATAATCCAACTCAATTCTGTGCTTACCAGAGATGTAGCATTAAGTGAAAGCTGCAGACAGGATCTCCCGCTCCCTCCACAAGCTTCCTCTACTGCCTGTATATTTACAGGTATAGAAGACTCACAGTCTACCACAGTCTCAAAGGAGCAATGAAAAGGAAAAGCAGCACCAACCCCACTTTAATAATGAGGAGGTACTTCCCAGAAGGGAAAACAATGTTGTTTGGAAATAAACATAAATGTCCACCATTTTTAAATGTGCGAGGCAAGTTGGACCAGTAGGTCTCAATCAGCAATTTTATTTATTTTTCTTTCTGCTTATTGTATAATCTCAACCACTCAATTAAATAATGAGGGGCAATGTCACACTGTGAACTTTGGACTAGTATCGAGCTAGGATGGTAATATATAGTGCATCACTGAGCCTGAGCTGGTGGCAGCTAGGCCTGAGAAAAGGATACATAGCTGGTGTCCCATCTCACTGGAGGACAAGGACATATGTTCTGCTTCAAAAATTTTGCATGAGTGCATACAGGAAAATGCAGTTGGCAATGAACACCAAGATAACTGAGGCATGGGTATGTCTACCAGACAGCTTTCTGTCAGTGTTTGAGAACACGGACGAGACAGGCTCCAGTTTGGCAAAGAAACATTGTGAAGCCCATCCTTTCCTCAGTAGAATGTGATGCACCTAGGGTCTGGTATTGCTATCTCCGTAAGCAAAAACCTCCCAAAGTCTGCAATGGAAATTCAGGTGAAGATCATGAGCTTCATGGTTTCTGCCAGTCAGGTTCAGACTGCTACAATTATGGGTGAACATCGCAGTGCACAAATGGGTGTCTAAGTTCTCACAGAAGCTCAATAATCAGTGCTCCAGCAGATTACCAGGATCAGTGAACTGCCACCCCATGGCAGTGATTAACTGGAACCATCTCTTCTCTATTAGGTTAACAGTATTCATATTCCCACCACTGGCACTTCACCAGATCCCCTGCCGAAGCAGCTAGACCACACTGCTGTCATTCAGGCCAAGGAGGTGACCTCAAGGCCCAGGACAGTTCAGCAGCATTGTGCCCACCAGCTGCTCTTCAAAGGTATGCAGCACCGAATAGAAGTACAGCACTGCAGAAGTACTCTAGACGAGACGAACGTCCCCACTGGAATGTGTTCTAGAGAAGGGTCACTGGACCCAAAACACTAACTCTGCTTTCTCTTGATGATTGCTGCCAGACCTGCTGAATTTTTCCAGCAATTTCTCATTTTGATTCTGAATAGTCATATCTGCTTGCAAAATCAGATATTTTGATGTATAAAGCCACTCTGTAAAGCTTAATGAATTTATTGTTGAATGTTGGCCAAAGGGATTGTCTAATGTGGTATGCAAAGCAGGAGCTGTAGATGCTAAGTTAATGATTTACGTAGAACAGCTTCTTATGGTATATCATACTTCATGTGATAGGAACATACGAAATAGGAGCAGGAGTAGGCCATCTGACCCCTCGAGGCATACGATCATGGATGACCTTTTCATGGCCTTAGTTCCATTTACCCACCCTCTCACTATAACCCTTAATTTCTTTGCTGTTCAAAAATCTTTGCCTTAAAAATATTCAAGGAGGTAGCCTCAACTGTTTCACTGGGCAGGGAATTCCACAGATTCACAAACTTTTGGGTGAAGAAGTTCCTCCTCAACTCAGTCCTAAAACTGTGCCCCCTTATTTTAGAGGCCATGCCCACTCGTTCTAGTTTCATTCAACAGTGGAAACAACCTTCTTGTTTCTATCCTATCTACTTCCTTCATAATTTTATGTTTCTATTAGATCCCCACTCAATCTTCTAAATTCCAATGAGCATAATCACAGTCTACTTAATTTCTCCTCATAAGCCAATCGTTTCAACTCCAGAATCAACCTACTGAACCTCCTCTGCACCCCCTCCAGTGCCAGTACATCCTTTCTCAAGTAAGGAGACCAAAACTGTACTCTGGGAATGGCCTAATCAACTAGGAGAAAGTGAGGACTGCAGATGCTGGAGACCAAAGTTGAAAAATGTGGTGCTGGAAAAACACAGCAGGCCAGGCAGCATCCGAGAAGCAGGCAAATCGACGTTTCGGGCATAAGCCCTTCTTCGGGCTTATGCCCGAAATGTTCGGGCATAAGCCCTTCTTCGGGCTTATGCCCGAAATGTCGATTCTCCTGCTCCTTGGATGCTGCCTGGCTTGCCATGGCCTAATCAACACCCTGTACACCTGCAGCATAACCTCCCTATTTTTAAACTCCATCACTTTAGCAATGAAGGACAAGTGTAGGATGGAGTAAGGTGAAACCTGTATACACTCCAGACCTACTTTGTTGCTGATGTCCATTGTTAATTGACTACAGTTATACTTAATCCAGTGAAATTGAAAAAAAATTACATCTTGTAGTTTGAGTGAATACTTCAGCTCATCTGCTGCATTCCCAAAATAGCTGGCATCACACTCCCTGCAAGCAGCAGTCGGTCTCTGTATTGCCAATTGAAGCAATGTCTGACCTATACTGCCTCCAGGGAGAAGAAGTTGGGCAAAAACAAAATGTAATTAAATTTAGGTTTTTATTCAATCGTTCTGCAAAGTTTTTGTCTGAGATAGTTTGTAATTAAGCATTGGAAGCTGAAAGGAACAAGACCAACAGCAGCTATGCTTGTGTAGGAACCAATGTTGGTGAAGACATATTGAGACATTGCACTGTGCTCATGTGAAGAGGTTTGTTAATTCATTGGTCTGAGGAAGCACTTAACTGAAGGGTATTTACTGAACTAATTGTTAATACCTTCATGACCAGTTTCATTGATAATTAATGTTTTTAAATTGTCAGTGTGGAATTTGTGTTTGAAGTTCCCTAGATTGTTAAGTGACATGATCAGCGTTTTTCTTGGTAACCTGTAGCAGCATTTCGGTAAGGATTGCTTCCAGCCAACAAACAGGGTTATAGATGGTCTACTCCCACCATTACCTACTCCTTTGTCAGGCCTCCTTGGATGCCAATGTTGTGCAACATGCAGCAGGCTTAGTGGAGTTCTGAGCTTCAGGAAGTCACAATGGGTGATCTTCACTCAGCAGCTCATTATACAACCAATTTTCCTTTGATACAGTCATTTGTCTGCATGATCCTGAGTTATCATAGAGCCATTGTGTCATACAGTGCGGAAACAGACCCTTCAGTCCAACTCATCCATGCTGACCAAGTTTCCCAAACACAACTAGACCCACTTGCCTGCATTTGGCCCATGTTCTTCCAAGCCTTTCCTAATCATTTTGTTCAAATACCTTTTAAATGTTGTGATTGTACCTGTATCTATCACTTTCTCTGGCATTTTATTCCATATATGAACCATCCTTTGTGTGAAAAAGTTATCCCTCAGGTCTCTTTTAAAATTTTCTCCTCCCACCTTAAAAGTACACCCTCTAGTTTTGAACTCCTCAACCCAAGGGAAAAGACTTTTGCTACTCACCTTATCTATGCCCCTCATGATTTTATAAACCTCTGTAAGGTTTTCCCTCATCCTCCTATAGTTAAGGGAAAAAAAGTCCCAGCTTATTTAGCCTCTCCTTTCTCACTCAAACCCTCCAGTCCTGACAACATCCTGGTAAATCTTTTCTGAACGCTCTCCAATCTAATAATATCCTTCCTATAGCAGGGTGACCAGAATTATGTACGGTACTCTAAAAGTGGCCTCACCAATGCCTTGTAGTGGTTAAAGCCACCATGAAGAAATGCCAAACCAGGAAGTGGCAGAGTCTGTGGGAGGGATCCCAGCATTTTGAGATCTAAGAATGAAAATGTAAACTGAGGGCATCGAAAAGAACAAGCCAGCACTTAAAGCAATAATGGGCGGCACGGTGGCACAGTGGTTAGCACTGCTGCCTCACAGCGCCAGAGACCCGGGTTCAATTCCCGTCTTGGGCAACTGTCTGTGTGGAGGTTGCACATTCTCCCCGTGTCTGCGTGGGTTTCCTCCGGGTGCTCCGGTTTCCTCCCACAGTCCAAAGATGTGCAGGTTAGGTGAATTGGTCATGCTAAATTGCCTGTAAGTGTTAGGTGGATTAGTCAGCGATAAATATAGGGGGGTGAGTTTTTCTCCGGAGGGTCGGTGTGGACTTGCTGGGCCGAGGAGCCTGTTTCCACACTGTAGGTAATCTAATCTAATTAAAAAAGTAATCTAATCAATAATGCATGACCATAACTGCAGTGATTGGTAGGATTAAATTGGAGTTGAGGAAAATACTTTTCACCCAGACAGTGTAAGGGGTCTGGAAATTGTTGTCTTAAAGCTGTGCGGAGGCAGGAACCCATAACTCACTTAAAAAGTGACCGGACATGCAGCTCAAGTACCATAAGGACAGCAGCTACATGGGAGCACCACCACCTGCAAGTTCCCATCCAAACCACTCGCCATCCTGACTTGGAAATGTATCACCGTTCCTTCACTGTCGCTTGGTCAAATCCTGGTATTCCCTCCTTAATGGCATTGTGGGTCTACCTGCCACACATGGACAGCAACATTTCAAGTCAGTAGCTCACCAGCACCTTCTCAAGGGCAATTAGGGATGGGCAATAAATGCTGCCGAGATGCCCCTATCCCATCAGTGAATGAAAAAAAACTGCAAGCCGACCGACTAAATTCTGGGAAGTGTTGATGGATTAGAATTTCTTGTAATTCATGAAGAATTCATGTGCCTCACTGTTAATTTTCTTCCCTCAACCAATTTCATTTTGTAGGATCTTACTTAGAGAGATTAGGTGCTGCTTTAGTTTCAGAAACAGTAATTACAGATCATTGATGCAAGTTTGGTCTTTCTTCTTTCTTTCTAATGGTCTATCCTTTCAGGAATCCTGAAATGTGAAAATATTTCATTATCTTATTTAATTGCTCTCTCTGGGGAAAATAAGTGAGTCTTTGCTGACATCAGTCAGATCTTACTTTTAATTTCAGCAGTGATCATGGTACTGTTGTATGTAAATTATCACATGCTAACTTTAATTTGGTTACTTATTAAGAGGTCTCACAGACAATCAAATACTGAAACAATTACTAAAACTTTACGGCATGTAGTAACCAAAATAAGACCCCTCAAATAAGGAAGCTAAACCTCATCACACAACTTAGCTAATGCCCAATTAATGGTAGAATTTACCTAGAATGGTAGAATGATTCCTGAAGAAGGGCCTGTGCCCGAAACGTCGAATCTCCTGTTCCCTGGATGCTGCCTGACCTGCTGTGCTGTTCCAGCAATAAAGTTTCAACTTTGATCTCCAGCATCTGCAGACCTCACTTTCTCCTAGAATTTACCTACAATTCCAACCAACAGTGTCTGTCTCTGGATATGACCAGAATTCAGTCCGTGTGCATTATCGTTCTCTGAAGTTCTGCTGCCGAAGAATCCCAAAGTTGAATGCTGATTTTCTGTCTTGTGAAGTTTCTGAAGTGACATTATTGATGACTCTTTAGGTCCATTCAACATTGACTACATTTCTGGAGTCATCAGGTTTAGAGCTTGTCTTCTTATCAGGAGTAGCTCCTCTGTTCCTTGTTACATTCAACGTTTACAGTCTATTTGAAACATAGCCATTAACTCCTTGCATTCTTCTGCAGGACGATCCATTTGTCCTTGTGCCATAAAGCAGCCAGTTAGCAAGCAGTTGTTAAAACAATCTGTTTATGTAGCTTTGACTCTTTCTTCTCCCGGGCATGGCTAATTGGCTTATTGTATTTAATTCCTTGTCCCGTTATCTCAGGAATCAGCTCATTCCAGAAAGAGTCATTGCTGATTATTTTCAATCCCTGAACAGTTAGTAAAGTTATGAAGATTACAAATGTCACATTATCTTCACGTAAAGACCTTATTAAGAGGATCGTGAACCAGAGGGTACAGAATTAAAATGTTTTACGAAAGAAGCATATGCGGAGGGAGAAGCAACTTTTTTCAGAATGGTTAGGGTTTGAAATGCACTGGCTGTAAGTGTGGTGGAGTCAGGTTCAATCAGACATTTGAAAGGGCATTACATATTTATTTAAATAGAAACAATTTACAAATGTTAAGAGGAATAGTTGGGAGATCAACATCAAACCAAAATGCTCCAAGCCAGTGCAGACAAGGTGAGCTGATTGGCTATCTTCTGCATGTAGCAACTCTGGTGATACTGATTCTGTGATGTTTCTTTCTTTAAAAGAAGGGAAACTAGAAGGGAAAGTATAAATAATTAGTTGACCAACATGTTTCGGGTTGTACTGTACTGGCTGACAGATTGGTGTTCCTTGGGATGGGCCTGAAGCATAAAGTGGTCACATATATGAGATCGTGGGTTAGATTCATAGGTTATATTCAAACAAATGGCGCACTGAATCTGCCTTCAGAATGAGGTGGAGCTTTTCAAAACTATATACCTTGCAACTAGCAGAGAAGGTACGAAATTGTAGACTCAACTGCATGGGTACAAACGGCTGCAGCAGGGTCTCTGACATGGAGATGAACCTGCTTTGCAGTCCTCCGACAATTTTTGGAACCCATCTGCAGATTTTTGATTTTAATTGCTGCCAACAGCACTTGATGGAAATGTTCAAAATTAAAGGAAACAAAGAAAATTCTTCTTATCCAAACCCAAAGTTAAATTTCACATTCATAAGTGTCCCAAATAAAACTACAGCTAATCTCTATGTAACTATCATTTAACTGTTCTGCCACAATGTTCTGAAATCTGATCGCTTATTTTACATCAGGGGAGACCAAACGTAAACTTTGGGAACGGTTCGCCAAGCATCGCAGCTGGGCCCACAGGGGTCGACTGGGCCTCCCATTTCAACTCCCCTTCTCACTCCCTTTCCGACTTGACCATCCTTGGCCTCTTCCATCGCCACAATGATCCTTCCATCGCCACAATTTCCTCCTGCAAATTGGGGAGCAATACCTCATCTTCCGCCTGGGCAGGCTACAACCCGGAGGACTCAACATTGAGTTCTCCAATTTCAAATAACCATCCTTCCCATCACCCAACTCCCTTCCCAGCCCCTCCCCCTCCTCCCATTAGGGAGGCACGGTGGCTCAGTGGTTAGCACTGCTGCCTCACAGCACCAGGGTCCCAGGTTTGATTCCAGCCTCGGGTGACTGTCTATGTGGAGTTTGCACATTCTCCCCGTGTCTGTGTGGGTTTCCTCCGGGTGCTTTGGTTTCCTCCCACAGTCCAAAGATGTGAAAGTCAGGTGAATTGGCCTGTTAAATTGCCCATAGTGTTAGGTGCATTAGTGAGAGGGAAATGGGTCTGGGTGGTATACTCTTCGGAGGGTTGGTGTGGACTGGTTGGGCCGAAGGGCGTGTTTCCACACTGTAGGGAATCTAATCTAATCGTCCATTCCTCTCATCGACCCTTCCTTCCAGCCACCAACTGGATTCATTCCTCCCATTTACCTGCCTTCACCTCTCCGCACTTCACCACCATGCCCCTGCTACCCCCTGTATTTGCAGCTCCTCCTACACCCACCCTCAATCCTGAAGAAGGGTTACACCCAAAACGTCAACTTCTCCACCTCGTGAGGCTGCCTGGCTTGCTGTGTTCTTCCAGCCTCCTGCCTGTCTACCTTGGATTCCAGCAGCTGCAGCTTTTTTGCCTCTGCTGGTTTTATGTAGCTGATCTGAGTGCACAGAAGGAAAACTGGAGAATCGTGTCTATGCTGATTTCCATCTCATTTCACTGATTTGTAATATTGCAGTGATGTCCTTGTGTAATTTTAAGTGTGACTATTAAGTTGATTGCATGATACATAATAGGCGACAAAAACCATTGACATCCAATTATCCAAACACTGACCTCTACACTGGAACCACCAGGCACGCTGACAGGGAAAAGTAATCTTATTATATGTTAAGAAAACAATCTCAAACATTGCAACCTAATTCTCCCCGTGGTATATTTAATGGAATCCTTATACAGAAGAGACATACCATGTCATGATTTTACTGTTTTGGCTTGGAGCAAGGTGAACTAGAAAATATAATACAGGTGAACTATCGATTCTCACAGAGTTGTTTCAAGATTGCCTGTAGTGTAACTATAACTGAGTTAAAGGAATTCATATTTTGTAGTAATTTAATATCCTTTCTCTGAAAATACACATTTCTAAACATTCGCTACCAGGGCACGTAAAAAAACTGAAGAATTTTCAAAGCTGTGAATCAGGGCAAGAACTTAATGTTCTATGAGAATCAATAATGTTCAAGGTACTCACTTGGTGTCCGATCTTGGAGCAACTTCCAACAGATTCAATCTTGAGAAGACCAAATAATCTAGGCCTGTTTCTTTTATAATCTTATAAGTTTATTGTTCATTGTTTTGTCAAAAAGTGTGTTACAGTTATTGGCAATATGATATTGTATGAATGAATAAATGGGAATATTCACCACCCACAATTAAGAACCATCTTTTAATTATTCTCAAACACCAAACAAGTCATTTAACTGACATAGATGTCAATTGATTAATGCGTTAGTTATGAAGCATGGAACAGAAAGTGAAGTACCGCACACGGAGAGTCATTTTTTACCAATCAAATATTGAGAGTCTTGATGGGGGTTGGAAAGGTTGTTTTGAGCTGCCTCATTACAAAGAGTGTTATGAATTATCAAACATAGGCAAGACACCGTGACTTTCAAATAGGAATATGTAGACAGTGCCTCCACATCTTTATGTGAAGGGTTCAAAAGATCAGGGGACAATGTTTAGCAATTACACACAGACGTTCATTCCTGGCAAAGCAGGAGCAGCATTCTCACTGTTCAAAACTACTTTGGAAACTAGAACTGCTGATATCCCCTTTCAAACTGCCTTGTAGAAGTGGAAGGCATCACCCAGCACCTTCCCTCAAGTTTAGAATAGAATAGAATCCCTACAGTGTGGAAACAGGCCATTCAGCCCAACAAGTCCACACCGACTCTCCAAAGAGTATTCCACCCAGCCCCATTCCCCAACCCCATCTCTCAACATTCCCCTGAATGATGCACCTAGCCTACACATCTTTGAACACTATGGGCAATTTAGCACGGCAAATTCACCTAACCTGCACATCTTTGGGCTGTGGGAGGAAACTGGAGCACCCAGAGGAAACCCACGCAGACACAGGGAAAATGTGCAAACTCCACACAGGCAGTCACCCCAGGCTGGAATTGAACCTGGGCCCCAAGTGCTGTGAGGCGACAGTGCTAACCACTGAACCTGCCTACTTGTTTGTTTAGACCTTCCTCCATCACCCTTGACTAGCTTCCATTAAATCTTAAGCTCCTCCCCAGCTGAGTGAAATCTGTTGTATATGGATCTGAGAGGGTCATCACTGAGGAATGGCATGAGCACTACCAATTACAATATCATATGAACTTGTGGACAGGTCAATATAAAATTAGAGGAGTGAGGCCTAACTGGTCCTCCTCAAAATCTCTGTAATGATGTCTGTTGTGTCAATGCAACATGCAACTAGCAGCAAATGTGCAAATAACCACATCTTGTTAACTATAGCAAGCTCTTCTCGTTAGACTAGGAGCAGGTTTTCCTTTGTCACAGTAGATCAAACAGATTCTATAGTTCCTTATATTCACAAGAGAATTATGTCAATGACCTTCATCATGAACAGCAGCCTCAGTATGCAGCTGGGAGTAATGGTACAGATTTGAGCAGAGTTGTGAGATCTTCAGACTCAGCTTTAAATCATTTGCTTATTGAGAACAGACAGCAGTGGGGCACAATTGAAGATTTATGAACTCTACAGAAGAAACTCAGTTCTCAACAAGAAAGAATACCCCAGTGGATGGTAAAACATTTCTGATTTGGTCAGTGATACCTTGCAACAGGAGAGTTAGCAACCCCCAGGCAAAGTGACTCGAATGCAGATACAGGCTGCATCACAAGGAGCTGGCTTGTGGGGATGGATCTGAGTCAGAGTTCAGCGGTGAGCAAATGGGGATTCCATGTGTGAAGCTAAAACATCCCTGGTGACCCTAGAGAACATTTAAAGTAGCACAGTAAAACACATTGGAAAAGTGAAAAGTTTTTTAAAAAACTACAATTCTGATTGAGCTGAGGCACCTCAGAAAACTATGACTATTCATAATTGGTGAAGATTGGTATTTGCTGTGTCAATTATTTAAACATTCTCTTGTGGGATGTGGGCATTGTTGGCTGACCAGCATTTATTACCCGTCTCTTGTTGCCTTTGAGAAGGTGTTGGTGAGCTGCCTTCTTGAATCACTGCAGTCCACCTGCCATAAGTTGACCCATAATGTCCTTAGGGAGAGAATTCCAAGATTTTGATCCAGTGACAGTGAAGGAATGGGTGACATATTTCCAAATCAGGATGTGAGTGACTTGGAGGGGAACTTGAAGTTGGTGGTGTTCCCATGTATCTGCTGCCCTTGTCCTTCCAGATGGATGTGGTTGTCAGTTTGGAAGATGCTGTCTGTGGATTGTTGTTGAATTTCTGCAGTGCATCTTGTGCTTTGTACACACTGCTGCTATTGAGTATTGGTGATGGAGGGAGTGGATGCTTGTAGATGTAATGCTAATCAAGCGGGTTGCTTTGTTCTGGATGGTGTCAAGCTGCTTGAGTTTTGTTGGAGCTACATCTATCCAGGAAAGTGGGGAGTATTCCATCACATTCCTTGTGCCTTGTAGCTGGAAGTCTGGGGGTGTGTTACTCACCATTGTGTTCCTAGCCTCTGAGCTGCTGTTGCAGCTATAGTTTTTATGTGGTGGGTCCAGTTGAATTTCTAGTCAACGATGACCCCAGGATGTTGATAGTGGGGGATTCAGTGATGGCAATATTATTGAATGTCAAGGGGCTGTGGTTAGATTGTCTGTTATTGGCAATGGTCATAGCCTGGCATTCGTATGGCATGAATGTTGCTTGCAACTTGTCAGTCCAAGCCTGGATATTGTCCAGATCCTGTTGCATTTGAACAGGGACTGCTTCAGTGTCCGAGGAGTCACGAATGGTGCTGAACATGGTGCAATCATCGGCGAACATCCCCATTTCTGACTTTATGTTTGAGGGAAGCTCATTGACGAAACAACTGAAGATTGTTGGGCCTAGGACACTATCCTGAGGAACTCCAGCAGAATTGTCCTAGAGTTGAGATGACTGACCTCTAACAACCACAACCATCTTCCTATGTGCCAGGTATGACTCCAACCAGTGGAGAGTTTGCCCCCTAATACCAATTGATTCCAATTTTGCTAGGGCTCCTTGATGCCATATTTGGTGAAATGCAGTCTTGATGTCAAGGGCAGTCACTCTCAGCTTAACTCTGGAATTCAGTTATTTTGTCCATGTTTGAACCAAGGCTGTAATGAGGTCAGGAACTGAGTGGTCCTGGCAAAACCTAAAGTGGGCATTGCTGAGTAAGTTATTGCTGAGCAAGTGCTGCTTGATAGCACTGTCGATAACACCTTCCACCACTTTTCTGATGATCAAGACTAGACTGATGGGGCGGTAATTGGTTAGGGTGGATTTATCCTACTTTTTATGTACAGGACATACCTAGGCAATCTTTCACATTGTTGGGTAGATGCCAGCATTGTAACTGTATGACTAGGGGAGCAACATGACTAGGGGAGCAACAAGAATGTACTATCTCTGAGAATTCTGAAAATAAAATGTAGCCACCGACAAACAGACAGGGGAAACTGTGACAATACCTACAAATGTTAATCTCTCAGCATACACAATTGCATGTGTTTTGACATTCCACCAACTTGATATACTTATACTGGAGAGCAAATACAGTCAAAATGCCTGGAATATTGCAGATATTCTACATTGTAACGACTGAACCTGCAGGTCCACCAACACATCATGACTTAATGCTAATGACAATCCATGGAATCATGATTTGGAGGTGCCGGTGTTGGACTGGGGTGGATAAAGTTAAAAATCACACAACACCAGGTTATAGTCCAACAGGTTTATTTGGAAGCACTAGCTTTCAGAGCGCTGTACCTTCATTAACCTCAACCACCTGATGAAGGAGCAGTGCATCGAAAGCTAGTGGTCCCAAATAAACCTGTTGGATTATAACCTGGTATTGTGTGATTTTTAACTTTGTCCATGGAATCATTCCAACAATCAGAGAAACAATAAAAACTGCAGCTGATTATTCAAGAATCACGTGCAGAACAAAATATGAAAGAACAGAAGTTCTCTTTCTTCTGAATTAGTGGAGCTAAGATCCATTGGCTCTCTGCTGTGGAGATGACAAGACTGAACAACTAGCTCAAGGTAAATTCAGGCTTGAGAATACTATCTCTTGGATGTCTTTAGGGGATAGCTCCACTTACTCACAAAGAGATAATGAAGAGCTGAAAGAGAAAGAAAGGAAGCAGACAAGCTACAAGATCAATCATCAATCCACTGATAAAAATGTTCAGCTTGTAGGAAGATCTGGAGCAACTCCACGTGTAAACAGATTTAAGTCAGCAGGAGCAGCTATAGAAAACTTGGCTTGAGCTCAGCGCAGTACTGGAGAAAAAAATACAGACCTACAAAAGTAGGTAGGAATGCACAGGACACACAATAAGGAGCTGCAGGTACAGCCCTTTTACAGAAATAAGTGCCAGCAATGAAGTTCTTAAAGAATCAAGCAAGGCAGTGGAAAAGGTCCAAGCTTCAGAGGAGAAAGAGAATGTTGCAGAAGTTAGACAGTTATGACAGCAGGTACTGAAAACGAAAATATGCTGCACCAAATCACTGATAAATTTGGAAGGACCCAGACTGAAAAACCAGAAGGTTCAAAATGAGCTGGAAGACCAAAGGAACAAAACAATAAATGTCAAGAAAATTGAGACCAGTTGAAACTGCCTGAGGAATGAGATCAGTTGGTGGCTAATCTAGAACCAAACTTGGCTGTCATGCATCAGCAAAAGAAAATTCCAGAACAGAAACTGCAGTATGATAGAAGAACCGATGGATCCTGCAGATAAAGTTAACATCACATTTATCAGCATATTACCAATACATTAAAGATTCATCAGCTCAATTCTTATTGTAAATAGTTAAACATTTTCAACAGGACAATGTTGCCCCTCAACCTTACCTTTTAATAAAATTCATCTTTAAGTCCTTGGTATTGTGTATACAATGCTGTCATTCTCCTGACAAATGGTCTAGTTTTTGTTTGCAAGCTGCCAGTAGAAATCAATTGTTCCCTGTGATGTCAACTGCATAACTTGTGTTTTATGATTCAAATAAACGACTGATGAAATTAATAAATCACTGAGCATTTATTATCAGATTATTATAACTAACATGGCAACTATATTGTCAGGTAGTGAGCTATAGTTAAGTAAACACTATCTACAGCCAACAACATTGTAACTACATGGTCTGAGACATCATCATGGGTCTGGCAAGGATGCCTGAGAACTGATTGAATTACAGAAGAGGTGATGGTTATGTGTTAATGGGGAAGATTTGGGTGAGAACTGTGTGTAGTTATGGCAATCAAGTCAACATCAATGTTGAAGGAGTTTGTCGTTTGTGAACTAGAAATAAAGATGATGAGAAAAATTTAACAAGAATCTGTATAACCAATATCTGGTATCTGGGAGGCTTGGCACTTAAAATTAAAGGTAACACTTCAATACAGGGTTAGGCAAATAGGAATCAAACATATACTTCCTGATGAAGAATGCATGGGACAGCACGATGGCAGAGTGGTTAGCACTGCTGCCTCACAGTACCAGGTTCCTGAGTTCAATTCCAGCCTCAGGCGACTGGCTGTGTATAGTTTGTATATTCACCCCCTGTCTGTGTAGGTTTCCTTCCACAGTCACAAAGATGTGCAGGTTAGGTAGATTAGCCATGCTAAATTGTCCTGTAGTGTCCAGGGATGTGTAGGCTAAGTGGATTAGCCATGGGAAATGCAGGATTATAGGGATAAGGTAGGATGAGGATGGCTGGGATGCTCTCTGGAGACTCAGTGTGGACTTGTTAGGCCGAATGGTTTCTATTCTGTAGGGATTCAATGAAATCCTCCTGTTGAGATCAAGACATGCAATCAGCTTCAGATGGCTGAAGGAGTTAAACTATATAAAGTCAAGGAACAACCACCATTCAAAGGACAGTCAGAAGAAGACTTCATAATGTCCCTAGACTCATGGTGAAGCCGAAACAACTGAATGAATCCAGATGAACGATACTGCCACAAGAAGTTTATTCTGTACAGTCGTCAAGATTGAAACCTGTAACTATACTGGATTGCTAGATTTTCCATTACCATCAATTCTGAACAGATTGCAAGAACTAGGAAGGTTTGCAAGGAAAAACATAATGTGAGAGCCTGTGAACAGCATACACTTGAGACAATTGAACAAGCTACAATGAATGTAACTCAGAGTGCTACACAATTTACTGAACAAATAAAAATGTCAAATTTCAATCAGATAACTCAGAGAGACCAGTTCAAACAAAATATTTTGACCTCCTTATCTTCCCTGAAAGAATCTAACTGAAGAAAAGTTATTGGAGTTGAAATATTAACTCTCTTTCTCTCTTCACAGATTCTGCAAGACCCGCTGAGTTTCTGCAGCACTCAATTTCAGATTTGAACCTTTTTATTTTCAATTGGTTTCGACTTGCCTCTGCTCTTGAAAATGGTGGAGCAACCTTTAGCTACCTGGATTCTTCCCTCAATCACAAACTCCTTGGCTTTTGTTTCTAAAACATTTCAACTCTCCCTTTCCGTTAAAGTTTTGGCGGCCAGCAACTGGGATTCGTCAATTAGCTATAACATTATTGGTGTAAGAAATTCATTGTACTCGGCAGGGAATTCTAGTGAAAAATGTAGGTACGGTTGAAATCGGTTTGGTTACAATCTCAACTTTTTATCAGTGGTTACAAGAAAATTATTTATTGTGGAGGGCATTCTAGCCGAATTAGGCAAAATATTAAATGATTATCAACAAAGCAAAATTCTAGCCGACTTAGATAAAATATTAAATGCTTATCAACAAATCAAAATTCTAGCCGACTTAGATAAAATATTAAATGATTATCAACAAACCAGGAACTGTATTCAACACAGTTAAAAATCACACAACACCAGGTGATAGTCCAACAGGTTTAATTGGAAGCAGTAGCTTTCGGAGCGACGCTCCTTCATCAGGTAGTTGTCACAACCACTTGATGAAGGAGCGTCGCTCCCAAAGTTAATGCTTCCAATTAAACCTCTGGGACTATCACCTGGTGTTGTGTGATTTTTAACTTTGTCCACCTCAGTCCAACACCAGCATCTCCAAATCATGTATTCAACACAAGTCTCCATAAGACAAACAGGCAAAAGTAGTGAGGCAATCAAAGTCTAGTAATTTTGCAAATAATAAAAAAAAATAGATAATAAACACCTTTCAGTGAATCCTTTGATCAAAATATTTGAGATGCTTGAGAATAGAAATGCCTTTGTTTGTTTAATATGATGCTTCTTTTATGGCATTTCAACAGTTCAGATCATCAAGGCATAATGCCATGCACCAGCTTCCTATTTTTATATTTCTCCATCAGCTGTGAACCTAATGGCAGAATCAGGGACCCCATTTTAATGGATATTCATTTCATGAAGTACAGTTAGTAGAGGAAGTCTCCATCCATCACTTGCAGCATCAGTAATAGAAAAGCATCCACTGGTCAAATTCTCACAGTCTAAAACTGGTATGCATTATTTATGTCAGCAGCTAATCATTGCAATAAAGATAAATGTAACTTCAATAAAATCCTAAATATTGGAAAATTGAGGAACATTTCTTTTCGACCAACATTGTGTCAACCTGCAAAATAATTCTGAAGGATGAAACACCTAGAAAAATAATTAGTAATCGGCTTTCTCTTTCAAGTTGAAATGTCTTTTTGAAGCTGAAATAATTTTGCATTAGAAAGGAAAGCCTAAGTTTGGCTACTGTTGGTATATTGTCTTTGATGTTGGTTTGTCTTGATTACTTAATCTTCCCTCATATTGTGTCTTGTGCTGTCGTTTATTTGATTTCACAAATTGCAATCTGTTCCGAGCCAACTTTGTCTGTCACATAACTATTATACACAGGCAGAGGTCACAATATAAGAAACGTTTTGGTGCTGTAAGTGTGATAACCCCAAGCAACAGGTACTGTATTAACGAATGCCTACAGACATTCTTTTGGAATACTTTAATTGCCATCAGAAATCATTCAGCAAAGCTTCCTGAATAAATATATTTTAGTAATTGGAAGTGATGTTGAAAAGAGCTTCATCTATTTATGTGCATGACAACTGCTCCCAGGGAGTTGTAATTTATGCAGAATCTGTCATGTATTATTTCACAACATGCGAGACTAAGTGCAGAAATGTCTGTAAAAGAATTTTTTTTTATTTCCATGGAAGAGTGGCTATATTGAGAGTTTGCATGATTTATTCTTGGTTTCGTTTTCCACACACACTTCTGATGAAAATGAGTGTGAATGAAAAGCCTACCCTTTCTGTTGCTAATGTTTTAATATCTTTTGCATCTGGATTAAAGTGAACTTCTTGATGTTTGTTTCCCTGATTGAATCCATGTGCTTCTATTTAAAACAAATCACACTTGGTATTCAAATATATTCTGATTAGTTCTGTTGTACTACAAAGGGAATCTAAATAAAGTTGCATCAGTGCTTCTGAACCATTTTTAACAGGAAGCTTCAAATCCAATGGTGAAATGGTAACAAAGAAAAGTTTTGGGTCTTGCTATTGATCCCAATAATTTATCTTTCCAAAACTTCAACAATTTACTGAATATTTGAGCATGTGATTGGGCCACAGAGACAAGCACAAGATTTTGGTTGTCTTGGAAACATGAACTGAAGTTCTAATGAAATGATAGGCACTTAATTGAGTAGTCCCAGAAACCAGTTGGAGGGGGTTATTATACATAATTAACCTGGACTCATTAATTTCCTCAGAGGCAGCATATCAATTTTTTGTTACCTTGTGTTTTTATGTGTTTATCCAGTGCTCATCCTAATTTCGACGTGCTGGGAACTTGAGCTGGGAGCCATTATCATGAGTCAAACAGCTAACCTTCTCCTGCTTAAAGTGGTAGGAACAGGTGCTAAGATCCTTTGTGAGCCGAATGTAACCTGCGAAACACCATGCAGAAAGCAGCCTGCAAACCTGTTGAAGCTATACTGGCAGGTTTAGTGGAGAAGAGGGAAAGGATAAGTGATTTGCTGGGGATTAGGAGGCTGTCCAGATACATGCTTCGAAGGCAATGGGTGCAGTTAAACTTGGAGATCAACACCAGCAGTAGAGACTTGGGGTTGCAGATAGTTCAATTACTTCACATGAAAGGTCAAGGTCAGTCAATCTATCTTCAACAACACCACTAGTTTCATACACTCCTCAATTCCCCATATATCTATCACCTGCCTAACAGCATTTTTAAAATATCATTGGGATTTTGTATTTTATAGGAATGTCAGGTATAGAAGGCTTGGAACAGGAGTCGGCCTTTTGGCCATTCAGGCCTTGTCCACTGCTCAATAGGATCATGGCTGATCTGGTTGTAGTCTCGGCTCCACCTTCCTAACTGAACTCTGTAACCATTGACTCCCATTTTTATCAAATCCATCTAACTCAGCCTTGAATAAACTTGAAGACACAACTTCCAATATCTTTTTTAGAAGATAATTCCACCCGTAATGACGTGGGGGTTGGGAGGGGTGGGATTCTCAATTTTGCCTAAGACTCCTTTGAATCACTTCTAAAATCTTTAGTTAAATAAGGATACCAAAACCAAACATAGTAATGGGTCACACTAATTCTTATACAGCTGCAGTTAAACATTCCTATTTCTTTTCCACTTCCTTTACAATAAATATTTGCCTTCCTAATCACTTGTTGTACCTGCACACTAACTTGGATTAACATGCACCTTTTGTGCCACTGAGTTCTGTGATTCTCCTCCATTTAAATATTATGCTGCTCTTCTATTCTTCATTCCAAAGTGGCCAAGTTCACATTTACCCGCATGATATTCCATCTGTCAATTTTTTTTGACTGCTCACTCAAATGTCTATACCGTTTTGCAGACTTGCTGTCCTCTTTTGGCAATTTACTTTCCTACTGATCTTGGTGACATTGGAAAAATTAATTTCCATACATTTGTTTGGCCCATCATCCAAGTCAGTGATATATATACTGAACTATTTGGCATTCCAGTAGTGACAGCTTTCCAAGCGAAGGACTATACATTTTACCCTACTTCTTATTAGTTAATAGGGGTCAATCATCCATGCTAATGTGCTACCCCCTACACTGTGTGCCCTTATGTAGCTCAGCAACCTTTTAAGGCAATTTTAATTGCGCATCTCTTAGAAATCAATTACACTACCTTTACTAGTTCCCCTCTATCCAATGTGCATGTCTTATCATAAAGTAACTCTTAACAGATTAGCTAAATATGATTTCTTTGCCAGGTTGGCTCTGCCTGATCAAAGTGTGATTTTGTGTGATCAAAGATACTGCTATAACCTCTTCAATAATGGATTCTAGTGCCTTCCCCAAGTCACATATTGGGCTAACTGGCCTATTGTTCCCTGTCTTGTGGCTTCCTCCTTTCTTGAATGCTAATATTACATTGCCATTTTTCAGTCAGCTTGAACCCTTTCAGAAACTAAGGAGTTTTGCAACTTTGTAGCCAATTCACCATTTTTCTTTAATAATCTAGGGTAAAGACTAGGGGTCTTGTCAGTCCTTTTTTCCCGGTGATAGATACAAATATATGAAATAGGGGTAGGAGTAGCCCATTTGGCCTATTGATCATGCTCTGTCATTCACTAAAGTCATGGCTGATCAGTTTTTCTTTTGAATTTCACACTTCTGTCTCCTTCCATAGCTCTCCATTTACCTGCCTAACAAGAATCTATCCTCCTCGGTCTGAAAGATATTCAATAACACTTCCCCCCCCAACTCCAATTGCCTTCTGAGGCAGATGGTTCCAAAGGTGCACAACTCTCTGAGAGAAGAAAAATTCTCATCATGTCTCTTCTGAAAGGACAACCCCTTTTATCAAAAAATAATGCTTCCTACAAAAATAGAGTCATAGAAATGTACAGCATGGAACAGACCCTTCGGTCCAAATTGTCCTTGCCGACCAGATATCCTAAATTAATATAGTCCCATTAGCCAGCACTTGGCCCATATCCCTCTATACCCTTCCTATTCATATACCCATCCAGATACCTTTTAAATGCTGTAATTATTCCAGCCTCCACCACTTCCTCTGGCACCACCCTCTGTGTGAAAACGTTGTCCCTTGTCCCTTATGATTTTATAAACCTCAGCCTCCAGCACTCCAGAGAAAATACCCCCAGCCTACTCAGCCTCTCCTTATAGCTCAAACCCTCCAACTCTGGCAAAATCCTTGTAAATCTTTTCTGAACCCTTTCAGGTTTCACAACATCTTTCCGATAGGAAGGAGACCAGAATTGCACACTGTATTCCAATAGTGGCCTCACCAATGTCCTGTACAGTCACAACATGACCTCCCAACTCCTATACTCAATGAACTGGCCAAAAAAGGCAAGCATACTAAACGCTTTCTTCACTATCCTGTCTGCCTGCAACTCCACTTTTAAGGAACTACGAACCTGTATTCAAGATGAAATATTCTTTAAATGGCCACTTCATCAAAACCATTCAGGATCATCAATGGCTTTAAATAGTTAGCCCATATCCCACAAATGAATAAAAGAAATCAAATCAATCTTTAGTCTTCTCCAGTGAGAACAAGCCCAGCCTAACCAACCTATTTATATCAGACAACTCACTCATTTCGGTATTGATCGAGGAAACCATCTCTGAACCATCTCCAGTGCATTTACATCCCTCTTTATTTACAACAGCCAAAACTCCACACGGTATTCAAGATACGATCTCACTAATGTCGTGTAACTGAAGCATGCCATTCTTATTTTTATGTTCAGTTCCTCTCATAATAAAGGAGATTATGCCATTAGCTACCTTGATTATGTACTGTATCTGCATACCAATGTTTTGTATGTCATACACCAAATTCCGTCTGCATCATGGAATTCTTAAGTCATTCTCAGTTTAAATAATACTCTGTTGTTTTATTTAGCTACCATACCTTTGCTCCTTTCATCTACATCATTGATGTAAATTTTAGAAAATTGCAGGACTCTAGTTGTCACATCCTGCCAATCAGGCAAAAACTCATTTATGCTTACTTTACTTGTCAGCCAATCAAACCTCTACCTAAATGCCTCTTAAAGGTTGGTATCGTATCAGCTCATACTATCTACCCTGGCAATGTGTTCCAGGGCACTTATCATCCCCTGTGTAAAAAAACTTGTCTCACACATTTCCATAAGACCATATTACATAGGAACAGAAATTAGGCCATTCAGCGCAGCTGCTTTAAACTTTCCCCTCGCGCCTTAAATGAATGCCTTTTAGTGTTTGATATTTCCTGGGGAAAAAAAAACTATCTACCATATCAATGCTTCTCATAATTTTATATACTTCTATCATCACCCTCTGACACTCCAGCAAATATAGTCCAAATTTGTTCAACCTCTCCTTATAGATCCAATCCAAGCAGCAACTTGGTAAACCTCTTTTGCACCCTCTGTAAAGCCTCGACACCATTACTATCATTTGCTGACCAGAACTGCACACAATACTCCAAATATGGCCGAGCTAAGGTTTTATGCAGCTGCAACATGACTTGCCAACTTCTACCCTGACCAATGAAGACAAGCATGCCATATGCCTTCTTTATCACCTTCTCCACTTGTGTTACCATTTTCAGGGAGCTATGGACTCGCACCTCTAATTGCCTCTGCATTTCAATGTTCCTAAGGCTCCTGTCATTAACTGTATACTTACCACTTGCATTTGACCTCCTGAAATGCATCACCTTACACTTGTCCAGTATAAACTCCATCTGCCATTTCTCTGTCCAACTTTCTAACTGATCTATATTCCACTGTGACCTTTGGTGACCTTCCTCACGCTCTACAAATCCATCAAGTTTCATGTCACCTTATCAGACCACCTACATTTTCAGATGCTGCCAGACCTGCTGAGTTTCTCCAGCATTCTGTATAATAAAAATCATATTTGTTTTCAAAGCATATCAGTGAAGAAAATGACAACACTTTACAGTTTAGATTTTTAAAATCTAAAGTAGAGTAAAATCAGCAGTGACTAACTACACAAAGGTCAAAAATCACATAACACCAGGTTATAGTCCAACAGGTTTAATTGGAAGCACACTAGCTTTCGGAGCGACGTTCCTTCATCAGATGAAGGAGCATCGCTCCGAAAGCTAGTGTGCTTCCAATTAAACCTGTTGGACTATAACCTGGTGTTGTGTGATTTTTAACTTTGTACACCCCAGTCCAACACCGGCATCTCTGAATCATGTCTACACAAAGGTCAGTCATCTTAAGGATACATACGAAACAATTTTGATCATTTTGACTAATAGACGCTCTAATTTCAGCAAGACCAATTTTAATCCTGCCTGGTCATCAGAAAAGGACAGATGGATAGTTAAAATGGAGGTGCAAATTCCTGCTCTTTCCTTTGTGTACTATCTGCTGGCTGCTATTATAACTGGTTAGTATTTGATTTCACGAAGGGAGACTGCTGCAAGAAGGCTTTGACCTCATGACTATATTTAAATCGGGATCCAATGACACAATTAGGATCCCAATACATTTTAACGCAGTCATAGAAGATCTATGGAAAATCTCCCAACTGAACTTCTTTGAGCCACTGCAGCACTATATAAACAGACCCACAGCAACAGGTCAAATTAATGAAAGAAACATTATACTATTTAGTTTGCAGTTTCTAACTTAGAAATCAGTTTTTATTCTGCATTTTCTGCTCTTTTCACCCTCTAAACAGTTTTCTAAGTATCCTGTCACCCCCTAATGAGTTTTGACATTTTCCCAATAGTTTGTGAGATCAAACATGGGCAAACAACCAGAACCCACTGGAGATCAATCTACCAGGCCTTTAGTTGCTTGTTTTCTCTCTGCATCCTTTCTTGTGTTTGTTATAGTTGTCAGTTTTTTTTTTATTTGACAGAGAACAAGGACCTGTTGCCGTCAGGGACCAGCACCAAGTGATCAGGAGGAAGGTATTATATGAAGAAGGCACTTCATAGAAGCCCCTGTCCAGCACATAGGTTGCGAAAGCCAGGAGAAACATTCTTGGACCTTTTTAACAAGCAATGCCCCAGACCTCTCCAAGCTGCCTGAAGATATCTCTGCCTCCTGCAACAGGATCTGTTGTTAGTCATCCACAGGAATCATGTCACAATTCTCACCAGTGGTTCCTTTCAACCAGCTACAACAGGTAATGACAGCCATATCGTTTAGTCTGCTGAATTAAGCAAGTCAACAAAACCATGTTTGTCAAAAGTGAGCAATGTATCACTCTCCCCATCGATTTCAATAGTCAGCTTGAGAGGAGCTGGCTTCCCTTGTGTCCAGGGCTTTATTGATCGCAAACAAGTCATCAAAGCAGGACAGAACTCACCAGAAATATTCAAATATAGAGAAAGCTACCACCCCATTAACAGTTAATCACTAGTACAGTAATGCAAGTTTCTGCATAGTATCCAGGCAGTTTATCATGGCTTAAGACCATAAGACCATAAGACATAGGAGTGGAAGTAAGGCCATTCGGCCCATCGAGTCCGTTCCGCCATTCAATCATAGCTGATGGCATTTCAACTCCACTTACCCGCATTCTCCCCGTAGCCCTTAATTCCTTGTGACATCAAGAATTTATCAATCTCTGCCTTGAAGACATTTAGCGTCCCGGCCTCCACTGCACTCTGCGGCAATGAATTCCACAGGCCCACTACTCTCTGGCTGAAGAAATGTCTCCGCATTTCTGATCTGAATTTACCCCTCTAATTCTAAGGCTGTGTCCACAGGTCCCAGTCTCTTCGCCTAACGGAAACAATTTCCTAGCATCCACCCTTTCCAAGCCATGTATTATCTTGTAAGTTTCTATTAGATCTCCCCTTAATCTTCTAAACTCCAATGAATACAATCCCAGGATCCTCAGCCGTTCTTCGTATGTTAGATCTACCATTCCAGGGATCATCCGTGTGAATCTCCGCTGGACATGCTCCAGTGCCAGTATGTCCTTCCTGAGATGTGGGGACCAAAACTGGACACAGTACTCCAAATGGGGCCTAACCAGAGCTTTATAAAGTCTCAGTAGCACAACGGTGCTTTTATATTCCAACCCTCTTGAGATAAATGACAACATTGCATTTGCTTTCTTAATCAAGGACTCAACCTGCATGTTTACCTTTAGAGAATCCTCGACTAGTACTCCCAGATCCCTCTGTACTTTGGCTTTATGAATTTTCTCACTGTTTAGAAAGTAGTCCATGCTTGTATTCTTTTTTCCAAAGTGCAAGACCTCGCATTTGCTCACATTGAATTCCATCAGCCATTTCCTGGACCACTCTCCCAAACTGTCTAGATCCTTCTGCAGCCTCCCCACTTCCTCAGTACTACCTGCCTATCCACCTAACTTCGTATCATCGGCAAACTTCACTAGAATGCCCCCAATCCCTTCATCCAGACCATTAATATATAACGTGAACAGCTGCGACCCCAACACTGAACCCTGCGGGAACACTGCTTGTCACCGGCTGCCATTCCGAAAAAGAACCTTTTATCCCAATTCTCTGCCTTCTGTCAGACAGCCAATCCTCAATCCATACCAGTAGCTCACCTTGAACACCATGGGCCCTCACTTTGCTCAGCAGCCTCCCGTGTGGCACCTTATCAAAGGCCTTTTGGAAGTCTAGATGGACCACATCCACTGGGTTTCCCTGGTCTAACCAACTTGTCGCCTCTTCAAAGAATTCCAACAGGTTTGTTAGGCACGACCTCCCCTTACTAAATCCATGTTGACTTGTTCTAATCCGACCCTGCTCTTCCAAGAATTTAGAAACCTCATCCTTAATGATGGATTCTAGAATTTTACCAACAACCGAGGTTAGGCTAATTGGCCTATAATTTTCCATCTTTTGCCTTGATCCTTTCTTGAACAAGGGGGTTACAACAGTGATCTTCCAATCATCCCTTTGAGCTGAGTGAGGTCATCTCTCCAGACTCCCAATTACCCAATCACTCTTACTATTTCACCTCTACCCATCTATGCTCCACGCCCATTGCCCCTTTCTTTCCAAGTTGGCAATTTCCCCCCTGCACGTGCTGTCATAAGGCTAAACTCGTATCTCGATGTTCCCCTTTGTAACTTCTTTCATTATCCATAGGTACATTCCATTCTTGTACATACATCTTAACAATGTATCTTTTTCGTGCTTATATGTTTCAGTAATCTTAGCTTTTTGCTGAAATTGTTGTTTTAAACATTATGGCAAAGGGAATTATTTTCTTTAATAAATCTACATTAAAGTTAGTACTTATTTATCCATAATTATGCACTGAAAAGTAGACATACTCTTCCCTAAATACCTGCAGAGTTAATAGTTCTCTTGCTGTACCCCTTTTCTGTATGCTTTTTCTATATCTGCAAAAACAACACTTTACCCCATTTCTAACACTTTGTCAGCCATGGCTGTCTAATCCCTCCCCGGATAATCTTTCTTTTCTTGGGGATGAACCTCTGTACAGTGTCCTCAATTATACCCACAAACTCCTGCCATTTTTGCTCTACTGTCTTCCCTACTAGGCTCTGCTTCCAGTCTATTTTCGTCAGTTCCTCTCTCATGCCCTCATAATTACCTTTTATTTAACTGTAACACCATTACATCCGATTTTGCCTTCTCTCTTTCAAACTGCAGACTGAACTCTACCATATTATGATTGCTGCTTCCTAAGTGTTCCCTTACTTTAAGATTTTTTATAAAGTCTGGTTCATTACATAGCACTAGGTCCAGAATAGCCTGCTCCCTTGTGGGCTCCATGACAAGCTGTTCTAAAAAACCATCCTGTAAGCATTCCATGAATTCCCTTTCGTTGGATCCACTGGCAACATTATTTACCCAGTCCACCTGCATATTGAAGTCTCCCATGATCACTGTGACCTTGCCTTTCTGACATGCCTTCTCTATTTCCCGGTACATGTTGCGCCCCTGGATCCTGACCACTGTTAGGAGATCTGTACATAACTCCCACTATGGTTTTTTTGCCTTTGTGGTTCCTCAGTTCCACCCACACAGACTCCACATCATCCGACACTATGTCATCCAGCACCATAGATTTAATTTTGTTCTTAACTAACAAGGCAACCCCGCCTCCTCTGCCTATCTCCCTGTCTTTTCAATAAGTTGAAAATCCTTGGATGTTTAACTGCCAGTCCTGACCCCCCTGTAACCACGTCTCTGTGATGCCTACCACATCATAATCATTCACGATGATCTGTGCCATTAATTCATCTGCTTTGTTATGAATGCTACGAGCATTCAGGTAAAGTGCCTTAATGTTAACTTTCTTATCATTAGAGATATCGGAAGTCATAAGATGTCCTAAGTTATCCTTCCTTTTTGCTGCAATTCCAGTCTGCCTCAAGTTTAAATCTGCCTGCACACATGCTATCCTGCCGCTTATCTTTCCATGTAACTCTGTACTCCCTGTCGCTTTCACTTTCCCTTGTCTATCCCATGCCAGCCCACAATCCTTCAGAATGGGTACTCAAACCCATTCCCCTACCCTATTACTCTACATTTACCTCTGACTAATGCACCTAACCTACACATCCCTGGACACTAAAGATAATTTCCCATCCTCCAATCATTCCTGATGAAGGGCTTTTGCCTGAAATGTCGACTCTCCTGTTCCTCAGATGCTGCTTGATTGTTGTGCTTTTCCAGCACCACACTCTTGACTCTAACCTCCAGCATCTGCAGTCCTCACTTTCAACCTCCAGAAAGGCTTACTCCTGTTCCTATCCCAGGAACGTGGCAGGACAGTTGTTTCAGGATAACATGTGACCATAGAATCATAGAATCATAGGATCCCTACAGTGTGAAAACGGGCCATTTGGCCCAACATGTGCGCACCAACTCTTCGCAGATTAACCCACCCAGACCCATTCCCCTACCCTTTTACTCTACATTTACCCCTGACTAATGTACCTAACCTACATATCCCTGGACACTATGGATAGTTTCCCAGGCCCAATCCACCTTACCTGCAAATGTTTGGACATGACAACATTCTGTAATTTCACTGCTTCTAAGTAACACAAGTATAATAAAAACCGGGAGGACCACAGAATCATTGTTAAACAAGCAATATTGATGATAAAACAGAGATTTGGGTGTCTTAGCAGTCTAGGTATTTAACACAATAAGCACCACAAAGTCACTGTGGACAAATCAGGATCCGTTGACTGTGTTCTTCCAAATGTTCCTGTATTCTAGGAAGGGTCTGTGTATTCACTAATCAATATAATTTTATGAGAGGGAAATTATGTATGATAAATCTAGCAGAGATTTCTAAGGATTTTCAAAATATATTTGATAAGGTGCTACATGAAAGGTTATTACACAGGACTTCAGTGACTGGAGATGATATATTAGAATTGATAATGTATTTGTTAAAGAACAACAAAAAATTTGGAACAAATGAGTCATTGTCAAGGCAATTACTAATGAGGTGTCACAAGGTTCGGTGCAGACATTTCAACTATTTAGAATTCCATGTTATGACTTAGACGAAGGAACAGAGTGTAACAAAGCAGGAAGCACATGATCATTCCAATTTAGGTTGTGTGCGCTTGGTTTTTGACTGATTTCATAGCAGGAAGTCACCTTCTGATGCCACTTTCTGCTACCTTAAGAAACCATTCAGGAGGAATAAGCTATCTGTTAAGCATCCCTCTCTTCAAAGTTTCTCCTGTCTTGCATTAAATTTTACAACTTTCTAATGAGACAATGGGGTGCCTTAATGTCAACTCATTAGAGCTAACAGAGCATAACTTGGCAAGTATTGATGATTAACTCTTGTGCAAATTATTCTATATGCTTGACTGATATGGATTTATTCGTGTCTGCGTGGGTTTCCTCCGGGTGCTCCAGTTTCCTCCCACAGTCCAAAGATGTGCAGGTCGGTGAATTGGCCATGCTAAATTGCCCATAGTGTTAGGTAAGGAATAAATGTAGGGGTATGGGTGGATTGCGCTTCGGCGGGTCGGTGTGGACTTGTTGGGCCGAAGGGCCTGTTTCCACACTGTAATGTAATCTAATCTAATCTAAACTGATTTCAATACTGCATATCTTGTGGAACTCGCATTAAGACAATAAGTTACCAGTGTGTTTTTGTTCAGAAACTGCTTTGTGGTGTGGAATTCTATAGTGATTAATGGTTAGTGGGATGAATTAATTTAAAATCGCAAAGGAGAGTAAATAAGTTGATTAACCTTAAACCTAATACCATGTTACTTCATGTTGTTATGATCCCAGCTGATGTTATTAGTGGACAGGTCAGATCCCAGACTAAAACCTGGCTTGATAGATCTTTTTTTGATCAATGAGGTTCTCTTTCACTGAAACACTAATACGCAATACTAGAGATTTAGTTTCAACAATAAAACAAGTTTATTGTTCAAAAAAGAAAAAAAAAAACCTATCTACACAAAAAAGAAAGATTTCAAAACATAAAAATACAAAGCCATCCACCCCAATACCATAATTTTACAGTGCCAGAGAGAATTGCCTTATGTATCACATGCATAGATTTTACATAGAGTTATGGAGTCATACAGCACAGAAACAGATACTTTGATCCAACCTGTCCATGTCGAACATAATCCCAAAGAAACTAGTCCAACCTGCCTGCACATGGCCCATATCCCTCCAAATCTTTCTTATTTATGTACTTATCCAAACGTCTTTTAAATGTAATTGTACCCACATCCACTACTTCCTCTGGAAGTTCATTCCACACAAGAATCAGCTTCTGTGTAAAAAAATGTCCCCATGTCTTTTTTAAATCTTTCTCCTCTCAACTTAAAATGTACCTTTTTAAAAAAAATTCTGCTTGTGAAGGTCTGATGGCCTCTTCCTTGAGTATTCGCACAACTGAGCTTAGACTTTGAGATTCACGGTTCTAACCAAATATATATGGTCTGAACCTCTCAAAATCCTTAAACTGAGGTAACCTGTTTCCTAAATCTTCTGAATTAGCTCCTTTCTTTGGAGGAACTCTTTCTTACATCTAACTTCAGCTCGTAATTATCTGAACTGAAAAACTCAACTTTCAAAATTATGGGGTTTCCCTAAAAAAAAAACCCTCATTCTTCTAAGCAGAAATCAAGCCAAAACTTTTCAGTGTTTACTCTGTCGAATAGTACAACTCTCACAATGCAAACAAAATCCCATTATCACCCCAGGAAATCTCTCTCTCTCTAATTTTGGTTTAATATGATATTCACAAGTTAATGCCATTCTAAAACTTGCACAACACTAGTGTAAATTCAAACTTTAGGATAAATAATGTCTAAATTTAAACTAAACTGTGTGCACTTCTGGTCTCCCTGCTATTGAAAGGATGTGAAGCTTGAAAGGGTTCAGAAAAGATTTACAAGGATATTGCTGGGGTTGGAAGGTTTGAGCTATAGGGAAAGGCTGAGTAGACTGGGGCTATATTCCCTGGAGCGTTGGAGGCTGGGGGTTGACCTTGTAGAGGTTTATAAAATCGTGAAGGTCATGGATAGGCTAAATAGACAAGGACTTTTCCCTGAGGTGGGGGAGTCCAAAACTAGAGGGGGAGTCCAAAACTTAGGGCCAACCTTTTTAGGCAGAGGGTGGAACGTGTATGGAATGACCTGCCAGAGGAAGTGGTGGAGGCTGGTAACCTTAACCTGCTCTCTTGAGCAAATGAAAAAGACATTTTAAAATGGTTAGGGGCCATCATAGATATTGATTTAGGATCAAGTGACAACATTAGGGCTCAAGTGTGATTTAAATTGGAACCAGCCAGGGCAACAAGTAGAGTTAGGGCAGTGAGAGGCATATGCGTTGAGTTTAGTCTCCTTGATGACCAATAGGAATAGGAGTGCTCTTGCTGCCTGGAATCTTGCTCTTAAATGTTTATTTAACCTATTGCCCTAATCAATCTTTTCAGAGATGTTATTACACACCTCTGGAGCAGGCGCGACTTGAGCTGGAGAATGACTAGCCCAGCAGCAAGTACACTACCACTGTGCCACGACAGGCCTCTCGAAAGCTTGCTCCTAGTCACCGTCTCTTCACCTGAATTCAATTGAAGACGATCAGCACCCATTCAGATTAAGCCTGAGTGATAAAGTATCCTGAACCCTATGTTATAGTTGGCTGGACTTTTTGCCATCTGCTGCAGTTCTAACCAGGAGTTCAATTGGCCTAAAAATGCTTACTTAATCATTAAATGCACTAATTCATTCTTTACATCTGCCTAACAATTACTGGCCATCAGGAGTTATTTACATAGCCACACAGGAGCAGAAACAGTGACTCTGTTTAAATCAGAAATTGGATTTACAAATATGCTTTATATACTACTAGCTATGATGTATGATGAACATTTTACTCACAAGTGTATCCTGTCAAAATATTCATCATTAAAAAAGCTAACAAATTTGACCTTTTACAACCACATAAACGTGTGTAAAAATAAGCTGGGAAGCTTGAGAAACCACATACAATATAATTCTTCAATGAATAGAGCAGGCCATTGAACTGACTTGTGGTATCTTCCCCTAACTCTGATTTCTTGAATATGTCTCAACAAAAAGCTAGGATCGACGTCCCGAATGGCTCAACTCACTTGCCACCCTGTGGGTGCCACTCCTGAGTTAGCAGCTTAAACCGAATACCTTCTAACATGTTCACTTCCGGTCTCCCTGCTACAGGGAAGATGTTATTAAATGTTAAAGGTATGGAAAGATTTACAAGGATGTTGCTGGGGTTTGAAGGTTTGAATTATAAGGAGAAGATGAATAATCTAGGGCTATTTTCCCTGGAGCGAAAGCTAACAGACGTTACAGAGGTTTATAAAATCATGAGGGGCATAGATAGGGTGAATAGACAAGGTCTTAAAATTAGAGGGCGTAGGTTGAGGGTGAGAGAGGAAAGATTTAAAAGGGACCTTAGGGGCAACGTTTTCATGCAGAGGGTGGTGTGTGTATGGAATGAGCTGCCAGAGGAAGTGGTGGAGGCTGGTACAATTACAACATTTAAAAGGCACCTGGATGGATATATGAATAGGAAGGGATTAAAGGGATATGGGCCAAATGCTGGAAAATGGGACTGGATTAATTTACGATATCTGGTTGGCATGGATGAGTTGGACTGAAGGGTATATTTCCATGCTGAACATCTCTATGACTCTATTTCAATATTAATACATCTTTGTCTGCTGAGCTGTGGCCTTCCTCACTGTGCATGCAACAGCATGGGAAGATAATAAATAGAGCGATAATTAAAGAAGTGTTTCATGTCTCAGAATAATAAATATCTGTTCTAATTAGCAGCCAAAAGTTTAGCTACGGGGTGATATCATCATTCTCAAAATGTGCACAAGAAGTAATGGTATCCATCTGGTGGTGACAAAATGTTGTGTTAACAGACTGGAGTTCTTGGCAATTCGGAATTATATGATTCAGAATAGTTGGCAGAGAATTCCGTTTGTGGCTAATTTATTGAGAGTTACTAGTTTTTTAAAAAACACATTCAAATCAATGTTCCTTGTTCCTTTACAGAATGCACACAATTCAACTCCTTTTTGAGCTGCATTACTGCAATAAAACCTAAAGGGCCTGCACACTTCAAAAGGTCAGTGGGGTGGAGTTCTGTTGTTAAGTCTTAGTTTGCATACATTATATCTCTCAAAGATTCATGCTCATAATAACATCATCAAAGATGATCTTATAAAAGTCTCAGTCTCCATCTGAACTGAGGCCACTTACTACATGAGATGCTTGTGGAACTATTTGGAATCAAATTGCTCAGTATTAGTCTGGTGTGGAATTCCAGTGACATATATACCAGGATCTGTAATAAAGTTTTATTGAATCTTTCAGGACCATATTGCTTGCATCTACTTCTTATGTTACAGGGGCTAACATTAGTATAACATCATCAGGTACGAATACCCTCTGAAGTTCAAAAACCCATCGCAGCAGGGCAGAACAGATCAGGACACTAAAACAAATGTTAGAATTTGTCTGTACGTTTAAGTGCCATCAGGAAACTTGTTAAATTCTCGATTCAAGTTATTGTTGTAAGAGATTGTGATGATTGTTGTAAGAGATGTCCACTGCTCGCAACTGATTGCAATGTGATTTCCTTTTGGATAGATCAACCTGTTCAGGAATGTTGCGGACACCTTTGGGGCAGTGGGACTTGCTGGGGCCTATCCCGCTGTCTGTGGAGATCTTTAATTTCTTCGAAGTATGTAATAAAGAAAATTGAGTTGGCAAGAGAAGTACACATTTTCTTGTGGCTGTCACAAGGTAGATCCATGTGAAGATCTTCCAGTGGGACACCTGCTCTTTTACCTGAAGTTATAAGTTTATTTGTTTCTATTGTTATCAGTGACAAAGGCCATGGAATATTAGAAATCTCTTTTCTGAATAACGACGCTTTCTGGACCCATCATTTTAGGAGTTCGCGACAGTTTGATAATGATCCTACCAAAGTTTTCTCCAAGTCAAGTCTTGAAGATTTTTTCAATGATGAGTAACAAATAAATGATTTTTTTCAGCCCAGTGAAGTTGGGTTTTTTCTGTGTTGTAAATATGAAGCAATCGTTCAAGGCATTTGACAATTATTTTACTTTGTGATGTAAAAATATTATAGAAAGACTAATATATGATGAAAGAGCAATTTCCAGGAGAATCTGTCAACAACTTCATCAGTTATCATTGCAGTAATTGCAAGCAGTTGTAATTAGAGGCAGAACTGTCATCGGAATTTCTTCATCTCTTTCAGATCTTTTACAAGCAGAAGATTGCACATTAGGGAAGTTTACTAAGAAGATCATCCAAACCTATCCATCATCAGGTAAAACACTTCAACCAATCACAAGAGAAAGCAATGCAAAGATTGTGCAAATCTTTCGATACTGGAGTCACTGTTCAAAATGTGAAGTAAAAACACCACACAAACAAAATCAGCACCCAACTCTACTGTAATAATCTAAATTTTACAAGAAAGAGGGGCATGGATTAAAAACAAGTGCAAAAATCAGAAACTAACGGTCCTTATACAACAGTAATAACATTGCTTACATCCATAAAAAAGTCAATACTTTTCCCAAACACCATACAAAAATTGTATTATTCACAGAATAAGCCTCCACTAGGACATGCATTTTTCTTCAAATCATTATTGATTTTTTTTTTCTGTATTGCAAAGACATCTCTGTAATAAATTTTGAGATTAATTTATGAGCATTTCAGATGTTGCAAATCTTGTTACACCTTTCAGAAAATGAAACAATTATCAAATAGTTGTCGAAAGCTTTTAAGACATCAAAAGTATCATGATCTTGCTTCAGTTTTTCCTCCCATAATATGGTTTTCTAATGGTCCCACAGAAATACAGTCTTTTTTTGGAACAAATTTGTTCTGCTTGTGATTTGTTGTGTAGATCTGAAGCAATTGTATACCTCACATTGACTTTTCTCCCACGCTGACAAATTTAATTCTCTGCCTGAAGTATCTGTAACCTTGTATCTGCCTGAACATGGACTATATTACCCCATTTCTTTGTTTAAATTCAATTACTCACTTCAAATGTTGAAATACGTTTAAAATTATTTAAATTTGACTGCACTTTCCATTTTTCTTCAAGTTTGAATTGTTTCGATTTATTTGTTATAAAACTTGTAGGAAAAATTCTAGCTTGAAGGGACTGTCAATAAATTCTAATGATTGACCAAGCAAAATAATCTTCTAATAAAGCTTAGTATTGCATTTGAATATTGTTTTGTACTGTTTTAGGAGCTTCTTTCATCAAATCATTGTTGTTTTTTTCTGTATTGCAAAGACTCTCTGCAACAAATCTTAAGATTAATTTGGAAGCATTTCAGATGTTGTAAATCGTTTTAAATCTTTTAGCAAATGAAACAATCCCAACATGCAAATTTAAGATGGTGCTTCCTTGCTATTTGTACATTTATTCATGGTGGATCTCCTAACGTTCAGAGCAAGATGAAGAATGCACACTATTTCTCTCTTCCCAACTGTTTTGCACCTTTTTAAAACCAGAAGAGGCAATCTTGCACTTTAACTAATTTCAGTTGTTGAATAAAGATTTTCCTTTTGCTCAGGGCTCGTCTATTTAACTTACATCAGTGTCTCTTTTGACTTATAGGTCTAATTTCACTAATGATGTGCCATTTGAAGAAATTTTAAATAATGTGTCTGAGTAAAAGATTTATTCTGCAGTAGATAATAAAATGGAGTGTGATGAAATTTATGGTCTTTTTTTAAAGCAATGATTAAAAACGAATTATGCCTTCTTTTCCCTTCCCAGCCACATCAGCACTGTAAAGACTTATAGCCTTTCGTAAGTTATCGCCGAGTCCTAAGTCGCTGCATTTTTGTCAGATTGTGATTCAGGTCTTCTGCTTTCATGAGACTTTCTTTAGTCCTTGCAAAGCCCTTTAATAATATTAGTTCCCTAATTCTGTCAGATTTACAGCTTTAGAAAAAGGCTGTTGTTTTCTAGAGTACTTCCAGTCTGAAACTTATTGTGTGAAATTTTTTCTTCTCTTCGGATTGCTGTGGATTATCCATTGGTGTTTTCTTCACTTTAGACAGCAGCCTGCACCAAAGGTACTATATTGCAGTTGGCACCTGGTTATGACAGGATCTTTAAGTAAATATGCTGCTGCCAAACATCATTGTAATACTAATCAATGGACTAACTAGCATTAAATGGTGAAGAAATAACCACTAACAAGTCTTCTGTAAAGAAGGCACAAGAAGTAGTTTATGTAAGCATGGTGGCTCAGTAGTTAGCACTGCTGCTTCACTGCACCTGGGTTCAATTCCAGCTTCGGGTGACTATCTGTGAAGTTTGCACATTCTCCCTATGTCTGCATGGGTTTCCGCCAGATACTCTGGTTTTGTCCCACCATCCAAAGATGTGCAGGTTACATTGAGTGGCCATGCTGAAATTGGGAGAATGTGAGCACTGCAGATGCTGGAGATCAGAGGCGAGAGTGTGGTGCTGGAAAAGCACAGCAAGTCAGGCAAAAGCCCTTCAAACATTGCTCCGTATTGTTCAGGGATGTGTGAGCTAGGTGGATTAGCCATGGTAAATGTGAGGTTATGCAGATAGAGTGGGGGTTTGGGTCTAGATGGGATGCTCTTTGGAGGATTAGTGCAGACCTGATGGGCTGAATGGCCTCTTTCTACATTGTTTGGATTCTATGATCCTGCTCTATACCTGAAAAATAGTTTGGATGTGGATCAACACAATGGCTGAGATGCATAACTGCTGTTCAGGAGAAGTTAGAGAAGCATCTGAAAGTCAAAAGATTAGAGAGTTCTTTTGAAATGTGATAGTAGGAAGAGGTGGACCAGTTGGGCTCAATGGTCTGTTTTGTGCTGTACGTTTTATCATTCTATGCATCTATGTAAAGAGAGAAGGTATAATCAGCTTAATGACATAAGGATGGACTCATGGACTCAGGCTACTGTCTAAAGTAAAGAAAACACCAAAGAATAATTCTTAAAAGTTTATCTTTTCTTTTAACATCTACACGTTGGGAGCAAGCATCAACGAATGGTCTAACTGAATTAATAATATTACCATAACATTCAGAGAATGGTTATATTGAAATAGAATGCTCCTTGTTTGTTAACCTGCTAACTGCAGCCTTGTTTATTTCCTTTTATTTGTGAATGGTCAGTGGAGTAGCCTTTGAACGAATATAATTTCATTATAGGTTCTTGCTTATAATCTGCTGTTAAATTATTCATCTGTAGGTAAACATGCTCAGATACTTTTCCTTCTGTGTGTCTGTGTAGAAAAATGACCCAAATCTCCTGATAGGAAGATAGGGCATTGCTGAACTGTAGACAGGAATTATGACCTGGGACCATGCAAATTTCCAAAGTAACTGATTCTGTGGGAGTTTCCCAGGCAGTTGAAACTTCTGATAATCAACAATCTGATCTCTGTAACTCTCTGGAGTTACAGAATTAGAGACTTTGGAGGAGTTGGACGATTATGAAAGATTTACAACGATGTTGCCAGGGTTGGAAGATTTGAGCTGTCGGGAGAGGTGGAATAGGCTGGCGCTGTTTTCCCTGGAGTGTCAGAGGCTTATATGATCATGAAGGGCATGGATAGGATAAATTGACAAACTTTTTTCCCTGGGATGGGGGATCCAGAACTAGAGATTTAGGGTGAGAGGGGAAAAGTATAAAAGGGATCTAAGGGGCAATGTTTTTACACAGAGGGTGGTACGTGTATAGAATAAGCTGCCAGTGGAAGTGGTGGGGACTGGTACAATTACAGCATTTAAAAGGCATCTGGATGGGTATATGAATAGGAACGGTTTAGGGGATATGGGTCAAGTGCTGGCAAATGGGATTAGATTAGGTTAGGATAACAGGTCAGCATGGACAAGTTGGACCAAAGGGTCTGTTTCCGTGCTGTATATTTCTATGACTCCATGGCTCTATCCTGAATAGTTAGCCAGGAAAGCTTAGAAGCATTGAAACCTTCACTAAATCCTGGCCAATTATTAAACTGAATTCCCCACCTTAACTCACTGTTGAACACATCCAGAGTGAAAAAAAATTATTTCCTAGCACCCTGTAAAGTAATTATGTAACATCAAACACACAGGTAGTAAGCTTTAAAAAAAACTGGGGTCTGTACTGGAAATAGAAAGACAATTACAATTTAAAGTTCTTAGGATCCTTCAGTTGTGAAAATGCCCAGAGTTCTAGCAGTGTAGCTGTTGTCTTATGTTCTCTGTGCATAGTTGATATTCCAAGTTACTTTTTCACTGGACACTGGTTTTGAGGTTGGCAGTGGGAATGTTTTCCAGTTCTTGTTCACAAATCTATTTTCCCTTGACTGCTGTTTAAAAGAAACTGTTGAGAAAGATATATTTACATATTCCTGAGTCTTCCTTTGTTTTCCCAAAGCTCAATACTCCACAATCTCAGGAGTTGATCTCAGTGTGTAACTTCCAGATAGGTGTGAATAAACCAGGAGATGCTGATCTGAGTCCCAGCGCGTGTTTTATAATGAAATTAATTTTGGCTCTCATTGATCCTTATTTATTTGTGATTTCACAAACTTGGCTCAACTTGGTCAGGTCATCACAGCAGCCACTTCAGGTCAGTATTGTCCTATTTGAAAACCGCCTTTAATCTATGAAGGTATTGTTATTAGAATCAAATGACATTATGTTGTATATTGATAGTCCACTTTTACTATGATCATGGCAGACTCTTGCCCGGAAATTGGGCAGAAATCTGCATAAGGAATGGTCGGGAGGTGTAAAGAAGCTGGACATTGGGAGGGTTGAATCTGTTTGTAAGCTAAAGGCTGCTAATGGAGAGTATGCAAGCCAATTGAACTTTTCTTATTATGGGGTAAATCTGAAAGATGCTTAAAAAAAATGGTGCTCTCTCATTCTCATCCTATGCCCATGAAAGAACTTGTTCCTCCTTGTGGACAGAGTCTCACGACTGCCCTGATACAATGGCAGGCTGAAAGTTCTGAGATTTCACAGATGCTATCTATTGCACTGACGGAACCTATTGCATTAAAGTTGAGGGACACGTTGACCTTGCCAGCCAGATAGCCTTGCTTTGAGGCTTGAGCTATAGCTGCATAGTTTATCAGTAATACCTTGAAAGTGCCCAAGATCCTATCTGAGTGAAATTCAGACAGAAATGTTTGCTTAAGGCCTGTATTAGATGTGTCTTCTTGCATCCTTCCCACTCCCTGTCCTTTGTCCCAAGTGGTTCTGCAAACATCTGCCCTCTTAACTGCTTCTCCAGTCCTCCAGCCACAAATTCCTAACAATCTTGATAGTCTGCTCTGGACAGGAGTAAAACTGCCCTGAAAGAGCCAAAACCAATGCAGGACCAACAAAAATCCCTCCTTAGAAACCAGCAGCTTTAAAAAAACTGAATCACTAAACTGCATGTTAGAGAATGTAAGCCTTTGTATAGTGCTACTAAAATATTCTTGTTGAGCAAATTTATCAAATGGTGAGTTAAACACTGAAGCAGTTCAATTTCATGAAAGAATCCTTCTAAATCACACATTGAGCACTCACTTCAGCAGTTTTATTACGGTTTGGAATATGTCCGATGCAGCCTTGAAGATTTTGGAGGAGCCAGCAAATTTCTAAAGCATGATCTTCCCCTTCACTTTGGGTTAACTCATTTTTCTGTTAACGGGAACATAAGAACCAGAGTAGCCCAATCCACGCCCCTCAAGCCTGCTCAGCCATTCAATAAGATCTGTGGCCTAACTCCAATATGTCTGCCTTCAACTCATATCGCTTGGTACACTTGCTCTGCCTACCACCTTTGTCACCTCTTCAAAAACTCTGAGGTTTGTCGGGCAGGATTTGTTCTTCATAAATCCATGCTGACTGTTCCTGACTAACTGAAATTTTTTTCAAGACAATTAGTTACGCAATCCTTGACAATTTCCCTACCACAGATGTTTGGGTAACTAGTCTGCAATTCCCAGGTTTTTCTCTGCCACCCTTCTGGAGTGGAGCGACATGAGCAAATTTCCAATTCAGATGTACAACTCCTAAATCCAGGAAATGCTGAAAGATTATGGTTAGGGAATCAGCAATATTCTCTCCTCTCCCCTTTAACACCCATGAATGGAAACCGTCAAGTGCTGGGGATTTGTCACTCTTCAGTGCCATTAATCTCCCTATTATTGATGAGTTACTTAAGCTAATTTTATTCAGACCCTGTCTCTGATCCTATGTCAATTTCTGTGAGACTTCTGGCATACTATCCTCCTTTTCAGCTGTGAATACTGACATAGACTGTCCCCTGATAAATCTCCCATCCCTCAACATCTCAGTGTAACTCCATAATAGTGCAGCATGGTGCCAGGGATCTGGGTTCGATTCCAGCCTTGGGCGACTGTCTGTGTGGAGTTTGTACATTTTCCCCATGTCTGCGTGGGTTTCCTGAGGGTGTTCTGGTTTCCTCCCACAGTCCAAAGGTGTGCAGGTCATGTGAATCGGCCATACCAAATTGTCAGTAGAGAATTGAATTGAATTGAATTGTATCTATTGTCACGTGTACCGAGGCACAGTGAAAAGCCTTGTCTTGCGAGCAACACAGGCAGATCACATAGTTAAGTAGCATAGATAAGTAAATAATAGGTAAACAGTGGCAAAAGCAAAACACAGATCAGGATATGTAGGTGAGGTGCATTAGTCAGGGATATATGTAGGGGAATGGGTCTGGGTGGGTTATCTTCAGAGGGTCGGTGTGGACTTGTTGGGCCGTAGGGCCTGTTTCCACACTGTAGGGGTTCTATGATGATCTGAAAGGAAACAGATCCTGCAAGCCCTCCCACTGTGCCCAGTAGGAAAATACCATTTCCAGAGAGCGACCAAGGGATTAAAACTCTGACCCCCCTTCATCCAGCTTTGCTGCCAGGCAAATCAACCATCCCCAGAAAGACCCCCACCTTACCCCCGGTCTGGTAGTTACTCAACAGTATTGTCTAGCTCTGAGCAGGATGTATTAATTAAGGGACTTTGAATATTCAAGTTAAAAATGGTTCTTCAATGTGCTCAATTGCTCCTCAGCTAAAAATATGGCATGCAAGAATACATAAACTTAAAAAAAACTGTTGCAACTTAGTGGGCGGCACGGTGGCACAGTGGTTAGCACTGCTGCCTCACAGCGCCAGAGACCCGGGTTCAATTCCTGACTCAGGCGACTCTCTGTGTGGAGTTTGCACATTCTCCCCATGTCTGCATGGGTTTCCTCCGGGTGCTCCGGTTTCCTCCCACAGTCACAAAGATGTGCAGGTCAGGTGAATTGGCCATGCTAAATTGCCCGTAGTGTTAGGTTATAAGGGGTAAATGTAGGGGTATGGGTGGGTGGCGGGTCAGTGTGGACTTGTTGGGCTGAAGGGCCTGTTTCCACACTATAAGTAATCTAATCTAATCTAAATCTAAAACTCTTGTTCCAATTTATTTCACAATCAAAAACAGAAGGTTGCTGGAAAAGCTCAGCAGGTCTGGCAGCTTCTGTGAAGAGAAATCAGAGTTCACGTTTCGGGTCCAGTGACCCTTCCTCAGAACTGAACCTGAAATGTTAACTCTGATTTCTCTTCACAGTAGCTGCCAGACCTGCTGAGCTCTTCCAGCAACTTTTGTTTTTGTTTCTGATTTACAGCATCCGCAGTTCTTTAGGTTTTTATTCCAATTCATTTTGCTGAGCATATAAACAAAGAGCAGGATGAGGCCATTTGGTATCTCACATGTTTCACCCCTTAATAAGATCACTGCCAGCATTCAGCCATCGGTGCATTCACTGATCTTCAGATGTTTATTGCTTGGAACCGATTCCAACATTTTTTCTTTTGATCGTGGGAGATAGGCATCACTGGCTAGGCCACCCTTTATTGCCCATCCCAGCTTGCCCTTCAGAAGGGGAAGGTAAGCTGCCTTCTTGGACTCCTGTAGTTCTTTGGGGTTAAAGGCATTCACAGTCTTGTTAACAAGGGAGTTCCAGGATTTTGACCCAACGACAATGAAGGAATGGCGATACAATTCCAAATCAGTATAATTTGCACATAACAATTCTCTGGTTAGTCGCTGCAGGATATCTTGTATCCTTAACCATCATTGTACGTCAGTGATAATGGGAATGTACATTAAAGGTAGTAGATTGGTACCATATTAAGTGTGCTACTGTATCCTCGTGTTGAGCTTTTTAAGTGTTGTTGGAGCTGTACTCATCCAGGCAATGGAGAATATTCTGTCACAATCCTGACTTGTGCCTCGAAGATTACGAAATGGAAACAGGCGGTGAGTTACTCTCTGCAGAATTTCTGCCTTCTGACCTGCTCTCCAAGGCACAGTATGGCAGGACTAGTTCAGTATCTGGTCAAAATTTATGCCCAACATGCTGGTAGTGGTAATCTCCTTGAATGTCAAGAGTTGATGTTTATATTCTTTCGTTGCTGAGTGGTGTGAAGATTATTTACTGCGTATCAGTGCAAGCCTAGATTTTGTCCAATTCATGCTGCATATGAACATGGGCTGCCTCAGTATCTGAGGTGTCATGAATAGTGCTGAACATTGTGCAATCATTCGTGACATCCCCACTTCTGACCTTATATGGTGACAGATAATTTTTGAAGAGCTGAAGGTGGTTAGACTGAACACATTGATTGTAAAGTATCTATCCTGATGAACTCCTGAAGTGATGCTCTGGGACCGAGAAGATTAATCTCCACAATCAGCTTCCTTTTTGCCAGGTATGTCTCTAACCAGTGGAGCATGTTTCCTGTGATTCCCATTGACAGTTTTGCTGAAACACTTTGATGTCATCCTTGGTCAAACGCTGCCTTAATGTCAAGGACAGTCCCTCTCACTTCACCTTTTCAGAGTTCAGTTCATGTTTGGAAAAAGGTTGTAATGAGGTTAAGAACTGAATGGCCTTGGCAATTTCCAAGTTGAGTATGTCTGTAAGCATGTTATTTATTTTCAAGTGCTAGTTTGTAGTACTGTTGACTTCACCTTTCATAGTTTTCCTGATGATTGACAGTAGACTGGTAAGTAATGAACTGATTATTTGCAATTGTTCTGTTTTTTGCAGAGAGGATGCCGCTGGGTATTTTCCCACATTGTCAGGTGGATGCCTGTGGTTGAAGACATTTTTAAAACTATTACTGAAATGTTGTCAGGACTCATAGCCATTGCAGCATCCAGTGCCTTCTCGATATTGCTTTGACTGAAATCAATTGGCTGTGATGATGGGGGTTTACGGAGGGGTTAGAGATGATTAACAACTTGACAACTCTGGCTGAAGGTTGTTACAAATGTTTTTGCATTGTCTCTTGTATTGAATGTGTTAGGCTTTGTGGAGCCTCCTCCTGTTATTTGTTCCATTGTCCACCCCCTACCATGATGGATGTGGCAGAACTATAGAGCTTAAATCTGATCTGTTAGGTGTGGGCCTACTGCAGTGAATCATAATGTACATTCAATTAAAATCCCTTCTGAGCAAGATAGCTAAAAATTCAAAGTTTGTGCACTGCTTTACATCTACTTCAAATATTTCAGCATCTATTAATAGGCTGCTGAAATAATCAGTTGCTTCTTTATAAAACTAATTGCTGGGCTGATTTTTTTTTACTCTTTCCTGACATCTCCCTCTCTTCCTTAGTTCCTTCAGACTGTCAAGACTTCTGCAGCAGATACAAAAAGTGTTTTTTCTCCAATATTGCTGACTTCGTTCTGTAAAAGAATGTTCATCTGTCAGTTTCTTTCATATGCTGTCAGCATTTTTGCTTTAAGTGCAAAAATATGATAAAATGTTCTTTTGTTATAAAGTAGAGTGAACTTCTTGTCCATGAATCAGAAATAATGGTTCTGTATTCAGAATCTGAGCACTTGTAGGTTTATTAAAAGTCCATTAAAGGCTTATGCTCACAGACAACACCAAGTTATAAACAAAATAAAGAACTGCAAATGTTGGCGATCTGAAACAAGCAATAATAGAAATCGCTGGAGAAGCTCAGTAGGCCTGGCAGCACTGTTGGCATTTAAAGTCCAGAAACCTTCTTCAGAACTGATAGCTAGGATAAGGTATATTTATGTTGATAACCAGGAGGGTGGGGCAGGGGGAGGGTGTGGGGAGATTGGGGGAAGGTAGTTGGCAGATAAGTGGAGACGGAGACTGAGAAGAAAGAGGGAAAAGAAGGCAGACTTTCAAGGGAATTGTTGATCGTAAACCAAGGAAAAGACTCTGGGTAGGTGATAGTAAGTGAAAGTGAGGACTGCAGATGCTGGAGATCAGAGTCGAGAGTGTGGTGCTGGAAAAGCACAGCAGGTCAGGCAGCATCCGGGGAGCAGGAGATTCGACATTTCAGACAAAGCCCTTCATTAGGAATGAGGCTGGGAGCCTTGGGGGATAAATGGGAGGAGGGTGGGGCTGGGAGAAGGTAGCTGAGAGTGGGATAGGTGGATGGAGGTGGGGGTAAAGGTGATAGGTCCCAGGGGAGGGTGGAGCGGATAGGTGGGAAGGTAGATGGACAGGTGGGACAGGTCATGAGGGCGGTGCCCAGTTTGAAGGTTGGAATTGGGATAAGGTGGGGAGAGGGGAAATGAGGAGAAACCCACATTGATGCTGTGGGGTTGAAGGGCCCCGAGGCAGAAGATGAGTCATTCTTCCTCCAGGTGTCAGGTGGTAAAGGAGAGGCAATGGAGGAGGCCCAGGGCCTACATGTCCTTGGCGGAGTGGGAGGGGGAGTTGAAGTGTTCGGTCACGGGGCAGTGAGGTTGGTTGGTGTGGGTGTCCCAGAGATGTTCTCTGAAGCGCTCTGCGAGTAATTGTCCAGTCTCCCCACTGTAAAGGAGATTGCATCAGGAGCAACAGATACAGTAAATGACGTGTGGAAGTACAGGTGAAACTTTGATGGATGTGGAAAGCTTCTTTGGGGCCTTGGAAGGAGGTATGGGGGGAGGTGTGAGTGCAGGTTTTGCAATTCCTGCGGTGGCAGGGGAGGGCGGATTGGTGGGGGGTGGGGGAGTGGGGGGGACCTGACGAGGTAGTCGCAGAGGGACAGTCTTTATGGAATACAGACAGGAAAGGGGAGGGAAATATATCCCAGGTGTTGGGGTCCATTTGTAGGTGATGGAAATGTCGGAGGATGATGTGATGTGTAACCTTTGTATAGTGAAAGTGTAAGTGAAAATGGGTTGGCTGTACTGAAAGCAACCTATGTCACGACAGTACATGTGGAGTGGGGAATGTGGATGGGTAAAGGACTTGCAAGGAGCTGTTCATGTTTTAAAATTGTTAAACTCAATATTGAGTCCTGAAAACTGTCATATTCCCAAAGGGAAGATGAGGTGTTGTTTCCCCAACTTGTGTTGAGCCTCACTGGAGTACTGCAGCAGACCTGAGACAGAAATGTTGACCAGGGAACATGCGCTGTGATGTAGTGGCAGGCTCAGCAATGTCTATGAAGTTATAAATGATGCTTATGTTTTGCTAATGGAGGAAAAACAGACATTGCAGTCAATTAAGCTTAATCTTCCCTCCACTCTTCCTCTTCGAATTTCATATTACAACTTCATTCTATTTATGTCTTTCTAACTATATTATTTCACGTTAACTTGCTGCTGTTTATATCAGTCATCGCCAAATTCATCAAAACATTCCGAGCTCTCTAAATAGGTATTACCCAGGATCTTATTTCTGCCAACCATGAACTCAAGGTTACTAAGTTGCTATTTAGGGTTAGAAAGATGTAGAATGTACTATTTAGAGAGAAATTGGTTTCAAATGTAAGCAATGCATAACCTGATCTAGTAAGTAAGACGTGCCTACATTGTACAAATGTTGTTTAGCTGCAAGCTTTTAACTATAGAGCTTTCACAGAATGGATTTCTTTACTGGCTCTTGATGTATGTCTCTTGGAATCTCGGAATTGTCACAGTACAGAATGATTCCATACAGCTGGTGGCTCAGTGGTTAGCACTGCTGCCCCACAGCACCAGTGACCCAGGTTCGATTCCAGCCTCGAGCGACTGTCTGTGTAGAGTTTGCACGTTCTCCCTGTGTCTGTGTGAGTTTCCTGCAGGTGCTCTGGTTTCCTCCCACAGTCCAAAGATGTGCAGGTCAGGTGAATTGGCCATGCTAAATTGCCCATAGTGTTAGGTGCATTAGTCAGAGGGAAAATGGGTCTGGGTGGGTTACTCTTCAGAAGGTTGGTGTGGACTTGTTGGGCCGAAGGGCCTGTTTCCACACCGTAGGGAATCTAAGCTGCAAGCCCATCGCTTCTGTGCCATGCTCTCCGAATGAACATCAGCCAGTGCCATCCTCTGCATATTCTCTGTAACCATGCACATTGCTCCTTTCCAAATAGCCATCTAATCCCATTGATTGAGCTTAGCTTCACCTCCCTCTCATATAGTGCATTCTAGTAATCACTTGGTTCAGGAAACAGGGTTTTCCCGCATCACTTTTTTAGAGTCATTAAATATTTTCAAAATAAAGTGTTAGACAAGGGAATCAAAAGTTGTCGGGGATAGATGGGAATGTGGAATTTGAAACACACGCAAGTCATTCATTATTAAATGGCAAAGTAGGCTTGAGGGGTTGAATGGCTTAATTCTGTCCTGTTTTGTACGTTTGTATCTAACCCTGTTTTGCCATCAGAAATATTACGAGTTTGGTGAAAGAAAATAGTACAAAGTTGCATTCAAAAACACCAAACAGTGCACTGATGAGTTAATCATTACAAAGAGTTATGAGCTTAGTCATTCAATAGAAGCAATATGTCTTTTATAAACTGCACTTATGTCTGAGAGGAGCCTAAATTGAATACCACTTAAATACCTGAAAATAATCTAATATAAATAATTATTGCAAAGGTGGGAACCTATTTTCCACAGCACTTACACGACATTGTTTATGCAATAATATTGATTCCTTTGCAATTACTATTAAACATTAGCAAATAATATATACAAAGGAGGAAATGTAAAAAGTGACATTTGTAAAGGAGTATCAGAACTGTCATCAAGTCATAGTGTCATCGAGATATACAGCCCAGAAATTGACCCTTCAGTCTATCTCATCCATGACAAACAGATATCCTAAACAAATCTAGTCACATTTGCCAGCATTTGATCCATATTCCTCAAAAACTTTCCTATTCATATACCCATCCAGATGCCTTTTAAACACTGTAATTGTACCAGCCTCCACCACTTCCTCTGAGAGTTCATTCCATACACGTACCACCCTCTCTGCGAAAAAATGCCCCTTCGATTCCTTTTAAATCTTTCCCCTCTCACCCTAAACCTATGCCTTCTAGTTCTGGACTCTCCCACCCTATGGAAAAGACTTTGTCTATTTATCCTATCCATGCCCCTCATGATTTTATATACCTCTATAAGGTCACCCCTCAGCCTCCAACGCTCCAAGGAAAACAGCCCCAGCCTGTTCAACCTCTCCCTCTAGCTTAAATCCTCCAACCCTGGCAACATCTTTGTAAATCTTTTCTGAACCCTTTCAAGTTTCACATCATCCTTCCAATAGCAATGGGACCAGAACTGCATGTAATATTCCATTCCTGTGGTTAATTTGTACTGTTTGATATAATCTTTAAAAATCTAATTACTAAATAAAAGCAATTTATTTACAAAACCCCTTTTCACCAATGCACTCCTGGGCTTCTTTATTGGATGGTTATTCTTATTAGATTTAAAAAATCTAAACAATATGGCTGTAAGTTATTCTAAATGGATCATACCTATATTTTTCGAAAGCTGCTTCTATACAAAGATCATACAACTAGGCAGCTGTCTTTCTGGTCTGCAGTCCTCAGACAAGGAGGTATGGGGGGGTGGCAGATATTTTTCTGCGTGGCAGGGTGCCATGTGAATCTCACACCTGTACAATATTGCCACAAGGTTATTCAGCAAAAAAAAACACATGGGCAGCAAGTGAGAACCATACCTTAAAGTCTGAGGGAGTAGTTTAGGGGAGTAGTAGGAAGGGTTTAGAGGGATAGGAGCCAAATGTTGTGTTAAGGAGCCATCAGGTTCGAATTGTTCAAATTGCTGAGAGAAAATGTCTAGGATTTATCAATCTTCTATTACATTGTAACTTGCATGTTTTGCACTTGTGCATTTTATGCCATGTAGGATTGTGTAGTTTGTGCTGTCCATGTAGCACCCTCAGTCCAGGAGGAACGCAGTCACGTTTTTACTGTATCTGTTGTATACGGTAGAAATTACAAATAAAAAGTTACTCAACTCTTTACTCCCCATAGTCTGTGGAGGTATCCATCAGTTGGTCTTAATCCATGATTGTCCCAGTGCTACGAGCTAGTGAGGGCAGGAATAGGAGGATAGAGCTGATGAATGCATGGCTGAGGAGCTGGTGTACGGGAGAAGGATTCACATTTTTGCATCATTGGAATCTCTTTTGGGGTAGAAGTGACCTGCAGAAGAAAGACGGATTGCAACTAAATTGGAAGGGGACTAATATACTGGCAGGGAAACTTGCTAGAACTACTTGGGAGGATTTAAACTAGTAAGATCGGGGACCCAGGGAGATAGTTAGGAAAGAGATCAATCTGAGATTGGTGCAGTTGAGAACAGAAGTGAGTCAAACAGTCAGGGCAGGCAGGGACAAGGTAGGACTAAAAAATTAAACTGCATTTATTTCAATGCAAGGGGCCTAACAGGGAAGGCAGATGAACTCAGGGCATGGTTAGGAACATGGGACTGGGATATCATAGCAATTACAGAAACATGGCTCAGGAATGGGCAGGACTGGCAGCTTAATGTTCCAGGATACAAATGCTACAGGAAGGATAGAAAAGGAGGCAAGAGAGGAGGGG
>NC_057712.1:16933581-16935109 GCF_004010195.1 Chiloscyllium plagiosum | reverse complement strand
AGACAGGATAGATCGAGTGAATCCTTAGAAGAGTATAAAGGCAGTAGGAATATACTTAAGAGGGAAATCAGGAGGGCAAAAAGGGGACATTAGATAGCTTTGGCAAATAGAGTTAAGGACAGTCCAAAGGGCTTCTACAAATGCATTAAGGACAAAAAGGTAATTGGGGAGAGAATTGGCCCCCTCAAAATCAGAGCTGAAAAATGTGTTGCTGGAAAAGCGCAACAGGTCAGGCAGCATCAAAGGAGCAGGAGAATCGACGTTTCGGGCATAAGCCCTTCTTCAGGATGGCTTATGCCTGAAACGTCGATTCTCCTGATCCTTTGATGCTGCCTGACCTGCTGCGTTTTTCCAGCAACACATTTTTCAGCTCTGATCCCCAGCGTCTGCAGTCCTCAGTTTCTGCCCCTCAAAGATCGGCAAGGCAGCCTTTGTGTGGAGCCGCAGAAAATGGGGTAGATAATAAATGAGTATTTTGCATCAGTATTTACTGTGGGAAAGAATATGGAAGGTATAGATTATAGGGAAATAGAGGGTGACACCTTATAAAATGTCCATATTACAGAAGAGGAAGCGCTCGATATCTTGAAAAGCATAAAGGTGGATAAATCGCCAGGACCTGATCAGGTGTACCCTATAACTCTGAGAGAAGCTAGAGAAGTGATTGCTGGGCCTCTTGCTGAGATATTTGTATCATCAATAGTCACAGGTGAGGTGCCGGAGGACTGGAGATTGGCTAACGTGGTGCCACTGTTTAAGAAGGGTGGTAAGGACAAGCCAGGGAACTATAGACCAGTGAGCCTGACCTTGGTGATGGGCAAGTTGTTGGAGGGAATCCGGAGGGACAGGATGTATACGTATTTGGAAAGGCAAGGACTAATTAGGGATAGTCAACATGGCTTTGTGCATGGGAAATCATGTCTCACAAACTTGATTGAGTTTTTTGAAGAAGTAACAAAGAGGATTGATGAGGGCAGAGTGGTAGATGTGATCTATATAGACTTCAGAAAGCCGTTTGACAAGGTTTCTCAAGGGAGACTGATTAGCAAGATTAGATCTCACAGAATACAGGGAGAACTGACCATTTGGATACAGAAAGGTAGAAGACAGAGGGTGGAGGTGGAGGGTTGTTTTTCAAACTAGAGACCTGTGACCAGTGGAATGCCACAAGGATCGGTGCTGGGTCCTCTGCTTTTTGTAATTTACATAAATGACTTGGATGTGAGCATAAGAAGTACAGTTAGTAAGTTTGCAGATGACACCAAAATTGGAGGTGTAGTGGACAGCGAAGAGAGTTACTTCAGATTACAACAGGATCTTGACCAGACGGGCCAATGGGCTGAGAAGTGGCAGATGGAGTTTAATTCAGATAAATGCAAGGTGTTGCATTTTGGGAAAGCAAATCTTAGCAGGATTTATACACTTAATGGTAAGGTCCGAGGGAGTGTTGCTGAACAAAGAGACCTTGGAATGCAGGTTCATATCTCCTTGAAAGTGAAGCCGCAGGTAGATAGGATAGTGAAGAAGG
>NC_057712.1:16854453-16933308 GCF_004010195.1 Chiloscyllium plagiosum | reverse complement strand
AGGAAGTGGTGGAGGCTGGTACAATTGCAACATTTAAGAGGCATTTGGATGGGTATAGGAATAGGAAGGGTTTGGAGGGATATGGGCCAGGTACTGGCAGGTGGGACTAGATTGGGTTGGGATATCTGTCTGGCATGGACGGGTTAGACCGATGGGTCTGTTTCCATGCTGTACATCTCTGTGACTCTGCGTCAGGTTAGATTGCACAAGGTGGTGGGTCATGGTGAGTTCATCAATGGAAACGATAGGAAAAAGGGGATAGGGATGAGGACAAGGGTATTGGCTGCTGTGCAGGGAACAATTGGGAATCTATTATTTGAGACTGTGGTCAGCAAGCTTGGAGGAAGGATGGATGACAATTGCGAAGGAGGCCAACAGCATTTGTAAGGAGGTGATATGGTGAAGCCTGGACAGGAATGGGGTCTTGGGAGTAGTGAGGGAGATGGCTGTAAGATCCACTGCTGTGAGGCTTTTTAAAGAGAAACAAGATTACACACAGATTCCTATACTGTACAGGACACAAACCTGTGAGTTCCCAAATCCTTTGCCATCTTAACGTCTTGGCTCCCTGCCCCAGACAATGTTGACCACTCCCCATTCCTGAAGAAGGGCTTATGCCCGAAACGTCGATTCTCCTGTTCCTTGGATGCTGCCTGACCTGCTGCGCTTTTCCAGCAACACATTTTCAGCTCTGATCTCCAGCATCTGCAGCCCTCACTTTCTCCACCCCCATTCACACCAACACTTCTGGATGTATCATGAGGGTGTGGGGTAGGACATTAATCAGGCACATTCAGTAAGACAGTGAGATATTTTGTTAGGTCTCACGGCAAGAATCCTTCCAAGAAATTCAAACAACTCTCACTTAGCCAAAAGGATGTTAAAATGCTCAGCCCAGAAAGAAGGTTAATCAAGGAGTAGGAAAAAGTTAGAAAAGCTATCTAGGAAGGAGGTCGAAGAACTAATTAACCTGGGAAAAGTGCTTAGGGAGAACAGGAAGCAAAGGAAAACAAAAAGACTTCAGAAAAGATTTGTGAATATGTGTCCCGAGGTGCCTTTGTTCTTATATCTCCATCAAAATAACACCGTTTGGATCATGCTGCTTCTTTGTTTTTCTTCCCTAATGTATTGCCAAATAGAAACAAACAGAAATGAAAAACAATAAATAACATTGGTCATGGGGAAAAAAGATTCTCCTGAAGTGAATACAGTTCAATGTGTTACTGTCACCGTAATAGAATATTACTAGAAAATCTAATTAATCCTAATTATTCAAGACACAAGCACATACTTTGTTGTACTTTGTGTCTTGTTTTGAAATTATTTACTTTCGATTTGCAATGAACATATATTTCCTACATTGCCAGCAAGGTAGATGTTCCCTCCCAATAGCCTACTGCTGTTGCTGCGTGCCTTTTGGTTTCTGTGTTCTGAATTTTAATAGTTGATTTTTTAATCCACAGAGATGAAAAGAGTGTGTCAGCAGCAAACTCTTCGGAGCTGAAATTGGACTGTAAGACCATACGAAATAGGAACCGGATCAAGCCATTCAACCCCTCCAGTCAACTAATCAATAGGATCATAGCTGATCTGACATTCCTCAACCTCACTTTCCTGCCCTTTCCCCATAACCCTTGATTCCCCTCCTGATCAAGGATCTATCTCAGATTTAAATATATACTCTGACTCCATCCCAACTGCTCTCCGAGGCAAGGAATTCCAAAGAGTCTCAAGCCTCTGACTAGAAATTCCTCCTCAATTCAGTCATAAATTGGTGCCCCTTTATTCTAAGACTATGCCCTTTGGTCCACAAAGGGAAATACCTTTTCAACATTTACCCTGTCAAACCCTTTAAGAATCTTACATATTTCAATGACATCACTTCTCACACTTATAAACTCCAGTGAGTGGAGTCTGAACCTTTTTAGCCATTGCTTATAAGACAATTTCCCCATACCAGGGATCACCCTAGTGAACCTTCACTGAATTGCCTCCAATGATATTGTTTCTTCAAGATGGGGACCAAAACTGCTCACAATACCCAATGATCAGGAGATGCCAGTGTTGGACTGGGGTGGACAAAGTTAAAAATCACACAACACCAGGTTATAGTCCGACAGGTTTATTCGGAAGCACTAGCATTTGGAGCATTTCTCCTTCATCAAGTACCTACCTGATGTAGGAGCAGCGCTCTGAAAGCTTGTAACTTTCAAATAAAGTTGTTGGACTTTAACTTGGTGTTTTGTGATTTTTAACACAATATCCCCGATATTGTCTGATCAGCATCTTGTACAGCTGCACTTACTTAACTCCCTCCTCCAACCCCCTTGAAATAAGGGCCAACATTCCATTAGTCTTTCTGATGCCCTGCAATACCTGTGCGCTAGCTTTCTGTGTTTCATGTATAAGTACTCTCAACTTCCTTTGCATTGCAGCTTTCTGTAGTTTTTCTCCATTTAAGTAATATCCTGTTCTTTTTTTCTCCCTTCCAAAATGAATAGCTTCGCATTTTTCCACATTATACTCCATCTGCTGACTTTTTGCCCAAATAATTAATCTATCAATGTTTCTCTCTGCAGATTGTTTGTATCCCTCTTAAAACCTACCTTTAACCTATCAATACAGTTAACTGGGCAGCTGGTTTGCGATGCAGAGTGATGTCAACAGTGTGGGTACAATTCCAGCACCAGCTGAGGTTACCATGTAGGACCTGCCTTCTCAATCTTTCTCCTCACCTGAGGTGTGGTGGCAGTCAGGTTAAACCACCACCAGTTGTCTCTGTCAAATGAGACAGCAGCCCAATGATCTGGTGATCATGGTTTTCATTATTACATTTACATTTTTACAATATATCTCTCTACACTGTTTGTATCCATCTCTCAAATTGTGTTTTCATCCATTTTTGTGCCATCTGCAAATTTGACCATAATATATTCCCTTCCTTCCTCCAAGTCATGAAAATATGTTGTAAACAATTGTGGTCCCAGCACTAATCTCTATGGAAACCCAATGATCATAGGTCAACCTGAAAAAGATCTCCACTCACTGTTTTCTGCCCATTAGCCTATCCATATTAATATATTATCTCCAGCACCTTGGGCTCCTCTGACGTAACCTTTTGCGAGGTACCTTGTTAAAAGCCTTCTGGAAGTCCAAATATAACACATCTATTTGTTCCCCTCTATCCACTCTAGTTGAGACTTCCTCAAAATTCTAATACATTACTCAGACACGATTTCCCTTTCATTAAGTCATGCTGATGCTGTTTAATTATATTATGATTTTACATTATGGGCGGCACGGTGGCACAGTGGTTAGCACTGCTGCCTCACAGCGCCAGAGATCCGGGTTCAATTCCCGACTCAGGCGACTGACTGTGTGGAGTTTGCACATTCTCCCCGTGTCTGCGTGGGTTTCCTCCGGGTGCTCCGGTTTCCTCCCACAGTCCAAAGATGTGCAGGTCAGGTGAATTGGCCCTGCCAAATTGCCCGTAGTGTTAGGTAAGGGGTAAATGTAGGGGTATGGGTGGGTTGCGCTTCGGCGGGGCGGTGTGGACTTGTTGGGCCGAAGGGCCTGTTTCCACACTGTAACTAATCTAATCTAATCTAATCTAATTAGTCTTCAGCTGCAGTGCAAAACAGTGATAGCTAAACTACACAATTGTTCAAATGATTGTTTGGTACAATAGCTGAGGTTAACAGTAGCTTTTTTTAAAACTACAAGTGAAGAAGAGAACAGGTAATCCCAGCACCTTTGTAAACAATCTGTTAACTATTTCCCAACTCAAACTAACCAAAGTTGAAGCAGGTCCCCCCACCCCCACCATCACCCCCCACCTGCATCCACCTGTTGCCTTCTCAGCCAGCTCCCCCTCAGCCCCAACCCCTCCTATTTATCTCTCAACCCCCTTCTCCCTGCTATATTCTTGATGAAGGGCTCATGCCCAAAATGTTGACTGCCCTGCCCCTCGGATGCTGCCTGAACTGCTGTGCTTTTCCAGCACTACACGTTTTGACCCAGTTCCCATGTTGGACAATTACAACATGGTAAATTAAAGTGAATTGCACTCCAATTATTTTAAAACAGACTGTTAAAAATATAAAAATGGTACTCAGAACGTTTATAACACTCCGTATTCTTCTGGCCTTTCGCATTTTTGTGCTGATTTAATGCTTGTTCTCTACCTAGGTACACTGGGAAAAGAATTCTTTAACATACTTGAGACTATTTCAGCACTATTTCATCTTTCGTTTTGAGAGCTAAACCCATTAAAACAGCCCATTCTGCATTCATAACTACATTCAATATATCCTAAACAATCTGCTGGTCTAGGTATCTGGGCAATTCCCTGAAATGTTGGACATCTTGAGGCTTACATAAATTTACATGTAAATGATTATTTGTCAGTAGAGTCACACAGTCACTCAACATTGAGTTATCCAATTTCAAATAACCTTCCTTCCCATCCCCTGACTCCCCTCCCAGCCCCACCCTTCCCTTCCACTCTGCTCAGCCACCTACTGGATTCATTCTTTCCATTGACCAATCAAGTCTTACCCTTTACCTGTCTTCACCTCTCCCCACATCACCACCCTGCCCCGACTAACCCCCTTTATTTGCAGCTCCCTTTACACTCAACCCCAGTCCTGAAGAAGGGTTGCACCCAAAACGTCACCTCTCCACCTCCTGATGCTGCCTGGCTTTTCTTCCAGCCTCCTGTTTGCCTGTTATACAGTCATACAGCACTGAAACAGATCCTTCCATCCAACCAGTCCATAATCCCAAACTAAACTAGTCCCACCTGCCTGCTCCTGGCCCATATCCATCCAAACTTTTCCTATTCATGTATCCAAATGTCTTTTAAATGTTGTAACTGTACCCACATCCACCACTTTCCCAGGAAGTTCATTCCACACACGAACCAATTGCTTCTAATGTCTTTTTAAGATCTCTCTCCTCTCACCTTAAAAATGTGGCTGCTAGTCTTGAAATTGGTAACCCTGGTTTCCCAGTCTGTAAGTAAGCAAGGTGATTGTGATTGAGAGATCTTTGGGAGTGGGTTTCTGCAATTCCTATTCATTTCACTAGATGGAGCACCATACTATGTCAGAGCATTCTATCTCAGGGGAGTGGGGTAACCTGCCCAATCTAAGAATCCTGCTGTGCTTTTCCAGCAACACATTCTCAATCTAAGAATCATTCAGTCATGAAAGTGAAGGACCAGACATTCTATCCTAACTGAGAAATGAAGAAAGATTTGCATGGACACATATGTTGAATAAAGCAGAGGATAAAACAATTAAAATTATTGCCTAATTGTAAAGAGAAAACAAAACGCTTGAAGAGTAATTTGAAGATGGTTCTCAGAGTTGGAGTTGGGGCTCAAAGTGTTTTTATTTTGCTCAGAGCTGCTCTTGAGACTTTCTCAACACATTTTTTTTTAATTTTGTGGATCTACATTTTAGTTTTCAGATGTTCCTTTTTTATTCCCACTAATTACTTTTAGGTGATGTATTCACATTACATTCTGCATTTGTCTTGAGAGTGGTCCATTTTGATTCTCTCAGAAGCAAAATTCAAAGAATTCAACAGTATCCTTGATAATAATCACCATTAGTATTAAACCTAGAACACAGGAGGAAAGTATTCATTTCCTAAACACCATGATATTTAAATTGACACAAGACAACAGGCATAAGGCAGCAACAGAAGCTAAATGCCGCCAATTAAAACACACTTTCCATGGACTGGTGGGCTCACAGTTAAATGGATGTATGTTTACCTCTAACACAGTCACTGAACTTCTCAGTAATTCTCAGTAAGTGAGATGCTTTGAGATGTAACAACACATAAATAGGCGAAAATGGGTACTGCAGATGCTGGAGATTAGAATCCAGGTTAGAGTGGTGGTGGAAAAGCACAACAGGTCAGGCAGTATCCGAGAAGCAGGAAAATCAATGTTTTGAGTGAAAGCCCTTCATCAGAAAATTCCTGATGAAAGGCATTTGCCCGAAACGTCGACTCTCCTGCTTCTCAGATGCTGCCTGACCGGCTATGCTTTTCCAGCACCACTCTAACATTAACATATAAATACTCAACTTAATGAAATGAAACTGCTGCTTATTGACAGGTTGATAAGAGGACTCAGGAAATCACTTAATGATCACTGATTTGATGCACATAGAGTGACATCCCCAGTCTTATCATCATGAAGTGTATAACTAACTCTGGTGAGTTACAAATATCTCTAAGCACTTTACATAATATAATGTTGATGCTGTACAGATATTGTCTGTATTTCACCCAAGGCTGGCTCTATCTTGCTGACAGTGCAGTTCCTGTACTCCTTGCCTGCCTTTGCACGTCTGTGGTTCCCAATTGTGTTTACTTTGTGCTTTAACCCATAACCAACTGAAACTGATTCAATCCCATCACTGCCCAGTATTAAGTTATCCAGTTGTTTCTTACAATGCCAACCCTATCCCTTTAACACTCTCTTCCTATGCAGCAACACTTTGTCCTGCGCAGCCTACATTGGAGATGTAGTGGACAGCGAAAAGGGTTACCTCAGATTACGACAGGATCTTGATCAGTTGGGCCAATGGGCTGAGAAGTGGCAGATGGAGTTTAATTCAGATAAATGCAAGGTGCTGCATTTTGGGAAAGCAAATCTTAGCAGGACTTATACACTTAATGGTAAGGTCCTAGGGTGTGTTGCTGAACAAAGACCTTGAAAGTGGAGTCACAGGTAGATAGGATAGTAAAGAAGGCGTTTGGTATGCTTTCCTTTATTGGTCAGAGTATTGAGTACAAGAGCTGGGAGGTCATGTTGCAGCTGTACAGGACGTTGGTTATGCCACTGTTGGAATATTGCATGCAATTCTGGTCTCCTTCCTATCGGAAAGATGTTGTGAAACTTGAAAGGATTCAGAAAAGATTTACAAGGATGTTGCCAGGTTTGGAGGATTTGAGCTATAGGGAGAGGCTGAACAGGCTGGGGCTGTTTTCCCTGGAGCGTTGGAGGCTGAGGGGTGACCTTATAGAGGTTTACAAAATTATGAGGGGCATGGATAGGATAAATAGACAAAGTCTTTTCTCTGGGGTGGGGAAGTCCAGAAGCAGAGGGCATAGGTTTAGTTTGAGAGGGGAAAGATATAAAAGAGACCTAAGGGGCAACTTTTTCACTCAGAGGGTGGTACATGTATGGAATGATCTGCCAGAGGAAGTGGTGGAGACTGGTATAATTGCAACATTTACGAGGCATCTGGATGGGTATATGAATAGGAAAGGTTTGGAGGGATGGGCCAGGTGCTGGCAGGTAGGACTAGATTGGTTTGGGATATCTGGTCGGCAAGGACAGGTTGGACTGAAGGGTCTGTTTCCATGCTGGGGTACATCTCTATGACTCTATCTCCAGGTCCTCAGCCTTGCTCACTCCCAGCCCTGCAGCTTCATTCACTGGGCACAACCTCATCAGCCTTGCTTCTCCTTCTATTCGGCTCCCGTCAATCCTTCCTGAGCTCTGACCCCACTACGTTCAGCTTTGCTTCCTCCAGCCTCGCTGCTTCCAGACTCCTGTCCCAGTTCCTCTGGCCTGACAATTTGCCGACTCCTGTCACTCACCTTCTTGCTGCCCTCCTGAATCACAGGCTGTTTCTCTCTGGCCTTTGCTATTGATAGATTCATCTAGCCAACGGCAGCAACTGTAGGAATCAGCGTGTGATTGCTGGAGCAAAATCCCCATGGCACCATTCACTTCTATCTAAGAGGATGATTCTTTTCCTGATCGGTCACTACCATGTTGAATTTTACCAGTTATTTTGGGAGCAGATTTGCCCACTGCCCTGCATATTTTCAGCATTGGATGGCGAGATGAAAATCAAGAGTGTGCAAGAAATCAGAATTGGAGGAGTGCAGAAATTTCTGAAGGGTACATAAGAGTTATGTGGTTACCGGGTTAGGGAGAGACAATGGAGAGATTTAAGAAGGGTCAAACATTGAGAAACTGAGGCAATTCCAGACTGGGATCACTCTTCCTAACATCACTGTACCAAGCCCAGATGGATTGCTATCAGCAAAAGCTCACATCTCACAAAATAATTTGAAAGACTGGGAGTTAATGTATATCAGACACAATGGAATTGATGGGTGAACATAATTTGGTCTCAAGTAAGAAGTAGGCAGTAACATCTTGGATGAGCCTAAGTTTTTGAAGCATGGAAGATGGGAGGCTAGCCATTGAAAATATGAAGCCTAAAGGTAATAAAATCGTGGATGGAGGTATCAGCATCAGAATTGAAATAAAGCTGGATTTGGATGATGTGCAATGTTACACAAGTGAAAGTGGCTGGTCTTATTAATGGAGAATATATAGCAGAGAAAACTTGCCTCAAAATCAAGCTGGATACCAACTTTTAAACAAAAGAACTGATTTCTGCCACCAGACAGTGACTAGGGTGAGCAATAATGGTTTACCTTCACCATTGTTACATTTGGGATATCATTCATAACATCGAGTCATAGAGATGTACAGCATGGAAACAGACCCTTCGGTCCAACCCGTCCATGCCAACCAGATATCCCAACCCAATCTAGTCCCACCTGCCAGCACCCGGCCCATATCCCTCCAAATGGCTATTCATATACCCATCCAAATGCCTCTTAAATGTTGTAATTGTACCAGCCTCCACCACTTCCTCTGGCAGCTCATTCCATACACAAACCATGCTCTGTGTGAAAAAGTTGCTCGTTAGGTCTCTTTCATATCTTTCCCCTCTCACCCTAAACCTATGCCCTCTAGTTCTGGACTCCCCGACCCCAGGGAAAAGACTTTACCTATTTACCTGATCCATTAACAACAGCTTTGGCACTGTGCCAGGATGAACAAAAACACAACGAAGCATGCAATGTTGAGGTCTGAGAAAGATAGAGCCATATTTGGGAGGCAGCAGCATACACAACGAAATAGAAACAGGAGTATGTCAGTCAGCCATTGAGCTTGTTCTACCATTCAATTAGATCTTAGCTGATCATTTACCTCAAAGCATCTGTTCCATATTATCTCCATATGTCTTCATGTCAGTAATCTCCAGAAAACAATGACTGAGCTTCCACAGCACTCTGGGATGAAAGATTCACTATTTTTAGTGAAGGAACTCCTCTTAATTTCAGTCTTACATGGCAACCTATTCTTATGAGATTCTGTCCCTGGTTCGAGACTTAGCAGTTAGGGTAAGGCTCCCATCTACATCTACCCTGACTTACTATGTAAGAAGGATAGGGAGATTGGGCAATAAACGCTGAACTAGCCAGCAATGCTCACATCTTATAAATGGATGAAGCTACATATATTAAAGCACAGGGTCCCATCCTGTGCAGACAGGAAGAACATGTACACATGCTGAACCTGTTTCAAATCAACAAAGTGGGTGACAGCCATTCATTGAATCCTATCACAAACAAATGTCCTGACCAATCAGAGTCAGCATGGCTGGTTTAAATTTTAATCATAGCTTGGGTATTAATTGTCAATAATCACTAATTAATGCAATCTCCATGGCGACACCTCTACCTATCAAACTTTACTTGCAGTCATGCATCATTAGTGTTGATTTTCCCCTTGAATTGTACTGTGAGTGCAAAATGAAAAGCTTTGACAAAATATGCATTTGTTCAAAAGTTCTACAGTATCAAATACTCAATGTACCGTACAATGTGCATGGGTACTTACGAAGTTTTAAAATTTATGCCATGGTTATTGACGTGGTTGTTTGAGATGCAGTTAATTCCTTGTGTCAATAAACAAGTGAAATGTTTTTTCAGATAAGTCATTGAACATTTTAGAGAATGTGTGTTTGCATAAGGAATGTGTTCTTGCAGTTTCAGAATGCGTCAGGCTAACAGTATGACTTGTGTGGAATTTTCTGAGTGATAGGTTGGTAGTATGGGTGTGTTGTGCATGTGTTGGGAGCATGTAGACTGAGCAAGTTGTGACATCAAGCTGTCTTGAAAGTTGATGCAGTGAACAATCTGCACCTCACATGCAAGTCTACTTAAGATTAGATTACTTACAGTGTGGAAACAAGGCTCTTCGGCCCAACAAGTCCACACCGACTTGCCGAAGCGCAAACCACCCAGACCCATTCCCCAACATTTACCCCTTCACCTAACACTACGGGCAATTTAGCATGGCCAATTCACCTAGCCTGCAGATCTTTGGACAATGGGAGGAAACCGGAGCACCTGAAAGAAACCCATGCAAACACAGGGAGAATGTGCAAACTCCACACAGACAGTTGTCTGAGGCGGGAATTGAACCCAGGTCTCTGGTGCTGTGAGGCAGCAGTGCTAACCATTTAACGCCCTCTCCTGATCACTCCCAGCTGAACATGTGTCCAGTTGCATGAGTGATCCTCCATTAAGAGCTGAAAATGTGTTGCTGGAAAAGCGCAGCAGGTCAGGCAGCATCCAGGGAATGGGAGAATCGACGTTTCGGGCATAAGCCCTTCTTCAGGAAAGAAGAAGGGCTTATGCCCGAAACGTCGATTCTCCTGTTCCCTGGATGCTGCCTGACCTGCTGCGCTTTTCCAGCAACACATTTTCAGCTCTGATCTCCAGCATCTGCAGTCTTCACTTTCTCCTGATCCTCCATTAACACTATTTAAAGGACACGAAAATGAACTTGAGAGGTGAGGTGATTTTTGACTTGCATCTGTACAGGGTTATTGATGTCCTGTGTTATGTTTATCAAAACATAAGGGCGAGGTGCCAAGAATGCCAGTGGAGTTGGTTAGCCTGACATCAAAACGTTCTTTGATAATGGGGGCTCTAGTTACAATCCCTTTTGGTTATGTCACGGAGGCGCTAACTGAAAAAAAGTTAGAGTTTTCCTCATCGACCGGAGAACAGCAGGAGAGCTCTTTCTTGGTGAAAACTGCAATCAACTGCAGGCAAGAGCTCTGGAGGCTCCACATGCCAATGGGAAATGCTCTATAATGTCATCAGCTACTACTTTTTCAACATCGACTTGATGTGTAGTCATGACCAGAAACTCCCCTCCATGAAGGCATTTTACCTTGGCAGGAGCCATGATACATCCACTTTGCACCCAGCAACTCTATCCACCATCTTTGAATCACCTCAGAGGACCAATGTTTGGCTGCTCGGTGATGGTTATTACTCACTCTAAACCTGGCAAATGGCTTTCCTCCACCAATCTCAGCATGTGAGGCTAACATGCTTATATTAACAGTTATTATGGAGCAAAACATCAGCATCTTCAAGGAGCCGTGCCACTAGCTGTCACTTGGGGTCAGGGGCATCCTCCAGTAATGATGAGATTGTGTGTCCTGGAGGAGGAGGAGGTAGGAGAAAGGAAGGAAGTATCAGGGTGGAGGTATCCAGTTCCCTTTCTCTCCAGACTGACTGTATATCAGCAGATACTGAGACTCTGATTGTCCTGGGCCGTCCCAGCATCATGGTTACTCCACAACCTCCAGCCTTTCAATCCACTGGGCAGAAAACCATCAATGAAAAAAAAATTCTATGACTTACAGTAATATAGAAAATTGAAACACACATCTTGCATATTCCATTTAGAGTCATAGAAATGTACAGTATGGAAATAGACCCTTCAGTCCAACTTTGTCCATGCCGATCAGATAGCCTAGCCTAATCTCCTCCCAAATTCCAGCAATTGGCACATATCCCTCTAAACTCTTTCTATTCATATATCCATCCAGATGCCTTTTAAATGCTGTATTTGTACCAACCTCCACCACTTCCTCTGGCAGCTCATTCCATGCACGCATCACCCTCTGTGTGAAAACGTTGCCCCTTAGGTCCCTATTATGCTAAACTTATGCCCTCTCGTTTTGGACTCCCCCACCCCAGGGGAAAAAACCTTGTCTATTTACCCTATCCATGCCCCTCACAATTTTATAAACCTTTATCAGGTCACCCCTCACTTAGAGCCCTGAGTTGAGGGTGCATTTGCTTGTTTTGGTTTTCCCATGTCATTGCTTTAATATGGTGGTGGGATACTGTTGCTTTTTGCCGGGAGAGGGGTGGTGGAGCTGGGCAAGTTGCAAGGCTGCAGATGATCTTCTAGGAAGACCTCGAGTGGGTCTGCACCTTTTTTATAGTGTGGGTTTTGGAGAGCCCCACATTGGCGTGATGACAACAGTCTGGGTTGGTTGATTGTAAGGCAACAAGGCATTGGTGGAGTGACACCAGAGACAGAACAAATGCATCTTCTAAAAGACAACAGCATACTCGTGCACCACAAAGCCACAGGCAATCTGCCTGGTGCCCCTGGGGTGTCAGATCTCTGGACTGCAATAACAATCTGCAAACCCATTTGAACACTGATATCCAGACTCATAATAGCCACAGCCAGAACTTACGTTGCATCAAACTGGGCTTGTAAAGGTCTCTTAAGGCCTTAGTCTGAGCTTCTTATTGCAGCACTAGAGATTGGGTAGCTTTTGCCAGTGTTCAGGAAATTGGGGCACTGTGCACCAACACTGAATCACAGGTAGATGGGCAGTTGGCATAGATTGCATTGGTCCCAGTAGCTTGTGATAGCAACATTTGGTTCTCTCGCTGAAATGTTAGGGATCGCTTCCCTCAGCTTTCCTCCCTCCACCTTTCCTTTTCCATTTATCATCTGAAGAAGGCATCTGCCCAATGGGAGCCGCTACACTGCCTCCAAGTTCATATGTTTTTTTACATTATTTCCAGAGGCTGGTAGTTTGCCCTACATCAATCTCTTGTTTAAACCTTTCTGACCAATAACTACAGGGCAGGTACCGAAGATGTCAGGTTAGTCAGTCCTTCCTGTCCAGCCCTCAGCTTGAAGCCACTTTTTTAGTTTACATCATGCTGTGTGTTATTTCCTGGCCATTTCTAAACACTTGCAGAGATAAGGAGGTTCATAAGATGGCAAAAGACTCCCTGACATCAGTTTGGGAGTGTCGTGATCGCAATGCTGGGAGCACATTCTTTATGACTTTTATCTCTTCTTGGTCTCTAGCTCTCTTTCAGACATGTTTTGCCAGTGAATTCATAACAGTTGTATATTAAAAAGGTGATTTATTTCTTACTGGAATTGGCCGCCGCTTCCACAATTGAAAGAATGAACTCCACACAATGCCTTGTGCCAATCTGAAACTGACCTTCTGTCTACTATTTAATAGCGGCAAGAAGTTGGTTAGTAGATCTGTCAATATACCAAATGTTGTGGTATTCATGCTTATCAGCTTTCTCCTGTACATCACCCCACTAAAGACATCATCTGGGGTTTTTTGTACGGAACTCACCTGCAATCTTGTCCTCCAGTGAGCTGGAAACAAGCTACACTTTCTGTCCTGTCTTCAGCCCCCTGTGCGCAGTAACTCACGACATACTGATTCTGACTTGACAACCTCAAAAGATTGTGCAGACCAGTGCCTGAGCTAGTTATTAAAGCTGTCAGATGAAATAATGATGCTTTTTCATTCGAGGTCAGGTGCAGCTCTCATCCTTCGACATAAGATTGCACTGACTGCTCAGATCGGCTACTCTCTGGAAGCTTAAATGCAGATTATAATGACTGACATGAGAGAAAAAGGTGTGAGGTGTAACATAAGATGGCCAAGCTTACATCATCTGTAGCTTTAATTCAGGCAGAGAGTGAAGTGTGCTTTGGAAATTAGGCAGGAGTATCCTGAGTGGTCCCAGGAATGAACACCTAAACACTTAAGGAATGTTTCAGGACTCTGGGTCAATACTCGAAGGATGAGGGGGGAATCTCATTGAAACTGACAGAATACTGAATAGCCTGGACAGAGTAGATGTTGGGAAAATGTTTCCATTGGTAGGAGCGACTAGGACCCGAAGGCATAGCCTCAGAATAACAGGAAGACCTTTTAGAATGGAGATATGGAGAAACGTCTTCAGCCCAAGAGTCGGGAATCGATGGAATTCACTGCCACAAGGCCAGGTCATTGAGAATATTTAAGACTGAGATAGATAGGTTCTTGATTGTCAAGGGGATCAAGGGTTACAGGAAGAAAGTGGGAGAATGGGATTGAGAAACTTATCAGCTATGATTGAATGGCGGAGCAGACTCGGGGAACTGAATAGCATAGTTTCTGATCCTATATCTTATGGTCTTATGGTCAAATTCTCTTGGTGATGCCAGCTGCAACATTGTCATTCACAGTAGCTCAATGAGGCCAGGGACTGTGTCCACCAAAAGGTGTAGGTAATCCCAGAGTCCAAGGTCCCTTGCCCATTCTGGATTTATCTCCATGGCCATGGACCAGCATGTACACCAAGACAGAAAGCAGACTGTTAGTGAGTATTGCTGTTTAAGCTTTTGTGCTCTTATAAAATAGAGACATTTAGCAGATCTCTTCAGAAAAAAACTCACTCAGGAAATGAACAAAATGTATGGAAAATCATTATGCAATAAGTGAGCTTCCTCTTATCTCTAGCCATCAACTTTACCTTCTTGTTTTTCTCAATTTTATCAATAATGCACAGGTCAGGTCTTTCTGAACTTTTCTGTGTTGAAACTCCATATAATTCAACCTACACACTCCTGCCCCGGGCACACTCTGTTGAAATCAATACAAATGCAAGGAACTTACCTGCTGGAATTTATTTGCTCTTTAAACATCTAAACTCCAGCAGTTCTACCTCTGCATTTTCAGTTCCTCTCAGTCTTCAGGCTTTTGAGGTGAAAGCTTGATATCAACCACTCACCAGTCCCTGACTCACCACAATTGATTTCACACTAGGTGGTGGTATCCTGAATTCTGGCCTCTCCTATGTGGGCACTTTGTTTTAAACAACCAGTTAAACTGCATCCAAGTTTCTATCAACTACTCTACTGCAGCTGCCCAGTAGGGGTAGTGTTATGATTTATAGTGACCAATCATCCAATCTTCCCACATTCCAAAACCAAAAACACTTAACTCCATTCAACATCTCTCTGTGATTCAACTTGGAAGCTTGCCTTACTGATAACTACTGACATAAACTGTGCCCCTAACTTCATAAATATGTCCGTTTAAGGCAGCAAGATATCACCATTTGCTGATGTACAGCAAGCCAGCTCGCTACATTATGTTCTCCTTTAAGTTCAACAAGCTGCCAAGTCCAACAAAAATGCCAATTTCAATTGCTGCATTCAACATACACCCTGCAGACTTGCTGATACAACATATTTATAAAAGCTAATCCCATTAAATAACACATCTGCACTGCAATGGTTTGGTGAAGCATTGCTTCATATTTGCATAATTTATGAGGCTTTATCCAGAAATGAAGGAATTGCTGGAGACTTTTGAGTTGCCAAGGTTTTATCTTGCATGCCAGTCCACTAATCTTCAATTCTGCTTACAATACTCTAAAGTAAACAAAAAAAAGCTCTTGCTTCAAATTAAGTTCTACTAATTTTAAACCTCCTTGTCTAAGATTCTGAAGCATGCATTTTATCCTTTTGCAGTAGAGTGGAACCTTTGCCAAAGTTTTGTGTGTTTCCTCAAGGGAGGTACGTTATTTGACTGGAAAAAAGCACCGTGACGTACTGCTGAATAAATGCTATTAATTCATTTAAAATATTCCTGACATGCTTCTTTTTTCTCATTGATGCGATTTAGAAGGAACAGTGGGTAGGATAAAATTTTGCATGACTCTTTGAAAGAGTAAATGCCCGTGAGTAGGTTATGGCTCTGACACAATTTGAGTTATGTTGCACTCCACCCTATCTGATGCCCTACAGCCTTTGAGTGGAGAATCACCTGGATTTTGGAACAATCTCATGATGGAGAGGTGGTTTTCTCCCCCTAGTTATAGTTGATAAGCCTAAGAATTAATATTACCTGTATATTGTAACATAGAGAAAGTGAGGACTACAGATACTGGAGATCAGAGTAGAAAAGTGTGACGCTGGAAAAGCGCAGCAGGTCAGGCAACTGAGGAGCAGGAGAATCGACGTTTCGGCCAAAAGACCTTCGACTCTGTATATTGTAACAGTCACGTAATCACAAACAATAGTGAGAATGACTACAAATAAGTTTTTATAATCTTGTTATGACAGACATTGAATCCCCACAATATGGAAGCAGGCCATTCAGCCATCAAGTCCACATTGACCTTTCAAAGAGCATCCCACCCAGATTCATCCTCATCTCTCTAACCACACATTTCCCATGGCTAACCCACTTAGGCTGCACATTCTTGAACACTAAGGGCAATTTAGCATGGTTATTCATCTAATCTATGCATCTTTGTGACTGTGGGAAGAAACCGGAGTACCCAGAGGAAACCCATGAAGGCATGGGGAGAGTGTGCAATCTCTATACAGACAGTCGTCCAAGGGTGTAATTGATCCTGGGTCCTTTGTGTTGACCACTGAGTCACTGGGCTATATCTTCTGTTGAGACTTTTTCTTGGTACATCCTCCAACACAGACCATTGAACAGTCCCTTAGACTGTCTTAGGAAGATGGATTGGTGGCATCACTACCCCATCCATAAGCCACCTTAGGTTGATAACATGATATCATGCTCTAACATGTTGGTCCTGATGTACACTGTTATAAGGTCCAGAGAAGACCAACAGAGAAAAGAATCTAGAAGATTCCAAATAAAAAAAATTGTGATCAATGAGTTACCACCTTAAGACCATTTGCCTTTTTTAGGAAAGACTCAACTATTTAGTCAGCTATAAGCATTTAAGCAAATGTCAGTTAGTGCAGGCTCATGGATGCAGTAGCAGATTTAACAGCTGTCCTTAGGTTAAAAGCTGTACTTAGGGGAGTAAGTGCAGAGAAATCAGTATGGGCTTTTAGGCAATCTATTTGGGTAGAAAGGACCAGGCTGCAGTTGGCATTTGGTGGTACAATAAGTGAGGGCTCTACTGGTAAGTTAAATAAACAAGGGAAAGGAAAGAAAAATTAGATAGATTATGCAAAACCCAGGCTGGAAACTGAAAAATTACAGTTGGTGCACTAACTGTAATTAGCAGAATTAGTATTGGATGAGCATTGCTGCAGTTGCTCACTCACTCCGTGCCTACATAGGTGCCCACAATATCTATGCATCTAGGGAACAGGAGAATCGACGTTTCGGGCATTAGCCCTTCTTCAGGAATGCCCGAAACGTCGATTCTCCTGTTCCCTGGATGCTGCCTGACCTGCTGCGTTTTTCCAGCAACACATTTCCATCTCTGATCTCCAGCATCTGCAGACCTCACTTTCTCCCCACAATATCTATGCCATGTCTTTTTGCACTTTGCCCTTTCAGCCAGAGATACCAGGCTCATTTTACTGCTGGCTTTCCATGTCATTTTGTGCAACACAATGGAAGGAAGCTTGTCCCAGTTGTTGGCATGCCTCAGCCTGGTCAATGGAGATAAGCTTTTGCGCAAGGGATCCCAACAGAGTAAGGCAAAAATGAGGCCTGCAGATGCTGGAGATCAGAGTCTAGATTAGAGTGGTGCTGAAAAAACACAGCAGGTCAGACAACATCCGAGGAGCAGGAAAATCGACGTTTCGGGCAAAAGCTGTTCATCAGGAATGAAGAGCTTTTGCCCAAAATGTCGATTTTCCTGCTCCTTGTATGTGCCTGACCTGCTGTGCTTTTCCAGCACCAGTCTAATCTCAACAGAGTAAGTCAAGGGCACCCTCTGTTACTAGTCCTGGGTCAGCTAAGGGCAGTTAATCAGGGTCCTCTCCTCATAAGGGATGAGAGCTGAATGATGGGTAGCCCGCAAACCATCTCAACTCCTCTTGCCCTACTGTGGGTTGTTTTCCTTATGGAATGAATGAGCTGTGTATTATGGAAGATGAAAATGGGTGCCACTGCTATTCCTGTTGCTGTAGGTGGGAAGATGCCTCAAATGAGTGAGTTCGCAGTTCAGAGGGCATGTAGCATTAGTGGTGGCAGGGTTGGGTGGATGAGGTCTAGTAGGGAAGAGGAAGTGTTGCTGACAGTGGTGAGAATGTTAGAGCATGGGCCTTGGTGGGAGGTGGGTACAGTAGCAGAGATAGAGTGAGTGCGATGTATCGGAAAGATTGTATCACTTGGGCTGGCAGAGTGGAGAAGGTCATTGACCATCTTCCTACAGTATTTAGCATGCCTGACACTGCTTTAACCTGCATGTGAACCTCAGACCAGACTGGCATTTTCTGGTGACATAGCCTCCATTGCTGGCCCTGGGGGAGAACCTTAAGGTGTAGAGGCAGCAGCAGACTGTTCAGTCCATTGAGTCTGTTCCACCATCCAGTGAGATCGTGGCTGATTTTATAATGCTCAGCTTCACTTTCCTGCCTCTTTTCTATAACTCCCATTTCTGTTACTGAATTAAAAAGCTTTCTCTCTCATCCAAATATATACTTAACCACCCAAACTTTACAGCCTCTCAGCCTTAAGGAATTCCACAGATTCATTACTCTCTGAAAAAAGAAAATCCTCCTCATCTCTGTCTGAAGTGGGTGGCCCTGTATTCTGAGGTTATACCCTTTAGTCCTATACACTCCCACAAAGGGAAACAACTTCCCTGTCAGGCCAGTTAAGAATCCTGCAAGTTTCAAAATGTCACCTCTCATTATTCCAACGAGTATGTATTCAGCCTCCTCAAACTCTCCTCATAAGACAGTCCCTCCATACCTGGTATCAATGGACCTTCTCTGAACTCCCTCCAATGCCAGTTTACCATTCCTTTGATAAGGCATCCCCAAAGTGACTGCTTGTGCACCGGCAGGACCTCCAGGGCTCTATTTTCCCTGTCTGCATGTCTGGGGCAAATGTCAGGAATCATACAGGGCAACTCCAGACTGACAGTGCTTGCCTGAGTTCACAACAGGCCCTCAAAGATTGCCCAGGTATGAGGATGCTGGTGAATTGCAGGATACATGGTGAGTCACAACTTATTCGAGTAAAAGGATGTGGTGTGAGAAGGTGGAAATTGGACGTGATACTTGCTTCAAGAGCTCAGATTCCAACTAATGTAGCAAGTTTGGTAAGTTACAGAGATGTAAACAATGTGTATGGCCTCATAGCAAGAATCACTTCTCCAAATGTGTTGCAACTTGGAATTGGCAAAAAAAAGAGATTCAGCCTTAAGATTCAGCTCCATTGTTCTTTTGCCTCACAGGCAAAAGAAGTTATATCTGTTTTAAAAAAACCATTTGTAAAGGATGGGCAGAAAATAAACACAGTTCCAGAATAGTGGAGGTACTAGTGGCAGATACAAATACCATGGCTGTTGGATCAGAAGTTACAGCAACACAGATAAAACTAAATGGTTTACCTATATGCAAAAGCAGCACTCCAACAGAAAGGTCATAAGAGTTTTGGAAATCTGTGTGTAATTCATGTTATATTTCAAGATGGACCAGGAGGCTAAAGTGTTAAACAACAGCAGGAGCTTTATTAAAGATATGTGCACTCTGCATACAGCAAGGTTAGACTAATTGACAACACACAAGACTGACCAAATATATAACATTTCACAAACAAACACTGCCCAGCCAACAAACATGCCTTAACCTGACATCCTGAAAGTAGCAGACTGACTTCACTAGGTTCCAAACAGAAACGAACTGCTACTGACCAATCAATCAAAGGGCAACCAGCAGAGGACTTTCCAAGATTAGTAGCTCAACTTAAAAACGCTTAACCTGCAGAAATCATTAAGGTTGGTGACCGAAATCTGTTTCATCAAAAGAAATACGATCTGTTAAGATTCATGCATTAACCCAAGAGAATTGACATTCCATTGACAGATCATTCCCTGCAAATTCCATTCCAAGACAGTGTCCTGACTTGGAAATAAATCTCCATTCTTTTACTATCACTGGATGATAATCAAGGAACTCTCATTCTATCAGCACTGTTTGTTTCCCCCAAATGTCAAGGACAGAAGTGCTTTAAAAATTCAGCTCATCAGCACCTTCTCCAGTCCAATGGGGATAGCCAGTAAATACCAGCTTAGCCAACGATACCCACAGTCCATGAAATATTCCACCTAATTTTCTATAGTATGCAACATTTGTCATAAACTTTGTTTTTCCAGTTTATTTTAACTTTTTCCTTAGTCATCCAGTGAGCTCTAGCTCCAATTGCTTTAGTTTTCCTTCTTGTGCTTGGTTTTACTGAAGTGATTTCCATCATGTTGATTGACTTTGCTCTTTTCCTGCTCCATGTGCTCACATTTTACCCTCCTTGTTCATCAAGAATCTACGTATCTCTATTTTCAAACACTACCCTTTATTTCTAGATTCTGCTATGAGCGAACATCATCTCCACATTTACTGTCTCAAGACACCTCGGGATCTTAGGTTTTAATCAAGTTGTCTCTTACTTATTTTAAACTCCAGCAAATACAAGCTTATCCAGGACAACGTTTCCTCATAAGACAACCTGTTCATCTCTGGTATTGCTTCCAATGCATTTAAATTCTTCTTGCAAAAAAGAGGCCAATACTGTACGCAGTACTCCAAATGTTGTCTCACCATGGTCTCATCAGTTTCACTGATGCATTAAGTCCATACTCTTGTATTCAATTCCCCTTATAATAAACAATGGTATTCTGTTAACTTTCCTAAATACCCGGATGCTAACGTTTTGCAATTTATCACAAGGATGCGCAGTGCATCAGATTACAGCAGATTCATGTTATTTAAATAATATACTTTTAATTGGTTACTGCATTTCCTATATTATAACAGTGATTGCATTTCAAAAACACTTCATTGATGGTAAAGCACTTTGAGATGTCCAGTGATCATGAGAGACATTGTACAATTCTTTCTTTCCTCACTGAAATATGTTGTCTGAAGTTATTATACTGCAATCTCAGTTTAGTAGCATTTTGTACTGAGTAGCTCCATTCCTTCTCAACAAATCAATTATCCTGGTAAGAATCTTACTTTCAAAGTTACTTCAGACTGTTTATTCTGAAATGATTATGTTTGATCTAAAAATGAATACACTATAAATATCTTAATACCTTAGAGAGTCACTTCATCCTGTCAATCAGAAACCTGCTTTGTTTGATCAGGCTAGAATGCGTATTTAAAGCAGTTGACTCAGAAAAACGTCTCTTCTATAAATCCATTATTGTAACTTTTCTTTGTTTTTGTAAATACTTTAATATGAAATAATGCTTCAAATGCTAAATTGTCGTCAAATAATATATTTTTAAATATGAAGTTGGGAAATTAAAATGGTAAATGCAAATTGTAAATCACTATCCTCCTCACAGTTCACAAAACGTCCAAATTTTGAGTCATCTTCAAATTCTGAAACTGTGCCATGTTCACCAAGTCGATATCATTAAAGCATATCAAGAAAAGCTAGGATCTTAGGGTGTTTCTTATTCCAGATTTTAAAAAGGCTTCATTACCATTACTCTGTTTCAGACACAGAGCCAATTTCCTATCCACGCTGCAACTCAAATTTTTAACAAGGCTGTTCAGTGGCACCTCATCAAACACGTTCTGGAAGGCCATATACAACACATTCATTTTATTACCTCATCAACCCTTTGTCATGTCATTAATGAACTCAATCAAGTTAATTGAACACAGTTTGCTTTAAATAAACCCCTGCTAGCTTTATTTCATTTGTCTATTTGTCCAAGCTGCTGTTAATTTGTTCTAGACTATCATTTCTAAAAACTTTCCCTTCGCTGAGGTTAAACTGACTGCTTCCAGTTTCTGAGTTTATAGTATTGCTCTTAATGTTTGCAGATTGCCTAGTCGCCCAGCACCACACCTGTATTTAAGGAGGATTGGAAGATTATGACCAGTAGTGTTGAAACTGGCACTCAACAGTAGGCAACTCACCTGCAGGCATTGCTCGAGATGGAAAGAAATGTAGTAAAATACATTAGGCAGTAAAAGTTTGCTGACAGTCACTTCTACTTCAATAACAACTTCATGGCTTTAAAAAAGGGGGAATTGAGGCTCATTCACTGATATCGAATGCTTTCATTGTGTGCCAATCATCAGTTATTACATGATCTTGTGAAATGCTGTGGTTATAAGCTTGCCGTTGGTAACTGAAGGCCTGCAGGACGGAATACACAGTAGTTCTTGCTCAGTATTTCTTTTTTTTTTCAAATTAGAATCTTTATCGTAGTTTCAACAATGCATCATGGAGAAGAAGAATTTAAAGACCAGTGTCACTGTGATAAAAGGGTGGATTGTAGGTTAAAAGGAATTGTCACTGTTGCTCCTGAGGAAGGCCATGGTGGAGTAGTAATGTCAGTAATAATCCAGAGACTCAGGCTAATATTCTGTGGACATGGGTTCAAATCCTACCACAGTGGATGGTGAAATTCCAATAAATAAATCTGGAATTTAAAGCGGGTCTAATAGCAACTATCAAACAATTGTTGGTGTTTGTAAGTATACATCGGGTTCACAATGCCTCATTAGACAAGGATAATTGCTTGAAGATGTTTCCATGGTCTGGCTTCGATGTAACTCCAAAAATGGATTAAAAACAGCTGAACGCTAGAAGTGAGGTGAGAACAACTGACCTTTACACCGAGTATGGCCAAACCCCAGCAAAAACAGTGTCAATGCCAATCAATGTAATGTCATTCCGAGCACAATGGAAGATGGCTGTCGTTGCTGAGGTCAGTAATCTCAAAATACCCTCTGGTGGTGGCCTGGGCCCAACCATCATTACAAGGTCAGAGGTAGTGATGTTTACATGTGCAATGTTACTCCTCAGTCACTTCAATGATGTCCTGGGACTGAGAAGATTGACCCCCAAAAAGTACAACTAGCGTCTTTTGTGCCAGGTATGTTGCCAAACAATGGAGAGTTTTCCTCCTTGACTTTACTGACTTCAATTTTGCTAAGACTGCTTACTGTACACACTGTCAAAAGCTGCCTTGGCATTAAAAGCATCTACTGTCACCTCACCTGTGGAATTCAGCTAGTTTGCTTGTGTTTGGACCATGGCTATAATGAGATCAGGAGCTGAGGGGCTCTGTTGTAAGTAGCGGTGTAGGGAGTTGTATTCTCAGCTTTCTGCCCATCAGCAAGCATTGGTGTGTGGTGGGTCCATAATGTAGCAGTGTTTCTTCAAGAGTGACTTAACTGCCCCAACTCCACCCTTGGCTTCCCCATGTTGGATTGTGGTGACTTCAGTGAGACACATTCAAATCCAGAACTGGCTGCAAATTAGCTGAAGCATTCATTAGGGGATTGGGGCCTGTTATCTGAAACAACAACAACAGAAATGTTATGTGTTGCAAATGTCTTGTGTAGAATTTAGTTAACCACATCCATAATTATGTGGTTGACTCTATCCATCAGGTTGAATAATCAATAATAATAAGGTAAGGCATTCCGTCAGATACAAGTAGTTCTCTGCCCACACATTCTCATGGTCTTCTGAAGAAAGTGATGGACATCAACAGCTCTCATTTCTCTGGTCTGTGTATATTGCAGATATCTTAATTGATGATGGAATCTTCAATGTACTTAGAGGTCCCAGATCATCACACCACAGATCAACTCCAGCTCTGCCCTTAATGATCCTTAAATGTCTCTCCTGCAGCTTCTGTAGGACATCATGCTGAAGTGAAGCTGGAGTTATCATTCTTTGGTTATACATCAATATGTTGTCTACAGTTGTAAAATGCTGTCGGTGCCAATGCACTGGGTATTTGGTCTGACTAACCTTCAACACAAAACCGACAGATGTTAAGTCCCCAGTCCCTCAGCTGCTCCCATCAGATCTGGCAAAGTCACAATGTTGCAATGGACTGGATGCCTGAATTTTGTGAGCAAACTCACTATTATGTCTGCAGGGGCTGTCAACTGATGCTCTGAAAAGTGCTCGGGAAGTGTAACAGTCTGGTTTATGGAACTCATCTCATTGCTTGTGCTGAACACAAGCTTTTCCTTCACCAGTCTATAGAAAACATGTTAAGGATGATGGCTTTTTTATGTTGAAGTTTATGTTTAAAAGTATGTATTTCTTGCAGGCTTATGCCTGCTGTATTGTTCCTATTTAAATAATGTGATGTCTAGAAAATTAATACTTTGTTTGTGTTGTATTTTGAAGTCGAATGGAACAGTGAGGTTGATGGTGGATGTGGAGAATTCTTCTCATTCCTTTTCTGCTGAGTCTAAAACTCTCAAACTTCTACACCTATACAGCAGGTTTGTTACTAAGTGAATGTGCTGCCCAATGGGGTGGCACAATGGCTCAGTGGTTAGCACTGGTGCCTCACAGTGCCAGGGACCCGGGTTCAATTCCCGTCTCGGGCAACTGTCTGTGTGGAGTTTGCACGTTCTCCCTGTGTCTGTGTGGGTTTCCTCCCACAGTCCAAAGATGTGTAGGTTAGGTGAATTGGCCATGCTAAATTGCCCATCGAGTTAGGTGCATTAGTCAGAGGTAAATGTAAAGGAATGGGTCTGGGTGGGTTGCTCTTTGGAGGGTCGGTGTGGACTGTTGGGCTGAAGGGCCTGTTTCTACACTGTAGGAATCTATTCTAATCAATGGAGGAATTAGAAATATTAAAACTAATGCATAGCCCTCAAAAATCAATAGATTATACTTTAGGGGAAAAAAAAGAAAATGGGAATCTTGTCCGCAGTTTTCATTAGAATCATTACCGGGGTGTGTGTGCATGTGGGTGGGTTGTTTGGCAATGGAGGAATCAATATTCAGGAGGATTGCAACAGATTCCTCTTTAATTCTCTGCTGAAGGAAGGTCTGACCCAAAGTGCCACAATCTCCACAGGTGGGGCAAATCCACCTCAGCTGCAAGTTTGATCCTATCCCATGCTGTTGGCATTGATCTGATTTACGTTGGCTGTCCAATCAACTGGATTTCAACAAATAAGAATCTCTTTACTGATCCAGTTTATCTGTGGAGGTATTTAGCTCAGCAGCATTTGAATGACAGTCATTCCAAAGAAAATGATTAACTTTCTGGAAATCCATAGCAATGAATGAAGCATCAGTCAATGGATCGTGAAGAGTTTTAGATGTTTTCATCATCCTGCTCATTACACAGCTCTGGAACATGTGGGACAGGAAGTCTCAATAAAGTGTCATTCCAGGGGTGAGGATAGGAGGATTTGGTGGGGGAGTCACTCGTGGGATACTCTGCACATGGTTAACCCTGGCAGAAAGATAATGTGTTGTGTTGACTGATTGAGGGAACACTTTGAAGCTGCTTAAGAGAGATAAAAATGTCAGCAATGTTGTGTTATTTATTTTAGAAGCACAAACTAAAATGCTCACAGAGAGCACAATTTTTAAAAATGTAATTATTTTATGGTAATTGGGTGCTCCTGGCTGGGTCAGCATTTATTGCCCATCCCTAATTTCCCTTGGAAATGTGCTGGGAAGGTGCCTTTTTCATGTATATGATACATTTCCAAAGTCAGGACAGAGAGTGGTTTGGAGGGGAACTTAAAGGTGGTGGTGCTCACATGTATCTGCAGTCCTTGTTCTTCCAGATGGTAGTCTTCAATATGAGTAGGGGAAAAAATCAAATCATCTGAATATAAAACAGTTCTTTAAAAACAAACATTGTTTTAATACAAATTTTAAGGTAACAATGAAATTCTTTATCTTGGTGTCTATTGTTTGTATGATTCATCCCCTGAGTCAAATGTGATTATTGGAAAGCTCATTAGTTAGCTACACCCGAGCCTCAGGGGACTATCAACGGAAACAATATGAAGCTTTCCATTTTCAAAATTAGATCGCCTTGAACTGTCTCAATGAGATTAAACATGTTGTGCCAATTTGTGCTGAATTAATAAGCTGTTTTTGTTTCAGGTTCAGATCAACATATTACTAGGAACTGAGTAAAAGTACTTGGCCTTATTTTATGTTTAGAACTAAGACAGTAATCCTTCATATTCAAGCACATGTTCCATAGATGAAATTTGGCTCTATCTCCTTCATAACTCTTCTGTCCTTTTTAATCCTTGGGATCAAGTAAGGCTTGCTTTTTCTGTGGGTTCTGTGATGGCTGATAAATTCAATGCACAAACTCTGCCACATGTGGGACAAGTGGTGCTTAGGGCATCGACTAGGTTAATTGTTTGGAGGACTCTGCATTCTCTCAAATTTGTCTCTGCTTGTTTCCAATGAAGTGTCTTGATTTGTTCAGTGCTTTCCTCAGTGAACATTCTCTGGTTGGCCATAAGCCGCTGAGACTCCCACGATATGATGGGAATGTTTGCCCTTTTCAGGGATACTTTGAGGACAGTGCACTGAAATGTAGGAGGTTGTGTTGACTGATTAAGGAAACACTTTCTAACTGCTTGAGCCATCAAAATATTAAATTCCTTGGTTACTTTTGAAACACAGCAAACCGCAATGCTCATAGCACAATTATTTCTTATTTAATTAATTAATGAGACATGAACGTCAATGGCTGTGCCAGCATTAGTTGCCCACCCCGTGTTGTCCTTAAGAAGGAGATGGTGAGCTACCATCTTTAACTACTCAGTCCATTTGATTTAGGTCGACCCTTAATGCTGCTAAAATATTTCTTATATCTGCCTGGGTGTCTCCTGCTGCAATTCAGTTCCACGTCGATCCATGTAGCTTCAGGGGTTTGGTTTCAGGCAGAAGTTCTGCCCAATGGAATGAATTTGGATGATTACCATGTTTATGCTGAGTAGGTCAGCTTAGGAAAGGAGACTGCTTTTGGACTGTCACAGGATTGAAAAGATCTTGTGAAGGCACTGCCGGTGGTATTTCTGCAGAGCTGTGAGGTGCTTGCTGCAAGTTGTCCACATTTCCTGTATATTGAAGCACTCACTTAGTCTCAGCTTTTGAGATCCTGGTGTTCCTCAATTGGCCAAAGCTGGCATATTGGAAGTGATGATGATGATAATCATTACCTTGTTTTTAATTTCTCATTCAATGGCTCACGATGTTGGAACCCTTTTTTGGCTGTGAATTAAATTTCAAAACCTACCTCCTAAACCATCATCATGACTCCCTTCTGTGACATTAGGCAAGGAAATACATGTTTTGCCTCATTGCCACTGAACTGCTTATTGTTATCTCTTTGAGTCTCAACATTCCACATGCTGTCTGCTCACTGGCCTCCTATGCGCCGCCATCCAACTCTCTTCCTGCTTTGACCCCCAAACTCTATCTTGTACCAAGTGTCTCTCACCATCACTCATTGCCCCTACTCAAAGTCCTGATCTTCCAGTGCAATCACCTCACGATCTTTATCATTTGAGAATGCCTCCTTTTCCTTAATGCAGAAAAATCCATTGATTGTTCTTTACTCTCCCTCTCTCTCCTTGTTCATCAAAGATGGTGTTGTCTTCAGTCATCATTATTATAAAATCCTAAATGGTTTGCTATCTCTCTCCCATCTTCACAAATTTTCAAAACCAATTACAAACTTTTCTCACTCTCCATAAATGTCTTCTCAGTACCCCATTGGCATCTGTTTTCCTTCCTTCCAACCCAGGGTTTGAACACCTGGAGGCAACTTATTATGTTGAAAGGTCTGTTTATCTGCAAGATGTTTCGAAAAGCCCTACAGGGATTCTACACTAAACTCATTGTATTTCAATTGCTTTCTTTCATCTCATTTTAATTTATTTGGCATCAACAATACAACTTTATAGTTTGCAATTTAATTTCCTTCGAATTTTTATTGCTCATTAAAGCACAAAGACGTAACATTTCAATCCATTTCAATCTCCCGGTGTCTTTTTGTAAGCTGCAGCACTTTATTTCAATGGGGCAAAGGCTTCCTGTTTGTGAGTTCCATTCATAGGATGTGCATTACGTGGGTGACTTTATGGAATACTCAGTGTTACGAATGCCCCATTCATGAATACACTAAGAAGGATATCATTGTTTGTGAGGGTTGTCAGATTTTTGCAGCTAAAATAAGTTACATCTTTCTTTATATCAATGATTTTGAAATAGTTCCATAGAGGCTGGTGTTCTATCAATAAGCTACCCTTTATTTACAGATGGAGAATCCTTGACACTAATCCAACTCCCTCTAAGCCAACTATCAGAGTGAAGAGAACCTCTGGCACTCCTGTTTATATCTGTCAGCCAGGGCTCTCTGACTGGTGCAGATTAAGAGCCCCAATCAGGGAACTCATATTCTATGAGGTCCATCTGACTGACCTCATTACAATCAATATAGGTAGAACAAATTAATCCCAACCAGAACAGTGGCTCATATTTTGCCAAGTGATATACACATTAAGACAATGGCTAACTTTTTACCATTTCTGTTCCTGTCTGGGAATGTTTTTTTGTGCTTGGATGTATGTGGTGAGGTGAGTTGAGTGCTGAAATTTAAATGCATGCATCACCAAAATTGTCATTAATTCTCTTTACTGGACGGAAAATATTGTTAGACACTCACCAAATATCTGATATACACTCCTGGGTGAAATATTCATTCATATTCACTTACTAGAGCTGGAGCTTATGACTTGCAATCCATCCAACCTTGTCCTAATGATGCAGACAGCGTGCAAACTTTGTACTTCCTCCCATTTACCAGGTTGTAATGTGCAGATGAGAATGATCTACATTGCTGGCTGGCTGTATTTTCAGCGGGGGCCAAATGTTCCAGCTAGTTTTCAACTCTTAAAGACAGTCTTCCCCTCTTTAATGGAGGATGACTCACTGAGAGTGAGCTGCTCTTGACTGTCAATTCAGCAAGTGTTTGCAGTTGAAAACAGAGCAACAAAGGACTTGCCCCAATCATGAATTTGGCTCTGGAAGCCTTAGTCATGGATATAGACAGAGCAGATCATATTTCTACAGGGAGTGAGGAGTGCATTAAAGAATATCAGGGGGAGGCAATGACTTAGTGGTATTATTGCTGGACTGTTAATCCAGAGACTCAGGATATATTTTATCTCTGGTTTGAATCCCACCATGGCAGGTGGTGGAATTTGAATTCAATAAATATCTGGAATTAAGAATCTAATGATGACCATGAAACTATTGTCGATTGTTAGAAAAACTCATCTGTTTCGCTAATGTCCTGTAGGGAAGGAAACTGCCATCCTTACCTAGTCTGGCTACATGTGACTCCAGATCCACAACAATGCAATTGACTCTTATCTGCCCTTTGAGCAATTAGGGATGGGTAATAAATACTGACCTGGTCAACAGGGACCCCAACCCGCGAATGAATGCAAGCAAAAATAGAGCAGATGCAGCACAATGTTGTCTGACACCCACCTGTTACTGGCTCCACAAACCTTCAGCTATTCAAGTGCCGCACCCTAACACACAGCTACTCAATCACAACTCTCCATCCCTCTTCTGTAGGATGAGATGGCACACGTACAAGGGAACAGAGCTGAGGCACGAGAGGAAAGGAATATTTCAGATTGTGCTCCACACTGTGTGAATGAATTTAGGGTTAAATAGAGATTTTTTTTATTGCAATTGTAAATAGTCGACGAGAGTGAATAAGCCTTGTACCAGATGGACCTCATGCATCCTTGTACAAATAGAAGTTAATGTTAATAAAAGCAATCTTGAGACACCATGTAGTCAGGAGAGATTTAGAGAAAGGGAGGTGACAGACACTGATAGGGAAAAAAACCCAACAATGACATTTAGGACAAGATTAATTGTCTCCTGACTGGCTGAAGAAGATGTGAGTGACATTAACCTATGACCTAGAATAGACATCTGCCTCTTATGTTTACATGAAACAAGTTTGGAATTTAGATGCTTCCATGAACAAAACTAGCATGAGGTATTCAGTCTTTTTGTAGTACTTCAGGGTCTTATTCTTAACCAAATGGAATCATATTCTACTTATGTTGCTTGAATCAAATGAATGTAAGACTGTACTCAGTCTCTGGTAGCCAATTATTAGAAATTACCACAACTTCATGATTGTGTCATTGCCCATTGCATCTGCTACCTTATGCCATCTTTCAACTCCTACCTCATCTCCATCCTGCTGTTTGACATGAGGTGCAAGTTGCTAATCATGTGACCATACACCTCTTGTGTTCCATGCCACTCACTTCCATTACTTCAACCTGTCCCACCTGATCATCTGCTTTCAAATAGCCACAAATCAATGACCAGCTGTGATACTGGTGATGGTAAGGCCTGTGTACCTTCGGTGGAATCCTGTCACTAATCTTCTTACAGTGAGAGTCCAGGCACTTCCTACTTCTTTGTGGAGAAGAATGAACTTTGAATAAGTCTAAGCAGATGAAGCTTTCTTTTAAGAGACTAAATAGGGATTATTACACCTAAGTAACTATATGCAGGTTACATTAGACTATTATAAAGGGTAGATGGCATGACTATCTCCAACTCCAGCTGCCCAGAACTTCCTTCAACAATGTTGAAGACCGCCTGATGTTCAACCCGATGACTGTATTGTCTATCAGAGTGGTTGAAGCTTCAGCTTAGCTGTCCCAAAGCTGGTCCTTTTTTTCTAAAAGCTGATCCTTTTCTCAAGGATACTGTGTCCTTGGCTTTTTCAGGGGGGTTGTAAAACAGTCTGAATCAGCTGAAGTGGTACAGAGATGAAAGGATTTACTGCGAGGCCTTCTGCTTATATGTAAATAGATGAGGCTTTAGGCTAAAGCTTTCATGTTTTATAAGTAACTGGTATAAGTCAAGGGGGCGTGGCCAACTGTCTAGCTGTGCAGGTCAGTTCAGAACTTTAGTTAAGTCAGTTGCAGCAGAGGAGTGTGAAACACACTGCTGAACTCTCTCTCCTTCTGCCCTTCTAACTTCGACCTGTAAGCCTCTGTTTCAGTTTTGCTTTGTGTTTAAGGGTTTGTTTATTGAGACTGTTGTGTATTTTCAGAACAGCATAATTAAGTCTAGCTTGGATAGACTGATTTCCATGGGCATTCTATATTCTGTTTTTTGTGTTTCATTCCGTAATCTTGTGAATACATTTTTGTCTGTTTTAAAACCTGGTAGTCAACCTCGCTAAATTTCTCTGGGTAATTTTCACTGTACACTTAGCGAAACAAATGGTAAAGTTACCACCTGGACTGCCTGCTTAAGACTGTTTTGAGTGGTCTGGCTTACTGCATAACATAGCTTATAAAAAAAGCCTTTACTTTGATGTCACCTGCAGTCTTATCCAATGGAAGATGAGGAGTTGGAGCAAGAAGAGAAGAAGGTGGAAGTGGAGAAAGCATGAGAGAATGCAGCGAGAACACCTTTGCAGGTACTTTCTACAACCCTGGCCAGTCACAGGCTGCCTCAGGAGATAGATAAAGGAATATCACATTGTGACTGAATTTACACTGTCACTTGATCTGACATTCACAGCCACCAGCTCAGACAAGGTCACTGTGTTAACTTTAGAGAGTATAACAGAATCTGGGTCACTACATGGTAAATCATTGAGCAGTCAGGCCCGAGCTCATCTACAGGGGCCTGCACGGTCATCCCCAGTCTCCCCTAGTGAAATCCATTATCCTTCCACAAGACACTTGCTGGCATTAGCTGTGCAAAAGCACAAGTACAGGCAGACATTCTCCAGGCAGACTATAAGGGAATGCATAAGGTTGATGGTTGATTCTTGTTTGTATAGTGGACATATTCTTGGATAAACATGCTACAGAAATATTATTGTTCGTAACTTTTGTTACTCATGGCCAAGGTGTGAAGTGCCACGGATATCCCATATTGACGGGAAGGTGGAGAATTGCGGAGAAATAACAGCAACTGGACCTCCCCTTAATATGGAGTCCAAGCATGTGCTCTTGGACAATTCATCCAGAGCAAAGGTGTTCTTGCTGCATTCTCTCATGCTTTCTCCACTTCCACCTTCTTCTCTTCTTGCTCCAACTCCTCACCTTCCATTGGACAAGACTGCAGGTGACATCAAGCAGTTCTGGCCTGCTTCCAGTCCCACTCATACTTGATGGATTACCATGTCTGGATCTTCACTTCTACTATTTTCTAACGTTTACATAGTGTTGGTACTTAAGCTGTTGGCTGCAAGTATCAAATCAAACAATGTTACTTCTTCATGGTGCATTGTTCCTCTTCTCCTTTCTCCTTCCACTCTTTTCGAGGTGGCCTCCAGATGTCAGGAGGCAATACTACCCACTCATTGTTGTGAGGGCAGGAAGCATTTAGCAGGCCACCATGAATTTGGAGACACACTCCACCATTATTGGACAGATGCTCACAAGCGATACAGGATACAAAGACATTGCTTTGCTGCAGTCTATTCTTTGTTGTTCCTGGCAGTAGTGTGGCTTTCATTTGGTGTCCAATGTCTTCATGTAGTCAGATGGCAGAGAGGGGACTCCAGCCTCATGTAAAGTCGGTACCCTTAGCACTGAACGGTGTCTTATTTTTATTTACTAGTATAATAATTGTTATTATAAGCATAATAGCATTAAGGTATATAATATGGTATATATGATTTGGAGATGCCGGTGTTGGATTAGGGTGTATAAAGTTAAAAATCACAACACCGGGTTATAGTCCTACAGGTTATTTGGAAGCACTAGCTTTTGGAGCGCTGCTCCTTCATCAGGTGGTGGTGACGCTGTTACTTATATATACAGAATATTTTGCAGTAAAGGTAATCTATATAACCTATACACATTATAGATAATTTGTTTCTATGTACATAAAGAAGTACAGGTACACAGTCCTTTATCCAAAATTCCGAATTTGGAAAAGCTCTGAAATTTGAAAATATTTTCGTGGAGTGTGGAGCATCATTTTGGTGTGCAAACAGGTGATCCAACTCCACACCCACTCGACCCATGTCACTCAGCTATGATGTGGCAGCGTGACCCAGCACTGCCAAGCATCAATTGTCTCTCAGCGCTCATACTAGCCACACATTAGGTAACGTTTTTTTATTTCACTGTGAAAATGCCATTTATTCAGAAATCTGAAAAATTCCAAATTCTGAAATACAACTGGCCCCAAGTAATTTGGACAAAGGATTGTGTACCTGTATATACATTGTCTGTATATGTAAACTATGCATTAGACTACATTCTAATATAGAGTAAAATGTGGAATGTTGTGAGCAAGTTTGGAATCATGGGCCTCATACCTCTGGAAGGTTGTGCTAGCTTTGGAGGGGGGTCCTGAGGAGGTTTACAAGAGTGATTCCAGGATGAAGGGCTTGTTGTAGGAGAAGTGGTTGAGGACTCTGGGTCTGTACTCAATGGAGTTTAGAAGGATGACAGGGGATCACATTCAAATTCACAGAATACTGAGAGACTTGGATAGAATGGATATGGAGAAGATATTTCCAATAGTGGGAGAGACTAGGACCCAAGAACATAGCCTCAGAGTGAAGAGATGGCCCTTTCGAACAGAGACGAGGAAGAATTTCTCCAGCCAGAGGTGGTGAAGCTCGTTGCTGAAGAAAGCTGTAGAGGCTGAATCATTGAGTGCATTTAAGAAAGTGATAGACAGGTTCTTGATTAATGAGAGAATCAATGCTTACAGGGAGAAGGTGGAAAATGAAGTTGAGAAACGTATCAGCCATTATCGAATGGCAAAGCGGACGTAGATTAGATTAGTTACAACGTGGAAACAGGCCCTTTGGCCCAACAAGTCCACACCGACCCGCCGAAGAGTACCCATCCCCCTACATTTACCCCTGCACCTAACACTATGGGCAATTTAGCGTGGCCAATTCACCTAATCTGCACATTTTTGGACTGTGGGAAGAACCCAGAGCACCTGGAGGAAACCCACACAGAAACGGGGAGAATGTGCAAACTCCACACAGTCAGTCGCCTGAAGTGGGAATTGAACCCGGGTCTCTGGCGCTGTGAGGCAGCAGTGCTAACCACTGTGCCACCGTGCCACCCACTTGATGGCCTGAACAGCCTAATTTTGCTTCTACAGCTTATGATTTTATGGTCTACATTCATTATACTGTAAAGACCACATTTTTTATATTTCCTGTATATTTGGACTGTGGACTAAAAAATGAAGATGCTGTGTTAAGCCAAACAGACCAATGTAAAGAGGTGGTCGCAGTTTTAAAACTCATGTTTATTCAGACATTGTGAGTTGTACAATGTTGCACTTTCCAGAAACGGTGAGAGCAAAAGCACACACCACAGAGCTAATGTCTCAGCGATAACTGCTTGACGGCAACATTTTGCTTGGCTCCTGACCAGGGGACCAGAGCATGTGTGGGTGCAAGTGCAGCAGAAACACTTAGCTTGCAGAATGAAGGCAGCAAACAGCTCTCGCTCTTTCTCACTCCTGCATGGAGATACCAAAAAGTCTTCAGTAACAGCTAGCAAGCCTCCTTTTACCTTTTCCTCTGAGTCCTCTGTAAAAGCAAGAATTAAACATTTTCAGAAATATTGAACAGCCAAATCTTAACAAGTGAATCTAAGTCTGAACATCAGTGTGCAAACAACCCGTGTCAACATTAAAGAATTGAAAGGAAGCAAAAATAAATAATTCATGGAATCCTGTGATCCGGACTGCTGCTATCGAACTGCATTTCGTTTGCCATCTTTAACATTCAGTTCTTGTTGCCTTTGTGTGTTTCTTTGTGAAGGAGGGAGGTTGAGAAGAGGTAACGGTTACGAACTTAAAACATAGAACAATACAGCACACGATTAGCTGAACATGAGCCAAACGAATCTGAACCCTTCTGCCTGCCCTTGATCCATAGCCCTCCATTTCTTGCATACTCATGCTTATCTAAAGGTCCCTTAAATGCCCTTATGGTAAGATCTGCCTCCACCATCACCCCTGACAGCACATACCAGACACCTACCACTCTCTATGTAAAAAAACCTGCCTCTCACATCTTTGGACTTTTCCCCCTCACCTTAAATGCATGCCGTATTAGACATAAATAGTAATTAAGTTCTCAAGTTGTAAGTTAGCAATTCTTATTTCCTTTTTGCTGTTGATTGGAAGCAAGTAGCCATCATTTTCTTCACGAACCTGGTGAGCTTTTTCTTTTAACTGGGATACATCAGGCTGATAAATTGGAGACATTGGAAAATTTGACTAAAACTGTTCACATTCACTATGAATCCTGATTTCCAGTGCATTACCTGTTACACGATCACAGTAACTAACCTCACACACAGTCTCTTTGTTTTTGTTAAGTGACTTTCAGATGTCGACTAAACAACTTGTTTCTTTTCATGATAAATGTCAGGGTGCACAATTGGTTTCTGAAGGTCTTCTGAAAAACTTTCAGTCTGAATTTTATGGAGGGATTTTATAAATGAAATATTTATTGAGCATGACTGCAGTAAGAAGCATGGCAGAGGGAAGGTTTACAGAATGTTAAACAGTTAGGTGGAAAGCTTCACTGCACATTTTTCATTCCTAAGCACTAACTTTTTTATTTGCAGTTGAGAAACCATGTCACAAAATTATATATTACAGAGAGATTAACCAAGGAAAGAGCACGCAAAATGACATTTAATCAAATGATAAACCTCCTAACTGCTATTATTGTTGAGATAAATGCGCCCTATTTGTTATTGTATCAATGAATCACCCTTGGCAACATTTGACAACAAATATCTTTTATGTCGTCGAACGGTCTCGATTTCATTAACCGTTGAGGAATTTCGATATAATTTCCACAAATCAAAGATTATACGAGCAAACAGTGTTTGCTGTTCGGCTCCGTCTTCAGCAGAGGAAAGGGGTATTTGAGGACCAGTATCTCAAGCCAAGGCCGATGTCAGTAATGGGCATCAATGATCCCTGCATTCTGATACATTTTGGAGACTGAGACAATCTACAGCAATCACCGCTAAGAACTGGAGAAGTACCACTCGAAGTACCTTCACAAAATCCTCAAAATCTGGTGTCAAGAAAGACAATCCAACAGCAGTGTCCTCTTGCCCAGCATCTAAGAGATTAAATTGCTCAAAAGCAACTCTGCTGGGTAGGACACTGATACCAGATTCCCGAAGCCGTAGCTGGAATTTGTCATGGTCTGAAACACTCAGAAGGACAGTGGCCACATTTTAGGGATGGAGGCAAAGCACATCCCTGAAGAGGTCAAACATGTCTGTTAGCTTCTGGAAATCTCTGGCTTGTTGTCGACCAAAATGGAGAAGGCCAATTCAGGAATAAGGCAATAAACACATTGATAGAATTTGTCAGGAATGTGCAAAGACAGAGTCAAGGTGTCAGAATGCACAAACTTCAAATAATTCATCTACCCAACCCTTGAAATATCATCTCCCTTGGATGTGGCAGAGCCGTAGATCACACACTGACTTCGGAGGCATCTGAGATGTTATCAGACTAGAGTGGAAAGAAGCCATTCTCGATTCTATGTGACTATCTAAGATTAAGACTACAATATGAAGCTGTTTTACCCAAAACATTGAAATTGTTCTGACTTATTTAGGTTCTGATTCTTGGCAGATTTTCCACCTTAACCAAAAGCCCTAATCAAGTGCCACCAAGCAAAACATTTTAAAATTGGTGTTTGTACAGAAAAGCTGAATGGAACATTGTTACCAGAAACTGCCTGTAAAGACTGTGGGCTGAGATTTAGTCAGATCAGGAACGGATGATGGCCTCCATTCTGCGTCTGGAAGATGTGACTGACCGTGGCTGGATGTTGGATGTGAGTTTTCCTCAGCCAGCTAATTATGGCTGTTTCCAGGGCCCCATCAGATTAGACATGGCGGTTGGTTTCCCATATCGAAAAACCTGTTCAGTGCAGTCCCTAAGTAGGGCAGTTAGTCACCTTCACAATGCAAGCATTGGTACCAGGAGGATTAAATTGGAATCTAGCAGCTGCTGTTACAACCCAGGCCTATATTACCAGAGACATCAGTCTCCACAAAATGGCTGCCACGACAGAGACATGACTTTCATTTCCCCATCAGGACACCATTGCCCGGTTAATTCCGACCTCATGCAATATCCCTGAGGCTAATGAAACACAATTATCCAATGTAAATTGTGCTGGAATGCTCGGTGCCCAATTGGTGGTATTGAGCATTAGCAGCAGGCAGGATCTGCCCACAGAGTGATAAGACCAGAGAACTGCCACTATAGATCCTACTGTTACCGGGCAGAAGAGGAGAGGCAGCAGCACCTTAGAGAACCAGTAGTCTCATTAAGCACAAAAGTTGTCAAAATGTCATTTGAAAGGTAATGTGCATGAGGCGGCACAGGATCCCCCAGATTTCAAAGATTTTCAGCAAAACATAACGTGTTAAACATCTGCCCACGTATATCCCAAACACCAGACTGTTCAATCTAAAATGAAAATTGCCTTTTCTTTGTTCCTGGCCCAGTAGTAAGTTCCTCAAGAGGCCTAACAGGCCATTAATTGGAGATGAGTAGGTTCTCTTCCTCTCGCCCACTCTTTGAAATCTGCTATATGCCCTTGAGGCATCAGCACATGCACACATCATCCAGGAATGCTATTTTCATAACTCATCCAGTTTTGTTCTGGACGCGACAAAAGAAATAGAAAATTAGGTTTAGAGTAGACTAAATTTTATTGTCATGTTTACTCAAGTACAGAAATACAGGAGTACAGTGAAAAGTGTATAATGTCGCCACACATGGTGCTATCTCAAGGTACCTAGGTACAAAAAGGCACCTGGGTACAAAATATTAAGAGAAACGAGAATTAAAATGTTCAGCATTACTTTATAGAATAATAGAAAAATAAAGAAATAGGTAACGGTTTATATTGAAGTCTTTCATAGTTTAAACTAAGAAAATAAAGGAATAAGCTAAAAGTTCAACATCTTTGATGAGTGCTTCGCTTTTCTTGGTCTCCAGGGAGACTTAAGCTGACTGTGCACAGTGTTGCTGCCATAGATACCATTGTTGCTGCTGGAATTGCAGCCTCTCCAATCTCCCCTGCTGTCGCAGGAACATGCCTGGTCAAGATCCACTGCTGAGCCAAGACACTATCATGGGCCACTGAGGGACCAGCTGACATTCTGCTGAGAGAGCAGACCGGGACCTATCACCAGCCACTGAGAGAATAGGCCAAGACCCACTATGAGCTGTGAGAGACCAGGCCGGGAGCCAGTATGAGGTGTGAGAGACCAGGCCGGGACCCACTATGAGCGGTGAGAGACCAGGCTGAGACCCACTATGAGCCGTGAGGGACCAGGCCAGGACCCACTATGAGCTGTGAGAGACCAGGCTGGGACCTGCCTCGAGCCGCTGAGAGACCAGGCCGGGACCCACTATAAGCTGCTGAGAGACCAGGCTGGGACCCACTACAAGCTGCTGAGAGACCAGGCCGGGATCCACTATGAGCTGTGGGAGACCAGGCCGGGACCCACTATGAGCTGTGAGAGACCAGGCCGGGACCTGCCTCGAGCCGCTGAGAGACCAGGTCAGGACCCACTACAAGCAGCTGAGAGACCAGGCTGGGCCCTATCATTGGGGAGGTGAACTCCAAGGATGGGGTAGCCCTAAGCACTACAACATGATGCCAGCAACTTAACGAAAAGCCTTATGTTGTAGAGGAGAGTGGAAGTGGCTTCACTTCATTGCTGTACTTCTGACACAGCCAATACACTATTAAAAATTGTTATTCATTTACTCAATAGGGTCTGATTACACTATTAAATAGGAGAAAGTGAGAATTCCACCAAGGACCTGAAAATCCTGCACCTCCTCACCATCAAATCCAAGCCATCTGACACCTGGAGGAAGAATGCCTCATCTTCTGCCTTGGGACCCTCCAACCACATGGCATCAAAGTTGATTTCATCAGTTTCCTCATCCTCCATCCCCACCTCATCCCAGATCCAACACTCCAACTCGGCACTGCCCTCTTGACTTGTCCTACCTGGCCATCTTCCTTCCCACTTATCCGTTCCATCTTCTCCTCTGATCAACCACCATCACCCCCCATCCGCATCTACCTATCACCTTCCCAGCTACCTTCCCCCAGCCCCACACCCATCCTCCTATTTATCTTTTAAACACCCTTAAACACCCCCTGCCACGTTCCTGATGAAGGGCTTATGCCTTAAACATTGACTCTCTTGCTCCTTGGATGCTGCCTGACCTGCTGTGCTTTTTTCAGCGCCACACTTTTCGACACTTGCACTCTTAAATACCCAAATTGGCTAAGGGCTACTGCCAATGGATAGCCACCATCCCCAGGAGGCTGAGCCACCCTGCTGCAAGCTGATCAGGTTTTTTTTTACCTTGTTAGCCAAAAAGTCAAATTCTTGCTCCAATATCACCATTTGGAGTGGTGGTCACTGCAGGAATTGCACTCAGGTTCCAATGGGGTACAGTGCAATGGAGTCTTTGGTACAATGGGCCCAATATGGGAGATGTGCCATCCCTTAGCTGCCAGCCACCAGTAAAAGCTGCCGAGCTGATCATTGCATTTAGGCCTGTCCCGCTGTTAGTTACAGCCCAGCAGCACTGGGATGAGGCCATTCATTGTTCACTTAAGGAGCTCAACTGGCCCTCCAATGGGCGGACCTCCTGAGAGCTCACCCACTACCCTATAAAAATATAGCAGGAGGAGAGCCAGGGGTGGGCACACTCCCATGGCATTTTACAGATCCTTCTGTCTGCCAAACCACCCTTGATGTTACCATTACTTCCAGCCTGTTGAGTCATTGATGTTTCTTTTCACAGTTTCATTCACAACACCATCTCAAGAAATCAATTAAACTGTATCTCAATTATATTTCAAATTAAAAGAATGTTATAAAGAAAGGAAACACTGCAAAGCAATAGCATCTAAATTGCATTGAGGATTTAAATAGGAAGATTTATTGATTATTTTCTGGATTGAACACTTTCTTGGTGCATAATTGTAGTGTTTCACTTCATTTGAGCAACAGACCTTTTACAATAACTCACTAGGGAAATAGTATTATATAAAAGATTGTTGAGAATCTCATTTATTTATAGTAATAGAAATTGTGAAATGAACAGAGCTGATTAAATCCGAGATGAATTCTGCTTTACAGAAGAGGTTGCAAGTTCTAACATGTGTTTCTTGGACGACTTAGATTTACTGAACTCATCCTCATTAAAACTAAAACTAGAAATAATAGATAAAATTTTAAAAAACAAGATGTAATAATTTGTTCTATTACTGCCCCACTAAACCTGAATTTTGAATACTTCAAAGATACTAATTACACGGGAAATAAACCTACACTACATCAGATCATTGATAAATTGTTGGCACTCGCTTTCAGTTCAGAAATATTGTAACAAGCTTGGTCGAGACCAGCAGATACTTTTAAAAGAAGAACAACTCTAAAATAACAGATTTACTTTTGAAAGAATGAAGTTGCAGGATACCATAGTTTAAACTAAAAGGTTTCTTTTACTACAGTATACAAGAGTCAAACAAACTAAATACTAAGTTTTATCTTAGGTAAACACCAATATTCTAAAATCTAGAATCAACATAAGTTAAGAATTAACAGGCACAATTGCAGTTGAATATAAACTGTAAGCTACACATCAAATGGCTGCTACAACTATATATTGGTTCATCAGTCCACTCACCGATATTAGTCACAGAGTCCTTTAAAATGCGAGGCAGCACCTTCCCAGACCCCTAAGGACATGGGGCGGTTGTGATAATTTTGGGTGAATTGCATGAGATGTCAAGTGAGGCATTTTGTGACATCAAGACTAACAATCGCTTTTTTCTAAGTCCCTGACTCGACTTTAGATTCTTGCAAGTCAGCAGCAAGAGACCAATTGAGACTAATCTGCAGCATCCCATTCCATCACCCATTGGATAGAAGCTAGACACTAAGGCTTCCCGACATGGAAGTCTGAGTGGGCTTCTGCAACTCCAGCTCACTGCTTACTTCTTCACGACTTCATGTTGGACACATGGCATCAACATCTCAGGATACACTTCACAGACAGAAGTGTCCTTGGATGTTGGCATTCAACACATACTAACCTCTTCACATCATCATGGATCATCTCCAATTCACTTACAACACCCTTCTGCAATTTAATGGTGCACTTGGAGTGCACTATGTCTTTCTCATTGGAATACTGCTGTAAGGCCAGAGGCCTGTGACCGACAATGTTCCACAGAGATCGGTTCTGGGTTCTCTTTTGTTTCTCATTTATATAAGTGATTTGGATGAGAATATAGAAGGCATGGTTAGTAAGTTTGCTGTTGACATCAAAATTAGTGGCATAGTAGACAGGGGTGAAGATTTTCTAAGATTACAAAGGGATCTTGATCAAATGGATCAATGGGCTGAAAAATGGCAGATAGAGTTCAATTTGATAAATGCAAGGTATTGCATTTTGGTTCAACAAGCAAGGGTAGGGCTGATATGACTAATGGTAGGGGCTAGGGCAGTGTTGTAGAACAGAGGGGTCTAGGGGTTCAGGTACTTAATTCTTTGAAGTTTGCATCACAGATAGACAGGATGGTTATAAAGATATTTAGCATGCTTGCCTTCATTGCTCAGTCCTTTGAAAATAAGAATTGGGACATCATGTTGAAGTTGTACAAGTCATTGGTGAGGTCTCTTCTGGGGCACTGTGTATAGTTCTGGCTGCCCAATTATAGGAGGGATATTATTAAGCTAGAGAGAGTTCAGAAGAGTTCAGAAGAGATTTATCAGGATATTGCTGGGTCTGGAGGGTTTGAGTTATAAACAAAGGCTGGATAGGCTGGGACTTTTATCAGTCAAGCACTCATGGTTGAGAGGTAATTGTAAAAATGTTTATAAAATCACGAGGGGCTTAGATAAGATGAATAACAAAGCTCTGTTTCCATAGGTTGGGTGAGTTCAAAACTAGGAGGCGTATTCTTAAGGCGAAAGGAGAAAGCTTTAAAAAGGACCTGAGGGACAACTTTTTTACATAGCAGGTAGTTCGTATGTGGAATGAATTGCCAGAGGAAGTAGTAGATGCAGGTACAACTACACCACTTAAATTACATTTGGATAGGTGCATAAATAGAAAAGGTATAGAGGGACATTGGCCAAATGCAGGCAAGTGGGACTGGGAAGATTAGATAATTCAGTTTAGATTGGGAAACATGGACAAGTTGGATCTGAGACAGTCATTGATTTTCTTCCTAGAGTGTTGGGCATTCCTCCAGAGGTCTGAGATCACACTGACCTAGATAGTAATTTGGTGTCCTGGTGTATTTAGCCAATCTTATAGGATGAAGCCGTTCCTCCTCCTCCATACCACCCCATTCCCCAGGGCCACAGAGTGGCACTAATGTCCCCTTATCTGCCATGTCCGGGGTGAATGGCTGCTGTCATGAAGTGCAGAGAGCCAGGCTTTACTGTTGCACACCTGCCTATTAAAAATGGCTTTGGCACCTGAGAGACAGGGATATCTCGGTATTGACAAGTGCACCTCGACCTGCAGGAAGAGAACAGGGTTAGCATCAGACAAGAGGGGTGCCATAGAAGCTGGGTATCTTGTTAATGAGGCAGGTTTGAGATAAATGTGCAAGAAAACCCACTAGGCCTTACAGAAAGAAACCCTCCATAAAACATTCTAAATGCAAGATGGTGGCGGAGTAGAGTTCCTGAGCTGGAGCTCGTCTGCTCTGACTGCTTTTCTTTTTTTTATTTTCTTGTTTACTTTTCTATCTTCTATTTTCCTTAGTTACCTCTTGAGTTTGGATGGCATTGGCGATGGATCTCGCAGACGTCAAATGAATCCAGTGCAATGGAGAGTAGGCCCAGGCAGAGGAGATAGGCCCAGCCCAGAGGGCAATAGGCCCAGTGTGGAGGAAATAGGCCCAGTGTGGAGGAAATAGGCCCAGTGTGGAGGAAATAGGCCCAGTGCGGAGAAGAGTAGGCCCAGTGCGGAGGAGATGGGCCAGCCCAGAGGAAATAGGCTCAGCTCAGAGGACAATAGGCCCAATGTGGAGGAAATAGGCCCAGCCTGGAGAAGAGTAGGCTCAGTGTGGAGAAGAGTAGGCCCAGTTTGGAGGAGAGTAGACACAGTGCGGAGGAGAGTAGGCCTAGGCGGAGGAGATAGGCCCAGCCCAGAGGGCAATAGGCCCAGTACGGAGGAAATAGGCCCAGTGTAGAGAGGAGTAGGCCCAGTGCGAAGGAGAGTAGGCCCAGATGGAGGAAATTAGGCCCAGTGCATTTGTGAAGCCATGGAGGCAGCAGTGGCAATGGAGCATAGCAGTAGCTAGGGCCCAGTGCAAGCCCTCATGGCAGCAGTGATGAACAGCAATTGGCCATGATGGAAGGCGGCACTGAAGGATGCTGGTCAGTGACGAGGTGGTGGTGGCGAATGTAGCAGTGGGGGCTGAAGCGTGATATGCCTGGGAGGGTCTTAGCCAAGCGTGGGTGAAAGCATGCCCGGTGCCAAAGAGAGCGAGACCTCTTGGGAAAGCCTAGCTTGGAGCAACTGCAGGCCCATGGCTTAAGAAAGAATTGTAGTGTTTGACATTTTAACTTTATTTCTTTATTTTGCTATGTTTATGCTAAGAAAATGGTTGTGCTCATTTTTAAAATTTATTGATTCATTTCTCTATTTCCAGAACTAAGGTTTTGTACCTAAGTACCTTGTACCTGAGATGATGCTGTGTGTGGTGACATTGTACACTTCTCACTATACTCTTGTACCCCATCCTTGAGTACACTGCACCCATTTATCAACAAATGCTACAGAGAAGCAACATGTGATTGAAGGAGTAGCAAGCAGTTAGTAAAGTGCTGGAAGTGAGGGAATCACTAGGGGATGGAGGCTAAGAGCTGGTGTCCAAGAGACAGCTGCTGTCTATCAAGACAGGGAAGGGGGAAGCAGGTTGCAGAGGAGAGGGTGTGGTCCAAAGTCTAGGTGCCTTCAGTCATGTTAACAAGGGTGAGAGTGGGGGTCAAGGCCAAGAGCAGTCTTTCTGCCAATCCTGGAGAGAGCAGTGGGCCAACCCTTTCTGGATGAACTACCTGTCTACCCAGGGGGTCCAGACGGACTGAGAAGCAGAAGGAGGTTGTGAAGTTGGGGTGGGGAGGGGGGAAATCAATGCAGCCATATGGGGGTGGGGAGGAGAGGTTGCATTGGTGTGGGTGGAAATGAGGGTGCATTGGTGTGGGTGGAGATGAGGGTGCAAGGTAGGTTAGGGAAGAAAAGTCTGTAAGGTGCTTGGTGGGGAGACAGGGAGGTAGCTTGAGGATAGGTGGAGATAGGGAGGCTGCAGGAGCAAACCAGAGAGGCTAGGAGTGGTGGAGCATGGCACCCTTCCAGGTGGATAGGAGGGAGAAAGAAGATGTGAGGGGCTTTGGGGGAGAGAGGGAGGGAGGCATACAATTTTTCAAAAACTTTTTGAAGAACGTAGTCATGATTAAAAAATCTGGGGACCTTATGCTCAGGAAAGTATCTTGTACTGATGGAGATTGAGAAAAGCAATGTTTTATTAATGGAAATTTTATTTTAATTAATTATTCAGCTTGGAATAACTCCCAATATTATATCGTACTTGTTTATGCAGTGACTGAACAAATTATGCATCCTGATGTTAACAGTGCCTCAAAATGAGGAAAAAAAATACAATCCTCAATAAATTTAGTGAGATCTTGTACTGGAACAGACAGTGTATGGAATAATTACTTAAAAGAAACACATTTTTAAAAACTTTCCTTTAAGCAAGCTAGACCAAAAACTGAGACAAAGGTCACTAGGTGTTCCTAAATGGCAATTACATCTGGGGTCATTCTGTATTGGAGATATTTGACAGTTATTTACACTTAAATTCTTTCCTACATTGGAATAAATAATTTACACTTTTTGAAAGTTTCTGTGTCATTTTTTGTTTGTTAATAACATCTTGGGTGTTAATTTGAAGCCATTAATTTGGTTCAGTTGATGGTAGAGGAAATATAAAACACTAAAACTAGGTTCATGTAGCTTGATAACATTTCCTATTCACTACTTTCCTCATATTGTATATGTGTTTAGTTAGGAATATATATATATATATATATTATACCATGCACAAAATAGATTCTGTGTTGGGGAAAACTATACTGAACAGATAACTTTAGTTTCTTTGTCATTTGTCATCCATCCATATCACTTCAAAATATTCATATGGGACAACATCCTGTAAATGTTTTTAAATAGCAAATGTTTATGTTTTTCACACTAATGCGTGTGAAGGAGTGCAAAAATGTAAGTCCCAGCACAGTAGCTTGTGTAACCAAGATCCCTCCAGAACATTGCATCGTTGATCATTGCAAATTCCCACTCATCATTTCAATTATAATCCTCTAAAGGAATGTCTAACCCTACCTCACTAGAGGGTGCATATCAATGAAGCAGAAACCAAAAATAGTGAAGCTGAATAGCAAAGGGAATAAACTTAAAGTTGAAAACAAAAGTGGAAAATCATCCAAAGACCGCATAAAATATAAGGAGTAAAAATTAGTGAAGTGTATGTGAACATACAAACGCAAATGGCATCTTGTAAAATCTATGAGTTTACTTTTAGTAAGTCTATGTTTGCATGTCGGGAGCCCTTCACCCAGTTTTTATGGGCAAGGTCATAAAAGCCCTGCAGCTTCAGCCTTTCTCAGAGTTAAAATCTGGCATGAAACCATTCCAAGGTAAATCAATGATTTATAATGAGTCCCAAATCGAAGCAAGGTACTGTGGATTTTGGAAATCTGAAAGAAAGTGCTGTAAAACCTGAGTGGTCTGGCAGCATCTGTGGAGAGAGAGAAACATTGTCAAAGTTTTGAGTCCAAAATGACTCTTCTTTGGAATTGAAGGGACCTGGAAAAGTGATCGTTATTAAGCTTTTGAGAAAGAGTCGAAGGTCAACTATTGGAAAAGACAAAGCTGACCTATTTCCTGCTATCAGCAAATACTATTAACACCTATCTTTCATATTTAGCTCTCCTCTACTACTTTTAGAATCACCTTTGCCTTTTTTTTCTCTGGGCATCCTTACCATCTGTTCCACTAACACTACATACCAATTTGTATGCTAGTATTCCCAGAAGGAAAAACAAGGTACAACTGGCCAGTGACAGCTGCTGGTCTGATTTGTTTTGTGTACTTCAAAATGGACAGCCGGTATGATCATTTGAAAGGCTTATTTTATTCATTCATGGGACGTGGGTGTTATTGGCTTGGCCAGTATTTATTACCTATTCTTATTTGCCTTTCATAAATTGGTGGGGAGCTGCCTTCTTGAACTGCTGCAGTCCATATGCTGTAGGTAGACCAACAATGCTCTTAGAGAAGGATTTCCTGGATTTTGACACAACAACATTGAAGGAGTGATGATATATTTCCAAGTCAGGATGGTGAAGAGCTTGGAGGAGAACTTGCTGGTGGTGGTGTGTCTCCCGCCCGTGTCCTTCAAGATGGAAGCAGTCGAGGGTTTGGAAGATGCTGTCTGAGGAGCTCTTGTCAATTTCTGCAGTGCGCCTAGTAGATGATATACACTGTTGCTACTGTGCATTGGTGGTGGAGTGAATGGATTATTACGGATGTCCTGCCAAACAAGTGAGCTTCATTGTCCTGAGTGGTGTAACGCTTCTTGGTATTGTTGGAGGTGTGGTCATCCAGGCAGGTGGGGAGAATTCCCTCACATTCATAATTTGTGACTTGTAGATGGTGGACAGGTTCTTGGGAGCCAGGAGGTGAGTTGCTTACTGCAGGATTCTTAGCCTCTGACCTGTTCTTGTAGCCATTGTGATTGTATGGCAAATCCAGTTAAGTTTATGGTCAATACTGGCCACTTGAATGCTGATAGTGGGGGATTCAGTGATGGTAGTACTGTGATATGTCAAGGGGTGATGGTTAGTTATCTCTATCTTTTATTGGAGATGGTCATTGTCTGGCATTCGTGTGGCACGAATATTATTTGCCATTTTTCATCCCAAGCCAAGATATTGTCCAGGCCTTGCTATATTTGGACATGGATCTAAGGAGAAAACAGTGAAGAGGAAAATTAACCTCCGCTTGGAGAGGCCAGGTTGATGAGTGATAGTCAGCATGGCTTTGTCACAAGGAGGTCATGCCTACTAAGTCTAGCGGAATTTTCTGTGGAGATGATCGAATGTGTATATGAGGGTAGGGCAGTTGATATAGTTTGTCAAGGTCCCACATAGGAAATTGATATAGAAGATAAAAGCCAAGTAACTTCACAGGTTGGATGCAAATTTAGCTTGGTGGCAGGGCACAGAATGTGGTGATAGGAGGTCATTTGTGTGACTGGAGCCCAGCGTGCAGTGGCATACCGCAAGGATCAGTGCTATGTCCAATATTGTTTGTGACATTCATGAATGATGAAGGTGAGAATGTGAGTGAGGGGAGATGAGAATGATAAATAATTTTGTGAATAACGCAAAGATTGGCTGAGTGATTGACTGTGAGCAAGACGTTAATGAAGTTAAATGAAAATGTAGAAGGATTGGTCAGACGGTCAGATCAGTCACAGATGGAATTTAACTCGTCATACACATGTGGCGATGCACTTTGGAAGAAGTAACAAGGCAGTACTCAATTAATGGCAGGATATCAGAGGAAGCTTAGAGAAACAAAGGAATCTTGGAGTGTCTGCCCACAGATCCCAGAAAGTAGCAGGACAAATTAATAGGAGAGTTAAGAAAGTATACAGAATATTTGCCTTTATCAGTCGAGGCATAGATTATAAAAACAGGGCAGTTATGTGGGAATTGCACTGAAGTTTGGTTAGGTCATCTCTAGAGTACTGTGAGTAGTTTTGTTCATCACATTATAAGAAGAATGTGATTGCACTGGATGGTGTGCAAAGGTGATTCACCAGGATGTATCCTTGGATGAAGCATTTTAGCTATGCAAGAGGCTGGATAAGCTTGGATTGTTTTCTTTGGAGTAGAGAAGGCTGAGAGGGGCTGATAGAAATGTATAAGATTCTGAGTTGCAGATTGAAAGCAGCTGATTCCTTTACTTGATGATTCAAAAATGGGGGGGTGGGGGGGCATACTTTTAAAATGAAGAGCAGGAGGTTTAGATGGGATTTGAGGAAACCTTTTTTTCACCCAGATGTTGGTGAGGTCTAGAGTGCACTGCCCAGGGTAGAGGGGGAGGTGGGGTGCGGTTGTTGTGGCAGGTAACCTCACAGCATTTAAAAAGTACTTGGATGAGCGTTTGAAATATTCCTAACATTCAAGACTTTGAGCTTAGTGCGGGAAAGTCTGACTAGTGTAGGTACTTGTATAGTTTTAGCAGTACTGACTTGATGGGCCAAATGGCCTCTTATGTAAGGTATGATTCTATGAGTTGTGAACGGTGCTGAATTTTGAATCATTGTCAAATATCCCCACTTCTGAGGTTTGATGGAGGGAAGGTCATTGATGAATTCGCTGAAAATGGTTGTGCCTAGGACATTCCTGTGAGGAACTCCTGCAGAGATGCCCTGTTTTTCCTGAAGGTGTATATTCAAAACCCAAATTCTGGCATCTTGCTTATGACAAATCTTTCATTTTGACAAGTAGACCAGAGACCTGTTTGGAATTTAAATTCCAGATCTAATATTTCTGGCAATGGGACATTCAATCAAATTATTGGTTCTTTATAATTATTGTATTATTATCCTGTGTTCTTCTGTAGTCGAGAGTGTGGTGCTGGAAAAGCACAGCAGGACAGACAGCATTCAAAGAGCAGGAGAATCGATGCTTTGGACATAAGCCCTTCATCAAGGCTGAAGCCCGAAATATCGATTCTCCTGCACCTTACACGCTGCCTGACCTGCTGTGCTTTTCTAGCACCACACTCTCAACTCTGATCTCCAGCATCTGCAGTCCTCACTTTCTCCTTGTGTTCTTCCGTAGGACTTGTGTACCTAATATACTTATTAAAACACTTGTCTGCTGGTTATAATCAACTTACACTGAGAAACAACAAATAATACAACTATGAAAGAGATTCAATTCATCACTGCATGTTCCTTTCTCTGGTGAGGTAAATAAGAACATAAGAAATGAAGGTGTCTCACTATATCTTGTTAACTGTGGGTTGTGATTCACTGCAGAGAGTAGTTATGTGAGAATAGTTGACTTGTGGAAACCCATACCCACTCAGCATTTAGAGACACTGCATTAATTTCGTTTTACGTGCACCTTTAACACTGTTTGGCAACAGCAATCCAATGTTAATTTTATAAAGCAAAGCATGTACTTTCAGATAGCACATTACTCTGTCCTAAAGATAACTTGAAACATTTCACTTCCAATGGAATACTTTTTTAAAAAAAAAATCATAAGTATTATTTCACAAAACCCAATTGCTAATAGAGGTACAAGCTAAGATCCCACAAAAGTAAGTGAAATACATGACCAGATAATTTTAGTTGTTTGGGGAGCTTTGGCCAAGATGCCAAGCAAACTCTCTAAGTAGTGTAGCAAGATCTTGCTGGCTGGGAAGGAATTTAACAGTTCATTTATAGGGCAGCATCTTTGATGCTTGCTACTCCCTCAGGCAGTACAATTAGTCTAGACTATACACTGAAGTACTGGAATGGAATTTGAAGGCCTACTCTTCTGACTCAGAAGAAAGCATGCTGCAAACTGAGCTCACGCACAGCACGCTTTAATATAATAGTCAAAGTGGGATGGAATAGATCATTTCCATCCTTTTGTAAAGAGAAGGTATTATTGAGGATAAACGTGGGAATTGCTGGAAGGCGCTCAACAGATCTGGCAGTGTCTGTGGAGACGGAGAGTGCGAGGAGGTCATATTTGACATTGAAACAGTAACTCAGGGCAGAATCTGACCACTTTGTGGCTAATTGTGATCTCATTGGGTTTGGTAGAGTGTTGTGAGACTGAGAATGTTTCCTCACCATTAGTTGGCATTAGTTCTCAAGAATCATGCCGTATTTCCAGCTTATCTTGCCACAAACCATTCTCAGAGCGACTCACTATTCATTGGAGATCCTGAAATTTACTGGCACCTGTGGCATTGATGCCATATTCTGAAAACCCGCTGTGTCCAGGGTTGCCCTCCACAGTTCCTGACATTTATCCCAGACATGGCAGCCAGGAGATACTCCTCACCCTGATTCGCAGGCAGGGACCTGGAGGTCCTACTGGAAGGAGTGGTGCAGACACAGAAAGTTTCTTTTGCCCCAGAACTAGAGTGGAGACCACACCAACAGACTATGCTGGCCTGGTCTGAAGTTGCCACCCAGGCTGAAACAATCTCTGCCACCTAAAGGAATGCCCAGCACTCGTGGAAGAAGTTCAATGATCTCCACTTCAGCAGCATAAGTACTTCCATCTCTCTCTCACTCTTATCTGTTGCTACACCCATCTTCCACCAATAGTCATGCTCTATCACTCTCAATATTACCTTCAACATCTTCCCCATTCATCCTCACCCACCCTAAACGATGACACCACTGACCCTGTATGCTCTTTTCTCTGCCCACTCACTCACTCCCTACCTGCACCAATAACAATACCACTACCATTGACTTCCATCTTCTGTAATATCTGCCTTCCTCTTTCATCCCAGGGGCAAAACAGCCCACAAAAAGGGCAGAAAGCATCAAGTTGGGCAGTGTACTACCTGGCATTTGGCTTCCTATCCCTTTTAGAGAGAGAATTCCGAAGCAGAGCCTAGACTGATATCAGAGGCTGCCTTGACTAACTGTACCAGGGTTCCCTCAGTCAAGACTATCCCCATTGACAGGACTGAGGTCTGATGACAACTATGGCAAGCTTCCTGGCTTTTTATTGATGTTCAGCATCTTCAGTATGTTGCTTTTACTAAAATAACGGGACTGGGCATCAATTACTAAAATCAAAATACATCAAACTCTGGAACTCGTATTTGTCACATTTAGCATTTGCAGTATTTTCTAAACCGCAGCAGTCAAATATATGTAGTCAAGGGAAATAAAAATTACTTCCTGTATACATAACCTTTTTCTAGTCTGAATAAATAGAATGAAGCACCTACTATTATTTTCAGCAATCTGTTGCTGTAATTAGCGTCGAAAAAAGGTTTAAGTATTGCAAATTTTGTAGTAGCTGTACATTTTCAGTGATGTTGACACACCCAGCACATGAAGTTAGTTGATTCAATGGCACAATACCTCAATAGGATTGCCAACAGTATCCATCAAGTCTAATAATCTTCATAAGAGATGGCAATTAACTTTGAAGTGTAAGTCTTGAAAGGGGTTATATTTATCCCATCCACCTTGTATTCACCCATCTGAAAGGGAAGTTGATACTAATGTCTTTCAACATGCCAAGCAGAAAAGGATGGAAACATCTTTCTCAGTATTCAATTCCAAATCAGGCCATGTGTCATTGATGTTGATTATTTTCAACAGATCACAGAAGATAGATTTTTAGAATTTCTTTAGGACAAGGGAAACTTGCCGTTGGGAGTCCAATTCATGTTGGCTACTATTGTCAACTTCCTGAATGTGAAGGCTGACTGCATTTTCATGATATAAAGTTCATTCACAAAAGAATAACAGAAAGAGGTTAATGGCATCTGAAAATACAGATGATGTTCAAAATTGCAAGAGATGACTAGAATTCACTGAGCAACTCTGTACCAAGCACTATCTTTATCATTCAATAAAGGGAACTTGCTAATGTTGTAAGTACATGCAACAACAGCAAGTTTCACAAAAATTAACCAAGGGGTAAGTTTTCGTCCACTCTTTAAGTCTTCCAATTATTTTAAAATTGTAAAACCACATTCCTGTTGTACATTCCTTTGTTTTCAAACAAACAGCACAGCTTTGTTGGAACAGAAATTCCTAGGTGCAATCTGGGATTAGCTTTGTTCAAATTCATCCTATTCATTCTGACTGATAAATATTTGCCATGGTTGGTACTGACAGGATACTTGTCACTGCCCAAAGTCAATGATTTAGCAGCTGGTAGTGAAGGAATAACACTCATCATTCACTTAGCTGATAGCTGCCCACAGAGTTTTCAAGGACCTGTGAGCACAGATCTGCTATAATCAGGTATCGCATTCAGCATGAGGTCCTCAACTGAGGATCAGTGGAGTCTGGGAAAAGGCAAAAATATGGTAACGCTTTTCAACCAGTCAGAGTGAAGAATCTTCCCAGTGACTTACAGGCCCTGCTTCTGATACTAACTGGATTGAGTATTGGGGGCGGCGTAAGGTATGGGGGTCTGTTGTGTTGTCTGATATCATGTGGGAAACCTGCAGACATACTCAGCACATCCACCCGGCACTGTTTAACTCGGGATCATCTCAGTGACGGGTTCCCTGTCTAAGCTACGGATGCAGGCACAAGGTTGACCTGTGTGATGTGACCTCAACTCCAGTGTTGAAGGGGACAATCAGCGATGCCACTTCAGCCATTCCCTTTGTTTCATCGCGGGTGACATGGTGTCCTTCATTTCTCTCATCATCTGCTAAGCCTTAGCAGAAGAGGATAGAGACTGCCCACATGGTGATTCCAAAACCTGCACGTACCATCAACCAAGTAAGACTCATTGTCAATTGCTGCATGGTTCTCTGATTATAGCACCATGAATGTATTCTTAACATGCCTGCACTTCTACCTCTACTTTGGAACTCACTCTCTGTTCTTCTCCAGCCATATGTGCACAGTATCAATCCGAAGACAGCAGCTCCTCGGGATACTATCCTAGTCTCCAATTCTGAGTGGGAGGCCACACATCCCTCAGAGGATGCATTGACGAGGCTGCCTCCTGCACTCCCCACCAGCTCAGATCCTGACACCTTGGCCAGATTAGAGTCAGGAGCACATTCTGGTGGGCACGTCACAGCCATGTCTCTGCAGCTAGCAAAGGAAGAAACAGCCGAGGTCACTGGCAGTCAGAGGAATACACCTGCTTAGGTTCAGGGAGGAGAGAACCCCATTAATAACTTCATAAAATGCACAAGCACATATATCATGGGGACGGACACAGAGGAAGGTGTACGTTTGTGAGAAGAATGAGAACTTTGCCTCACACACTCTTATATATAAGATAGCCATACCAATACTCTACAACTGAAGGCATGAGGTGCGCAGCTCATGCACCTCAAACAGACCACATGTGTTTGTAAACTGTGAAATGTTATAGTTCGTCTGGCATTAGGTCTGCTTCACAGCCATTGAGCTGGATTCCTGTCCCTGTGCACGAAATGACCGGGCAACAGCATTGCAATGTAAGGTGCCAGTATGCCGCAAAGTGCAGGATTGAAGAGATGAATTGTATTGTGTGCCTGTTGGGGATGTGCAGTGATGGTATGGTAAGGCTGCTGCTAACCGCCATGGATGAAGGATGCAGGTGGTCGCTGCCCATGGAATGTACTGTATGATACTGGGGAGTGCTGGCCATCATGGTGGCCCAGAGAAGACAGAGGGTAGCTGCACAGACCTTCATGTTGGGAACTGTTGCCATCTAGTTCCTCTCCACCTTCTGAGAAAGTACCAAACTCCATATAAGTGAGGGAGGATTAGGCCACTCACTAGCAAGATTTTCATCTATCTGGTAAAACTTCACAAGCAAGATCAGAAGTCATTTTCTCGAAGTTGAGAATTTTCTTTTGTGTTCACACCATATTTTGCAACTGACACATCACTGCCCACATCAGTTAGGGACAGGGAAAATTCCACCCAATAATTTGCGTACATGTTATGCCTTATCCTGTCTGTTAGATATGCTTCAAGTTACTTCTTACGTTTTAAGAATTTTATTGAAGAGAAATTATTGAACTGTTGGCAAACAACGAGTCTATTTTCACACTGTAAAATCCCATAAACAGCAAATCCATGGGTGATCTTGGTATTAGTTAAGAGTGGATTATTGGTTGGAATGTGAATAGATTGTACCAATTACACCTTATACTTTGAGATGCTTATCTTACTAGCTTTGTGTAATTTCACTTTCACTTTTTGTAATTTAAGAAAATGCTCATTTAGGTGCCATAGAGACTCCTCCCGTGATATGTAACCATTAAACGTTTATCTCGATAGGAAGGTAAATTCTGTGGGACCTTGCATTGTTTGCAATCTGTGACAGTTCACTATTTAAAATGTACTCATACAATGTTGTGGTACCAGCTCAGGAGCCTTTCAGTGGCAGAAAATCTTGTAAAATTTATCTTAATGTATTTGTAAGTGCAGCAAAACCTTTGGAGACCAGATCCTTTATTTCATAGTTTATGATAGACACAGAATCTATAGATTGTAACGCAGTTGGCTTGCAACATCAGCAAGCTGTCATTCTATTTATAACATTACTACTTGCTGTGTCTAATTTTTCTCTTTAATGTTTTAACAGTACAGCTGATCAAATAGCGAAAGGAATCTTAGCAACAGTAGCATTACGACTAATGGCAATTTTATACATTGATTTTCATTCTGAGTTATTGTTCACAAAATGCAAATTGGAACTTAGAGTAGCTGAATCACACTGTGTTGATCAGGCTGCACGACTTAAATTATAAAACCTAATCAAATAGCCAGCTGGGTGCTGAGACCATGTATCTACTGCTCTGGAACAATGTCTAAGGCTATAACATTCATTCAATCTCACAATATCATGACATGCAATGTGTTGTACATGATGCTTGCTTCTGAGTAACACAGAAAGTAAACTATTCTTATTTACACAATCACTGTCTCTAATTATTCCTTTGTTTCAGCAAGAATGTTCTCAATCAAGAGTTTATCCAAAATTAATAATGCATTGGCTCTTTAATTAGCTTCCTCTGCAATGCACATGTGTAACCAACATTTAGCTTGAACCACTATATGCTATAAATTACTGTTCTGATTCATTCCTCATACTTTTACCCAATACTAATGCAAATTCTGCTTCTTTCAGCATGATCTCACTTCCTGTGAACTGGAATATGCCTGTGTACGTGCGTGCCCATGCATGTGCATGTGTGTGGGTTCGTGTATGCATGTGTGTGTGTCTGTGTGCATGTGTGTCTGTCTGTGTGTGCGTGTGCATGTGTCTGTGTCTGTGCATGTGTGTGTGCGTGCGCGCATGTGTATGTGAGTGTGTGTGTGTGTGTCTGTAGTAGCTGGAATAGTATGCCATGAGGTGAAAAATAAGCATCTTTTTTAACTTTGCCAGCCTCTAATAAAAGTTTAAAATAGGCTCGATAATCCGAATAATTTCTGTCTGCACTGTAGGGATTCTATGATTCCAAGATCTATTCAAAATGATTGTGCTGATTGTAAGATGTTCAGAAAGGGCCTATGGCAGCTTTTCTTCCTTTGGGGTGTGTCTGCCAAAGTGAGAAGGGGAAGGGGCAGTGGAAGGACATAGCAATCAGAGTTGCAGCTTCATGTAAAACCAAAGGAAGGAGGCAACTGACAGGAAATCTTGCCCCCTTTACAACTGGGTGTAGACATCCAGGACTGCAATCCCAACTTCTGTAAGGAACAGAACATTAGGATCAAAAACTGAAATTGCTGGAGAAACTCGGCAAGGCTGGCAGCATCTGTGGAGAGAAAGCAGAGTTAACGTTTCAGGTCCACTGACTCTTCCTCCGAGCATTATTTTATTTTAGTGCATTAGGATGTTCTGCTTCTCAGGAGAGGCTGTTATTGAGTTGTGCCAGCCTCTGTAACAAAACCTGAGACGCACTGCCAAAGGCTGTTTCAGTCAAGGTTACTGCAGTCCTCAAATGTTTTGTTCTTATCAAACAAGCACCTGATGCCAAAGCATACACTTCCATTACTTTCGCCATGGGCATTGGGAAGAAGCAGCTAACATTACAAAGGAGCTTGCTATGATTAGAGGTTTCTGCCAAGTCCACAACAATATTGGCTGCACGTATGTCACCCTGAGGGATCTTTCAGATGAAATCATTGCCTTCCTGGATTGCAAAGGTTTGATGTGCAACTGATGTGTGATCATTTTCCTGACAGCTGCCACGTTGTATTTATATATTGATAATTCTACTACCCACATATTCCTACCCTGACCTTTGCCTAAATCTTTGCCTCTGCACTCACGACTGCAGTCAGCAGTCCCACTGATCTATGGGGAGCAAGCAATAGCACTTCAATAACCCAAATGAAAGCACTTTCTAGTCTGTCTTCCAACCTCTCTAATTGAGAGGAGATAATCAAACCCAGAACCTGGATGGTGTGGTGCAATGAGATCCATGTAAATTGTGATGAATGAACTGATCACATGTCTCTTGTGATGAAGATTCATTATGTTAGTATCATTTCGGAACTTTGGTTTTAAAGTTATGACTGTTTTGCTGGAGTTTGATGCTATGACCATACATTTTAACAATTATTCACAAAGCTGGAAGAAACAAAGGATGTATTACCAAGAGCAAATATGGAGGAAGATGAATGTGGTAATCAAAACTGATTTGTGCAGAAAATGATTATTATTGTTTTTGTGCATTTAATGAGAATGCATTGTTATTGCCAAAGTGAAATTTGCATGAGTGGAATAGATATAGTGATAAGAGCAAATTGTCATAGAAAAATAAATATGTCCCAAAAGGATACCTTTATATTTTATTTTCTTGGTGGGAATGTGTGATGGAGTTTTATGAAGCATCACTATTATTTGAAAACTTGCCTTCCAAAATGAAAGAACAACATAGAGTTCAAGTTTAATTTATATTGCTAAACTGTGTGTTAAAAAGAGGACAATTAAAAATTTTAGGGTAGAATTTTCCACTCCTTGAGCAACATAGACAATGATGAGAGATATCGGAAAATATGGTGAAAATTAAAAGCTGGGAATTTGGATGTTAAGAAAAACTTCCTGACCTTCCCTTTCAGGTTGAACAGTGAATTCAGAATCTCAATGATGAACAGTGACTACTTTATTTTCCTGCATTTGCATCTCATTAATAGCCCACCTCACTTAATTTCTAAGCAGTGTCCAATTCTCCATTCCCTTGACATGAGCATAGAGCATAACCCCAGAACACTTATGGACACGTGGGGCTATCATTACAGCATGTGTTTTGCTAAAAACAAAAGGATATATTACCAAAGGTTGACGGCAGAAGTCAATTCAGTGGCTCCTTGGAGAAAGGAGACTCTGGTATGTTACATCTAATGACGAGTCAAAGAAACTTTAAAAGGAGAAAATGCACTACAAACTGAACTTATTATTTCCTGGGGGTTTCTCAGACTGTAAACGTGTTAGCAAAAAATGAGAAAGCAGCCTGGTGAGAGACATATTTGTATTTTCTCCCTTCACAGGGGCAGAGATTAAAATTGAGATTCAACCCTGATGTGGATTTATTAGTTACCTGAAATCTTATTGTCATATACTAGTGTGCTGTGCTCAGTTTTAAGAGCAACCATTAAAATGCCTCTGCACTGCAGGAAAAGGAAAGACAAACTCTCTCAAGCTGAGTGCTGTCAATCATCTGCTGAAAAGAGGGCAGAATCAACAAATCAACTGACAAAATCCAGAATCTTGAAACTTTTCAACTACCAACATCAGTGCCACTCACTAGAATAGAATAGAGTCCCTTCAGTTTAGAAACAGGCCCTTCAGCCCAACAAGTCCACACCAACCCTCCAAAGAATATCCTACCCAGACCCATTCCTCTACATTCACCTCTGACTAACGCACCTAACCTACATATCCCTGAACACCATGCAGCAATTTAGCATGACCAATTCACTTAACCTACCCAACTTTGGATGGTAGGAGGAAACCAGAGCACCCAGAGGAAAACCATGTAGACACGGGGAGAATGTGCAAACTCCACACAGTCACCTGAGGGTGGAATTGCACCCAGGTCCCTGGCGCTGTGAGGCAGCAGTGCTAACCAGTGAGCCAGTGTGCCACCCCTGCAATGATTACCTGTTCTTCACTAACAATACAGATACTGATCTGTATTCTTTTGGACTTACCTCATTGCTAATATGTGTGAATATATGTTGCATTATGATTTATTCTTGTGTTTAGAAGTTAATTCAAGAAAGCTTGGTTAAATGGGCTAATTTTAAAACATTCGGGCCCTTCATTTGGGGAAGGGAAGACATTCTCTTAAAATTAACCATGTTACCACCTATTGTGGGGCAGGTGAGTAACCAAGGGGAGCCAGGTCAACCATTCTGGCTTGGGAGCTCAACAGCTTGAGATATCCTATGAGGAACTGTAACAATTTAGAAAACCTGATCTGGCTATTGGTTGTAACACCATTCTCAAGAAACTAGACAGCACCAATTCCTGACACAAAATTTAGAGTGGTTCCTCAAAAGGAACAGCTCATCACTGGGCCTTCATCCAAATCTGTCTTTATCATATTGCTGCAGAAATGCCATCCACTTCTTCCACCCTCAGTCAGTACTTACAAAGCCTCAACACATCATGCCTGCTCTTGGACAATTCCTAAACTGATTCAGTCTTTCATGGCTTCACTTTGGGGTTCAGCAACACATACTACGTGTAACCTTCTGCTAGCTTGCTTTGTGTATGGCAACGTGCACACATCTGATGCATCTACACAGGATACATCTTATGACTCTTAGCTTCATGTTGTTAGGATGTGTGAGTGCTCACTTTGCATTTAGTTGGATGCTGTGACCAGATTATTTTTAGTGCAGGCAGAGGCAAAGGGAGAGGCAGGCAGCTCCTCACAGTTCAGAGGATTGAACAGTCAAAGGGGGTTGATATAGAATCATAGATTCCCTACTGTGCAGAAGCAGGCAATTTGGCCCACACCGAACTTCTGAAGAGCATCCCACCTAGTCCCACTCCCATCCCCCATCCTTGTAACCCTGCACTTCCCAATGCTAATCCATTTAGTGGGACCATTTTTGGAGGAAGCCCATGCAGACACGGGGAGAATGTACAAATTCCACACAGGCAGTTGCCCGAGGCTGGAATCAAGTCCAGGTCATTGATGCTGTGAGGTTGCAGTGCTAGCCACTGGGCCATTGTACCACACAACATTACATTACAGCATATATCACCCAGCAAATACATTGGAAATTCAACCAAATGGCCCTGTCTGAAATTCAAATGGGACTGAGTAGGGTAATTGGAGACTATGGTCAACCAGGGAAGTTGGGTGTTACCTGTGTAGATACATGAGATGCGTGCATGTTGCCATACACAAAGCAAGATAGTAGAATCTTGCAAGTAAGGGGCTCATCTGTTTCCAGGGGATTGGCCAGACTCAGTCAGGCGTTTGGTCCTTACAGAGTCTAGGGACCCAAATCCTTAGAGTTCAGCGATTGGGTCACAGTCAGTCCTGCAGGAATTGTGGGTAGGTAAGATGAGGAACTGTAGATACATCATTTTGTGGCTTAGGCCATGCTCAGATGGGTTTGTCCTCAAAAGTGAGTACTGGAGGGTGAGTGGGGGAATGCGGAGGGGGTGGCAAAATCCAGAAGCTTTGATTTGATTCCCTCTGTAAGATTAGATTCCCTACAGTGTGGAAACAGGCCCTTCGGCCCAACAAGTCCACACGGACTCTCCAAAGAGTAACCCACCCAGACCCATTTCCCCCTGACTAATGTACCTAATACTACGGGCAATTTAGCATGGCCAATTCACCTGACCTGCACATCTTTGGACTGTGGGAGGAAACCGGAATTGAACCTGGAACTGAACTGTGAGGCAGCAGTGCTAACCACTGAGCCACCATGCCGCCCTGTCAATCCTATGGATGTTAATGATCAGAGCATTTATCAGAGGGCAGTCCAACAAGCCCAGTGGAAAGTGAAGATCTCAAGTTCGGGGATGGACTTCATTGCACTAGATTGCTGAGGGAATGATTACAGTGAAAAGGGGCAATTCAGGACAGGGGGAGTTATCCAATAGAGCATATCAGTAGAGCCAACAAGGACATGGCAATTTGCTCTAAAGGTAACCTGAGGACATTAATAGTTATATAAAGGGGCTGGATGGAGACCTGAGGACAAAATTCATTAGGGCAGAGGGCTAGCAGAGCTAAAGGAGACATGAAGGGTGATCCTGCAAGTCACTAAGAGACATAAATTTAAATTTTGCTAACGTTGATTCAAAGTCAAATGCACAAAACTGAGACAAAATGATTGCCGCTGCATACAGAAGGGACACAGTAAGTTACTGCTTTTCTCTTTGGGGTTGGAGTAAAATTAGTCATGTTTGAGGCCCTGGTAGAGGAATTGCATTAATCATGTAACCACTGAATCAAAAATGCCACCCAACTGGTTTCAACTTGCATTTTGTCAGCTGGTCAGTCATCATCCCAGAATGAACATCACAAATTATGGCCTTGTGCAATCATGACGATTATGTTGTTCACACTAATTATCTCCTTACCAAGTCAGATAAGCAAATGCAATCAAATGCGAATTTGGAAGAGTCACTTGGCCATGACATTTCTGAGACTCATTTTATAGCTTACACTGGAAACACTTTGAAGCTGCCTTTTTCACATACTGAACTGTAAGTATGCAAGGACATAGTCTGTAATATTCATGGATACCTTTTAACAAGATGGGCGATCCTGCATTCCAATCACTCAGGGTCACATGAACAGTTTGGTTCTGCAACAAACATTTAGATAAAGTTAAATATCTCAGAATTCATTTTCAAGACTTGAAATTGACTTCTTTCTGAACTCTCCATAGTCCATTGTGTCAGGGCATAACCGGATGTGTCATTGTGACTGATGGGAGGATTTAGGAGTACAATTAGTGAAAAGGTGTTCTCTTTCTGACATTATCCACAGGTTCTGGATTAGTGGTGCTGGAAGAGCACAGCAATTCAGGCAGCATCCGAGGACAGGCAAAATCGACGTTTCGGGCAAAAGCCCTTCATCAGGAATAAAGGCAGAGAGCCTGAAGCATGGAGAGATAAGCTAGAGGAGGGTGGGGGTGGGGAGAGAGTAGCATAGAGTACAATAGGTCAGTGGGGACGGAGATGAAGGTGATAGGTCAGGGAAGAGAGGGTGGAGTGGATAGGTGGAAAAGGAGCTGGGCAGGTCGGACAAGCCCGAAACGTCGATTTTGCCTGTCCTCGGATGCTGCCTGAATTGCTGTGCTCTTTCAGCACCACTAATCCAGAATCTGGTTTCCAGCATCTGCAGTCATTGTTTTTACCTCATTATCCACAGGTTATCTGCTCAGGCATCTGATGAGCACACCGACATGATGAGAGTCTTTATATTAGATTAGATTACTTACAGTGTGCAAACAGGCCCATCGGCCCAACAAGTCCACACTGACCCGTCGAAGCGCAACCCAATTCAAACCCATTTCCCTTACATTTACCCCTTCACCTAACACTACGGGCAATTTAGCATGGCCAACTCACCTAACCTGCACATTTTTGGACTGTGGGAGGAAACCGGAGCACCCGGAGGAAACCCACGCAGACACGGGGAGAATGTGCAAGCTCCACACAGTCAGTTGCCTGAGGCGGGAATTGAACCCGGGTCTCTGATGCTGCGAGGGAGCAGTGCTAACCACGGTGCCACCGTGCTGCCCATAATGCAAACATGCTATTGAAGGGGAGAGTGATCTCAATGTCATCAGCAAGCCCCTGCAAGAACAGTAACCTCCGGCAGCTGCCTCGCAGCCTCCTGAGAGAGAAACAGAACACCACCTCCCCCCTCAACCCCCCAGGAGGCAGAAGACACTGATTTGACTGCACATCTTCAGATCTTCCCGTCATTTTCCACAGCTCTCAGAGCTCAGGTGTCTTAGGCCACCATTAGTGAGCTGCATCATCAATTAAGTTCAGACAGAGTGGCTATCCCATCACTGTGGCTGTCAAGGCAACAGCTGCCTAAAATATTTATGCCGACAACTAATTTCAAGGAGCAACTGCAGATCTGTAAAACATCTCCCAATCATTGACCTATAAATCCATCTGTGATGTTACTCATGTCATTTTCCTGAGATCATGCTTGTTTCATCTTTCCTCTTGATGATGAGAGTCAAGCAGCCCAGTCAGTTAGATTCTCCACCATCACTGGCTTCTTCCAGTTACAGGATACAAGGAGCAGGGGAATCGACGTTTCGGGCATAAGCCCTTCTTCAGGCTTATGCCCGAAACGTCGATTCCCCTGCTCCTTGGATGCTGCCTGACCTGCTGCGCTTTTCCAGCAACACATTTTTCAGTTCTGATCTCCAGCATCTGCAGTCCTCACTTTCTCCCAGTTACAGGATACTATGGACTGTGCACACATTGCTTTCAGAGTACCTTATCATCAATCTGTAGAATTGTCAACAGTTTGTCCATTAAATGTACATATGATCATCAATTCCAGATTTTGGCGGTCCGTGCTAGGATACCCTGGGAGAAACCCTGATTTATACATGTTGGAGAATTTACAGGCCCCTTCCTCCTTCCATGGTCCTCAGACCATTGTAAAATCGCAGCTGGGAAACACAGTCTACTCTGTCTAGACGTAGAGCCATAGAGTCATAGAGTCATAGAGATGTACAGCATGGAAACAGACCCTTCGGTCCAACCTGTCCATGCCGACCAGATATCCCAACCCAATCTAGTCCCACCTGCCAGCACCCAGCCCATACCCCTCCAAACCCTTCCTATTCATATAGCCATCCAAATGCCTCTTAAATGTTGCAATTGTACCAGCCTCCACATGACTAATAATATCTTTATAAAACCCTCAGCTGGTGCAGAGTGGAGATATAACACTCTCCACACGTCCAGAAGGGTCAGAGAAGAACAAACCACAAACTCCTTTAAGATGAAATTCTGGTCCCTGGACTGCTCGAGCAGAGTCTTGCAGTGAAACATACTTTAATAGACATTAAATTTTATTTTTGCAATTTGTTTACCATGGGAATCAGTCACTGACTATCTTTATAAAAGGCTGCTAATGTACCTTTAATAAAAGAACATGACAGTTTATTGCATGAAAGGAAAATATAAAACATATTGTACTATGTAAGAACTAATTGAAGTGAACTTATTACAAATATCGACATTAAGGATTTTTTTCCTCAACAGAAATTTTACAGGCACTCAAACCTCAGTGAAGGGCTCTTCATATACCGAGAGAGCCCATGTTCATTGTGGCAAGGCCTGAACAACTTTGACTTGATGAGCAAGTAGGGTGTAACATTTACCCCACAAAAGGACCACACTATGGCTGTCTTCAACAAGCGAAAATCAAACCATCTCCCCTTGATAATCAGTGGCATTACCATCACTGAGTACCCCACTATCAGTTTCTATGGAGCTTGACATTGACTAGAAACTGGGAGAAAGTGAGGATTGCAGATGCTGGAGATCAGAGCTGAAAATGTGTTGCTGGAAAAGCGCAGCAGGTCTTTCCAATCCTCCCACTTCCTCCAAACCAAAGGAGTAGCCATGGGCACCGGCATGGTCCCCAGCTACGCCTGCCTCTTCGTAGCATATGTGGAACAGTCCATCTTCCGCAGCTACACTGGCACCACCCCCCACCTTTTCCTCCGCTGCATTGATGACTGTATCGGCGCTGCCTCGTGCTCCCACGAGGAGGTTGAACAGTTCATCCACTTTACCAACACCTTCCACCCCGACCTCAATTTTACCTGGACCATCTCAGACTCCTCCCTCCCCTTCCTCGACCTCTCCATTTATATCTTGGGTGACCGAATCAACATTTACTATGAATCGACTGACTCCCACAGCTACCTAGACAACACCTCCTCCCACCCTGCCCCCTGTAAAAACGCCATCCCATATTCCCAATTTCTTTGTCTTCACCGCATCTGCTCCCAGGAGGACCAGTTCCAATACTGAACAACCCAGATGGCCTCCTTCTTCAAGGACCGCAATTTCCCCCCAGACGTGATTGATGATGCTCTCCACCGCATCTCCTCCACATCCTGCTCCTCCGCCCTTGAGCCCCGCCCCTCCAATCGCCACCAGGGCAGAGCCCCACTAGTCCTTACCTACCACCCCACCAATCTCCATGTACATCGTATCATCCGTCGTCATTTCTGCCACCTCCAAACGGACCCCACCACCAGGGATATATTTCCCTCCCCTTCCCCTATCAGCGTTCCAAAAAGACGACTCCCTCTGTGACTCCCTCGTCAGGTCCACACCCCCCACCAACCCAACCTCCACTCACGGCACCTTCCCCTGCAACCGCAAGAAATGCAAAACTTGCGCCCACACCTCCCCCCTTATTTCCCTCTAAGGCCCCAAGGGATCCTTTCATATCCACCACAAATTCACCTGCACCTCCACACACATCATTTACTGCATCCGCTGCACCCGATGTGGCCTCCTCTATATTGGGGAGACAGGCCGCCTACTTGTAGAACATTTCAGAGAACACCTCTGGGACACGTGGACCAACCAACCCAACCACCCCGTGGCTCAACACTTCAACTCCCCCCCCCAAGGACATGCAGGTCCTTGGACTCCTCCATCGCCAGACCATAGCAACACGACGGAGGAAGAGTGCCTCATCTTCCGCCTAGGAACCCTCCAACCACAAGGGATGAACTCAGATTTCTCCAGTTTCCTCATTTCCCCTCCCCCCACCTTGTCTCAGTCCCAACCCTCGAACTCAGCACCACCTTCCTAACCTGCAATCTTCTTCCTGACCTCTCCGGTCCCACCCCCACTCCGGCCTATCACCCTCACCTTAACCTCCTTCCACCTATCGCATTTCCAACGCCCCTCCCACAAGTCACTCCTCCCTATCTTTTATCTTAGCCTGCTTGGCACACTTTCCTCATTCCTGAAGAAGGGCTCATGCCCGAAACGTTGATTCTCCTGCTCCTTGGATGCTGCCTGACCTGCTGCGCTTTTCCAGCAACACATTTTCAGCATTGACTAGAAACTGAATTGGGCTAACCATATAAATACTGCTGCAACAAAAACAGGTCAGGTTTTAGTTTTTATTAAAAATTTCAGTACAGTGCTATAGTCCCAGGGCAGCTTGCTTTCTCACTTGGCTGACTATACGTGTGTTCTTAGGTCATTGAGCCTAACTCCCACAAATCCCGCCACCATCGATCCAAAGTCCAATTTCTGCCTTAGGGAGGATTTTCAGAGCAGGGAAATATCCCAACTCTCAGCCCGAGAGAGAAAAAAAATCCAGACCAGAATTTCAGTTCAGGATTACCTTGTAGCTAACTGGTCCACAATTCCCAATCCTTCTATAATTCCCTCTGTGTTCACCTTTCTAAAATTACAGTGGAACACTTTAGATTGGAAAATGACCAATGACAGTTTCCAAATCAAGAGAACATCGGAAGATTACATCTGAGATATCTTCACTGTTCTCACTTAATCCTGTAAACTTCTTGGGTTGGAAACCATCTGTTCCTGGGGATTTGCCACAGTAATGACATCATATTTTTATTGTTTTCACTTTAGTAACCAACTTACCTTGAGTCAGTATGAATATTCTTGTTGTAATTGACATTTGACGTGCTCTTCCTTCAGTGTAAGAACTGGTGTAAGTGCTCTTCAATCTGTCCACCATTTCTCTATTTTGATTGACCTGGACTTATTCTGACCCTTCTCTCTTTCTGAAAATAATTGGACCATTATTGTGCTAATTTTGTAATTGCATACATGCCTTCTTTTATTGCTTCTTAGTCTCTCAGATCTTTTGTATTTTTCTGAATCAACAGGATTTTAATACTTTCTTGAAATTATTTGTATTTTTGTATTTTTTGGGAATAGTCAGTATTCTCTCACCTCAAATAGCAGAAACAATAAATTTGCACCAGAGCACGATGTACATGTTACAGTGCTTAGAGTCATAGAGATGTACAGCACAGAAACAGACCCTTGGGTCCAACCCTTGGCTGAGATTGATTTGAGAATTAAAGTAGGATCAACGCAAAAAAGTCACAGAAAAGTATTAATACATCAGATAATCAAGATTAATGACTTACTGATATTTTAGATTTAGAATTAGGTTTTATTGTCATGTATATTCAAGTACAAAAATAAGGGAATGCAGTAAAAAGTGTACAATATCTCCACACACGGCGCCATCTTAGGTACTAAAATAGATTAAGTGCAAATATAGAGAAACAAAGAAAAAGGTTAAAAGCTTTACAGTTCTTCACACAGGTAGTTCTTTGATAATGCAATAGTCACGTTCTTGTACAACATCACATTATAGAAAAATAGTGTTATAGAAACAGCACTTAAAATGTTGGTGATGTAAGCATATTACAGCTAACATGTTTTAAAAGTTTGCATTTTAAAAATAGTGTCCCCATATTTGTCAATTACATTACAGCAAATTTGCATTAACGAAACATGCATTACAGCAGAACAACCTAGTATAAATTAGAAAAGTGAATAAATAAAGTTAAAATAATGAAAAGATAGATCCCACAGTTCTTTTCAGGAAACTTGATATCACAATTTATTTGAGATGATTTCACATGAAATCTCTATTTTCTTTCCATTCACAATGTCCAGTTCTGGTCACCCAATTATAGGAAAGATATTATTAAACTGGAGAGGACTCAGAAGAGATTTACCAGGATGTTGCTGGGTATGGAAGGTTTGAGTTATAAAGAAAGGCTGGATAGGCTGGGACTTTTTCACTAGAGACGTGACCTTCTAGAAGTTTATAACATCATGAGGACAGGTATAGATAAGGTTAATGGAAGATGTCTTTTCACAGGAGAGAGGAGTTCAAGGCTCAGGGGCACGTTTTTTAAGGTGAGGGGAGAGAGGTTTAAAAAATGAAATGACAGGCAAATTGTTTACATGGAGGGTGGTTCACGTGTGGAATGAACTTCCTGAGGAAGAGGTGGACCTGGGTACAATTACAATGTTTAAAAGACATTTGGATAAGCACATGAATAGGAAAGATTTGGAGGGACATGTGCCAGGAGCAGGCAGGTGGGACTAGTTTAGTTTGGGATTATGCTCGGCATGGACTGGTTGGACTGAAGCGTCTGTTTCTGTGTTGTATGAGGCTATGACTCGCATACTTAGATCAATGTGAGAAGGCAACTCATAAATGGGGTCCTAGATACAAAAGCTTCTTTCCTTTGATCTTTAAGCTTAAGTATAGAAGTTTTATTTTCATTTGCATATTTGTCTTACCGCCTTAAAGAATTTAGAATTCTAATTATGTGACATTTTCTTCTACATTTTAATATGGCACCAACAGTAAATGGAATTAAGTAATTAAACTGCTACACTTCGACATGGATTGAGATAAAATGTTAACACAGCAGTTACAGAAACATTTTTAAGCACAATCCTCTGAAGATTTGGTGTAGCTGGGTGTTCTACATTTTCAATGATGTTCGTGGCCGGCGTTTGATTTTGTGGTTCCAAAATTTTTCCCGCAGTGAGTTCCTTAACTGTTGCTCCAGTGCTTCTTAACTGTTTCTTGAGTGCCAGGACTGGAAAGGAACATAAAAAATACAACAGTCTTAGCAGAATTGAAACCAAAGTAAGTGGAAGCATAAATTAGAAAACATGACAGTTGGCCCTGAAAATAAGGGTCACATCTGTCACGGAGATGCAGAACTACAATGAAATATGAACAATGACAGGAACACAACTAGCGTGCTATATGGAATGACACCCCCTGGAGAGAAGCAAAAACGCGACAGCAGAGAAAATATTCCTTCCTTAAGATCCCATTCCAGGTTTCTAAAGGAACCAAACCGTTGACAAGTGTGAAAATAAAATTTACTAACTGAAGCCTGTTTATGACGACAAAGAAAATAATGGGGAGCTAGATGAAAATTTACTCATTGCACTGTAAATAATAATTTTTAAGAACAAGCTTATAAGAAACAAATCAGCAAGTAAAGAATTTAAGGTGCAGGGAGTGAAATTGGGCTGCTCTTTTTTAATAAAATCAAAAATTGCTGGAAAAGCTCAGCAGGTCTGGCAGTATCTGTGAAGAGAATTCAGAGTTAACATTTTGGTTTGAGTAACCCTTGAGAAGCTACCACTGATAGATTTCTTTTCTGTTTTCCTTAGGTTTGCAACCAGTAACAAATAATAGGGAATCATAGTTTGTTGGAGACTTCTGGGATTTTTTTAAGTTTAAGGGAAACATCTAAGCTTAAAGAAGAGTCTTAAGTTAGGATGGTTTTATTGACAAGTGTACCTGAGAAGGGAAGGATAAAGTGAATTAATTTATATTAGGGTGAAAGGTTCGTGTTAGTCCCAGACCAGAAGTGTTGGGATAAAATCCTGAAGAGTACTTTAAAGCACAGGTTAGTCATAGTTCCAAGTTGAAGCTATCCACAGTTTAAAAGCTAAAGTCACAAGTCACATCTTTTGCTATAAATTCTGTGTCTTATGATCCTGCCCCAATAATTATCTGATGAAGGAACAGTGCTCTGAAAGCTAGTGCTTCCAAATAAACCTGTTGGACTATAACCTGGTGATGAGTGTATTTTAGACAGAGAAAGTTAGGTTCTTGATGAGGAAGGGGATGAAGGGTTCTGGGCAGAAAGCAGGACAATGGGGGTGAGAAACATATCAGCCATGCTGAAATGGTGGAGCAGACCTGCTGGGCTGAATGATTTCATTCTGTTTGTATGCCTTATAGCCTATGGTCTGATGACATCAAGATACTGAATATTGTTAACAATAGACAAAAATTTTGGGTGGAATCTTATAGGGGCCTGAATTATTCATAAAATCTTTACAGTGCAGAAGCAAGCCATTTGGCCCATTGAGTCCACAACGATCTTCCATAGAGCATCCCACCCAGACCCATCACTCTGCATTTCCCATGGCTAACACAGCTAACCTGCACATCTTTGGACTGTGGGAGGAAACCGGAGCAACCGAAGGAAATCCACGTAGATACAGGGAGAATGTGGAAACTGCATACAGACAGTCACCCGAGGCTGGAAGTGTACCCGGGTCCCTGATGCTGTGAGGCAGCTGTGCTAACCACTGAGCCACTGTGTCACCCTGATGTGGCTTTTGGTGAGACATGTTGCAGAATGGTATGAAAGTACAGTAAAGTATATCCCAGCAACAACTCACTGATTCTTTTAACTACATTCTGGGCATTAAGGCAAGATTCTTGCTAGATAGCAGTGAGCTAACTATTAATAGGAATTATTGCTTTTCAATTACGTTATTAACTCCACATCTCACTCCATTCATACGCAGCACTCAATCCTACCATTTGCCCAAGCAGCTAGACACTGTGAATTCATGACATAGAAGTCAGAGTGGGTACCTGGCAATTTTAGCACACCACCTGCTAGGCAAAATCTCCATGTTAGAGTTCAGGCACAATCATCTCAAGTCACGCTCCATGAGATTGACCTTCTGCAGAGACAGTGGCATCCAACATGTGCCAGTCTCCAAGAACTTTCATCAACAGGCAGGACACTGGAAGAACACAGCAAGCCAGGCAGCATCAGGAGGTGGAGAAGTTGACGTTTTGGGTGTAATCCATCTTCAGGACTGGGGCTCGGTCGGCTTCTCCACCTCCTGATGCTGCCTGGCTTGCTGTGTTCTTCCAGTGTCCTGCCTGTCTATTTAGGATTCCAGCATCTGTCGTTTGTTTGTCCCTATTCAAGAACCTTCATGGCATATCTCTAATCCACTTAAAGGAAGCTTCTGCACTTCAGCGCTGCATTTCGGGTTGCATTGGTCACTCTCATTGTAACGCTGCTGCAAGGACACTGTGTGCTCAGAGCTATGTACCCAACTCCTCTACTGGACCTCCAGGCTGGATCTCCAGGTGCTCTGACTTGCTCTCTCAGTGCATTCTCACTCTGAGCCTAACTGGATGCTCACAGTGTCCCTGCCTTGCTTTGACTTTTTGCACCATGGCCTTCAGCCAGAGGTACCTAGCTCAGCATATTGCTGAATTGCATTGCTGTTTAATGTAGATGCAGGAGGTGTGTCATAGTAGCCAGCAGGCTTCAGGCAAGGAATGGGAACTAGCCTTCAATGATCCCGGTACATTAACAATGCTCTGGTACTGGTGCAGGGGCTCGGACATGAGCATTAACCCTCAGGGTGGTCAGAGGTAGAATCCTCTCCCCATAAGGTGCTGAGGAGCTGAATGCCAGGCAAACCACCAAGCACCATGACTCTTTTTGCCCTATTGCAGATTAATTTCCTCCTGGACTGAGTGAGAGGCTGATATTACAGATGAAAGTTGATGCAAATGGGGAGGTGTCCCAACTGAGTGAGTAAGCAGTATTGTGGGTGTGCAGAGTTAGTCAGACCAGGATTGGAGTGGGGGAGAGTGAGTGGTGAAGATGTTGCAGGCAATAGTGAGAGTGATAGCGAATGAGTCTTAGTGGGAGGTGGATAGAATAGCAGAGACATAGTGAGTTGAGGTATTGGAGGAAAGATAGTGACACTTGTCCGAGCAGAATGAATAAGGAAATTGACCTGTTTCCTCCAGATGCCCAGAACTACACTGACCAGGATGGCAACCTTAGAGTAACCTTGGCTTGGTGTTGTGGCCTCCACTAGAGTTGCCAGACACCTGCCCACAAAGCAGGCCGTCAGTTTTCCCTTCTCCACCAAGTCCATGGCAAATACCAGGAACTAGGCTGGGTAGTTCCAGACTGACAGTGCTTGTCTGGTGCACACTAGCTTTTACAAGGTGGCATGGGCCGCAAGGATTCTGGTCTATTCCGGGATATCTCAGCAGTGGTTAGTCGTGCTGACATACTGAGTGGTAGAGTGAGGCTAGAATCAGGACAAAGGGGCTATAAAGTTGTGAGGTTAGGTTCTTGATGATGCAGGTTTGGTAAGATATATTGAGAGATCTTGTGGAGAAAGGCCCACCGTGAGAAGTCAAGGAAACTGAGGTAGCCAAATGAAAAGAGATTTGGTTTCAATCTTGCCTATTACTTTTCATAAACACTGATATCTAATCTCAAGCCATTGGAATTCCAGGGCGGACCACTGTGACGGCAAGTTCCCACAAAAGCAGAATAAATAAATACAAATAAATAAATAACTGATGGCCCTGATACTGTACCAGCTCCACAAACAGAGAAGATTTCAATTGAAAGATTCCTCAAGAACATCAAGGAGGAAGAGTAATGAGAGGAAAACCTAAATAAAAAACTAATCATTAGAAACAAGCTCACTTTGGTTTTAGTTAGGACGCTATAAATAACTTTAAAAAAAGACAAATTCTGAGTGACAGTTATCAAACTAATAATGTTTGAAGAAAGATACATGATATGGCATTGTTAGATTAATAATGATCCAACAGAAATGGATTAATGACAGAGGCTGCTGGTTTACAATATAAATGAAACACTGACAGATGTATTATGTAAAGAGCATCACAAAAAAAACAAAGAGATAAGAATGATGACAGTAATTAACATAACTGGCAATAAAGCAGAATGTTGTATAAAACCAATGGGAGCTGCTAACAATATAACAAAGAGATTTGACGATCACCACAAGATTGGGCCACATGTTGCTGTAGTTCATGTTAATGTTATTTTAACAGCAAGATCTAGCCTGATGCGTGACAAGTAAGAGGATTTGAAAGAACATGAATTGCAAATTGAAATGATGGATAATTATTATCTTCTCTGGCATTGTGTGTTCTCTTACTGAGCTGCTAAGACTCATTTCTTGTCTAGTCAACCCTGTCTTAAATGGGAAGCGTTTTTCAAAATAAATCTTTTGTGCTCATTCCACACTACACACTCAGGAAATTTGTAATAGATTTCAAGAGCAGAGAGTAGGATGAACTAGATTGTTTTTATAAAGAATCTGTGTAGTCTCAATAAGCTGAATGGCCTCTCTTTCAGTGCTGTGCTAGTTACGCTATCATGCTATCACCATGGCAATCAGTAAATTATCATTCCAACATTCAGGTTACATCTAAACCTGAAGGTAAAATGACAATTTCCTGTGAAAGCAGATATGGATTTATCTCTTAAATCTCCAGGAAGAAGATTCCATCCAGATGAAGCACAGTAGGCAAGATTGGACCATAAGGGGCAGCAAATGAGGAAGCTGTCTAGGACAGGGCTATCCAAGCAGCATGTACTCATTGGTAACCTGCTTATTGATACCCCACTCACAATCCATCAGGAAAACTTGGTTCCAGACATTGTTAAAGCCTGCATCTCCCTTTCACAGGGTGACATCTCCAACTTCACCCACGCTTCTGGTGAAAATATTATTCCTCAACTCCCCTTTAATCCTTCCAGTCATACCTTTATATCCATGTGTGCCCACCCCAGTTTTCAACTTCAGTGTGAACAGAAATCGATACTCCCTCTTCACTCCATCTCAGTCCTACATCATTTTATGCACCATGGTGGACAATCCCCTCAGCCTCCTCTGTCCAATCAAAACAATGCTCGGTGATCATGCCTTGGCTCAGAGCTTAAATTCCTCATTTCCTGGCAAAACTTTGCAAATTTCCTCTGTACCTTGTTCCTTCATCGTCACCGGAACAAAATCCTGAAGTTTCCAACTGACACCACTCTGGGTGTACGTAAAATCTCAAGAATTGCAAAGACTCCAGGAAATTAGTACAAAATCCTGATCGCAACTGTCAAGGTTGGGCAACACATGTTGGCCGTAACAATGAGACTCAAATAGCATAACAAAACATGGAGCAAGATTAACATGATCCGGGTATTGGAAACGATGTTACGGAACAGAGGGCAGTGCCAGGTACAGGGAGCAGTGTAGGGTTCAGGGAACAGTGTAGGATACAGTGAGCGATGAAGGGCTTTTGCCAGAAACGTTGATTTCCCTGCTCCTCGGATGCTGCCTGACCTGCTGTGCTTTTCTAGCACCACTCTAATCTAAACTCTGCTTTCCAGCATCTTCAGTTCTCACACTTGCCTAAGGGTACTGGTGGTAGTGTAGAGTACAGGAGGCAGTGGAGGGTACAGGGACCAGTGTAGAGTACAGGGGGCAATGGAGGATACAGGGAGCAGTGTAGAGTACAGGGAGCAGTGGAGGTACAGGGAGCATTGAAGGGTAGAGGGAGCAGTGTAGGGTGCAGGGTGCAGTGTTGGATACAGGAAGGAGTGTCAGGGTACAGGGAGGAGTGTAGGGTACAGGGAGCAGTGTAGGATACTGGATGCGGTGTATGGTACAGGGAACAGTGTAGGGTACAGGGAGCAGTGTAGGGAAAAGGGAGCAGTGTAGGGAACAGGGAGCAGTGTAGGGTACAGGGAACATTGTACGGTACAGGGAACAGTGTATGTACAGGGAACAGTGTAGGGTACAGGGAGCAGTGTAGGGTACAGGGAACAGTGTACGGTACAGGGAGCAGTGTAGGGTACAGGGAACAGTGTACGGTACAGGGAACAGTGTAGGGTACAGGGAGCAGTGTAGGGTACAGCAAGCAGTGTAGTGTACAGGGAACAGTGTACGGTACAGGGAGCAGTGTCAGGGTACAGGGAGCAGTGTCAGGGTGCACGGTACAGTCTCAGTGTACAGGGAGCAGTGTCAGGGTACACAGTACTGTCTCCAGGTACAGGGAGCAGTGTAGGTGTATAAAATGCAGTTTCAGGGTACAGGAAGTAGTGTCAGGGTACACAGTACAGTCTCAGGTCACAAGGAGCAGTGTCAGGATATACAGTGTAGTTTCAGGGTACAGGGAGCAATATCAGGGTACATGGTACATTCTTATTGTTCAGGAAAGTGTCAGGTACACAGTACAGTCTCAGGGTACAAGGAACAGTGTGAGGATACACAGTACATTCTTAGCATACAGGGTGCAGTGTCTGGGTGCACAGTGCAGTCTCAGGATACAGGGAACAGCGTGAGAATACACAGTACAGTCTCAGGGTACAGGGAGCAGTGTGAGGATACACAGTACAGTCTCCAGGTACAGGGAGCAATGTAGGGTATAAAATGCAGTTTCAGGGTACAGGAAGTAGTGTCAGGGTACACAGTACAGTCTCAGGGTACAGGGAGCAGTGTGAGGGTACACAATACTGTCTCTAGGTACAGAGAACAGTGTAAGGGTATAAAATGCAATTTCAGGGTACAGGAAGTAGTGTCAGGGTACACAGTACAGTCTCAGGGTACAGGGAGCAGTGTCAAGGTACACAGTGTAGTCTCAGGGTACAGGAAACAGTGTCAGTGTACACAGTACAGTCTCAGGGTACAGGGAGCAGTGTCAGGGTACAGAGTACAGTCTCGGGGTACAGGAAGCAATGTCAGGGTACACAGTACAGTCTCAGGGTACAGGGAGCAGTGTCAGGGTACACAGTACAGTCTCAGGGTACAGGGAGCAGTGTCAAGGTATACAGTGCAGTTTCAGGGTACAGGGAGCAGTGTCAGGGTACACAATATAGTCTCAGGGTACAGGGAGCAGTGTCAGGGTACACAGTACAGTCTCAGGGTACAGGGAGCAATGTCAGGGTACATGGTACAGTCTTTGTGTTCAGGAAGCAGTGTCAGGTACACAGTACAGTCTCACGGTACAGAGGATAGTGCCAGGGTACAGGGAACAGTGTCAGGGTACAGGGGACAGTGTCAGGATACACAGTGCAGTCTCAGCTAGAGAAAGAAGTACTGAAACACCATGAGCGTGGAGGCACATCAGTTTATTGGGACACGGGGTGCAGTGAATAGCAATGCAGAGGCTTGGACTAATGAACCAGAGTACTGAGTTCATATCCCGCAACAGCAGCTGGGGAATTTAAATTAACTTAATTAAATACATTTGGAATTTAAAGTACTTGCTTTAGAACTACCAGATTGCTGTAAAAATCCATCCAGTTCTCTAATAACCATTAGGGATTCATGTCTGCATTCCTCACCCAGACAATGTTCATAGATTCACAGCAATGTCATTTGACTCAGAACTGTCTTCTAAGGCAGCTGAGCAAACTATTTGGTGCATTCAAAATGGTGATTTGTCACTACATTTGCAAGATTAGTAAGCAATGGTTAATAAATATTCACGTCGTTTGTGAAACTCCCATCAACAAGTGAATGAAAGCACTCCCACAACAAATACCCCAGAACAGATACAGTTGCCTCAGGTTTGTGGATAACTGCACAAAGCATTTTGCTCCAATTCTGACTCTTCCCAGGAAAGCGGTGGTTGGCTGTTGAGGATAGTTCCTGAGTGTCCCAAGTACTCCAGCAGTACATGTGATGTGATCCATTAGATTACAGTTTGTCGGCAGGATCTCCCTGAAATGAACCATAGCAGGAATACTGCTAAATGTTTCTCATTCCCCGTTCTAGGGCACTAACACCAATGATGCATCCTCACTGAGGCATGTTAACTTCTTAGACACGACAATAAATCAGGATCTGCCTAACTGCACTGCACTGCACTGTAAGGTGGTGATTTACTGACTGATCCACCGGTGAATTTATTTTTTATAACTAAAAAACTGTGTGCCTATATCAGAGCAGATAAAATTACTGGCCTCAACTTTTGAAATAACAATCACATTTAAGGGGAATGTAGTTAAAAATGTAATTAAAATTCCACAACCACTTATGGTTTATTTTAATATTATGTGAATGGAAAATTTGAATCCTTTTGATGCTATTCAAGCTTCAATATTCTTGATCTAAATGAAATGAGAAATTTACCAAGAAAAAAGTAATGATGTTTGGAATTTTTTGATTATAAGGATTTGGGACTAATGAAGTCATTGGTGACTATACTGGGCTAATGTAATTGTCAATGTGAAGCTATAGAATACAAATTAAGAGTACAGACGGTTACAGAGAGTGATGAACTCTGCCTGGACAATCACAAAGGCCAACCTCCCATCTCGAGAACCCATCCATCAGGCCGCCTGTCAAGGAAAGGCCACCAGCATTCTCAAAGAGCCATCCCACCCTGGCAATGTTTTTCTACAACGTCTACCATCGGGGAGAAGGTACAGAAGCCTGAACACACGCACCAGCCAGTTTCGCAACAGTTTCTACCCTACTGTTGTTAGAATACTGAATGAACTCTCCAACTCTGAACATTCACCCGTACCTGTGTTTTTGTTTTTGCTGCTGTTTACCTATTATTTACTTATCAAAGCTACTTAACTCTGTGATCTGTCTGTACTGCTCGCAAGACAAAGCTTTTCACTGTGCCTCGGTACACATGAGAATAAATTCAATTCAACTCAATATCTATAGGCCAGGGCAGTTTTAGAAATGCTATATAATCTGTATTAGCTAGTACCAGTGTACTGCGATCCTTTGAGTTTCGCAATAGTTCGAAATTATTTGGCCAGGGCAGTGGAGTCAATGATTTCTTACTCTGAAGCAATTTGTAAAGAGTACCTGAGAGGAAAGGCAATTTGATCAATCACTGTAAAATAGTTGATGCTGACAATTATAAGAATAGAGGTCCTAGAGACATATAAAGAGCAATAACAATGTAAGCACTTGACTTTGATTATGAGATTGTGATGCATTTTATTTTCACATCTTTCTTGACCTCTTTTCAGCTTTAAAAATGCCATTTCCTCCAGTACTGTTCTGTTGGCCAGCTCAGCGGGACTGTGCTCACTGAACCTTATCTCTTACTCATCCAGGAGTTACAAACTGCAAAGATACCTTACGACAAATACAAATCAAGGCTTGTGTCCAGTACATTTTATTCCATTGATGTTTATATATTAGACAAGGTTATATGCATCAAGCTAATGAATGACAAGTAATAGTAATACTAGTGATTACCCTGTGTCTATTCATAGAATCTCTACAGTATCGCAGCAGGCCATTCAGCCCTCCGAGACTGCACTGACCCTTTGAAGAGAATCCCACCCAGACCCTGTGACCCTGCATTTCCCACGGTTAACCCACCTAGCCTGCACATTCCTGTACACTATGAGCAATTTAGCATGGCCGATCCACCTAACCTGCACATCTTTGGACAGTGGGAGGAAACCAGAGCACCCAGAGGAAACCCACCCAGGCGCGGGTAGAGTGTGCAAACTCCACACAGACAGTCACCCGAAGCTGGAATTGAACCTGGGTCCGTGGTGGTGTGAGCCATGGTGCCACCCCAATTGTTTCTACTAAGTTTGCAATATATAGGAGAGATTGGATATGCTGGGAACATTTTCACTGGAGAGGAGGAAACTGAGGGGTGATCTGATAGCGGTATATAACATCCTAAGAGGCATAAATAATGTAGATAGCCAACAGATTTGCACCAGGATAGGAGAATCTAAAACTAGAGAGGACATGTTTAAGGTGAGAGGGGAGAGGTACCAAAGAGTCCAGATGGGCAATTTTTTTCACACAGAGGCTGGTGAGTGTCTGGAACACGCTATCAGAGGTAGTGGTAGAAGTGAATACAATTTTGTCATTTAAGAAACATTTAGATGGATACATGGATGGGATAGAGGTGGAGGGATATGGACCAAATGCAGGCAAATGATTCAAGATTAAACTGTGAAAACTGGGCGGCATGTGCAAGTTGGGCTGAAGGGCCTGTTTCCGTGCTGTAGACCTCTATGACTCTAACTATTTGAAGGTGTAACCATCACCAAGTCTGGCAGCAACTGTACTGAAACAATAAAGCTGAAAGATCATTTTCAACTTTTTTATTACGATGAAGTCTTGAGTGAAAGCACACCAGACCATAATTCACATCTGACCAGCACAAAGTAGATGAATTTCCTTGAGTTTTTGACTTAGGTAATGGCACTGAGCTCCCTCCTGTACAGACACTGTACAGTGCTGGAAGCATGCCATTGTGGAACTTGGGAGGGACACAGCAAGGACATAACAGCAATGTTTAAAAGTTTGTGGCCACATGTATCAGTCATGCCAGAGAAATTAGTTTAAGAGTGAGACTGCATTAGATTTATTTCATTCGTGCCTTTCAGATTTGTCAGGTCTCTGCAGGAGGATCTCCTGAGCTCAGGGACTTGGCTTAAAGTGCAGCCAACTTGGACAATCCTCATTCAAGGCCAGCATTTATTACCCAGCCCTAATTGCCCAGAGGGCACTTAAGAGTCAAGCACATTGCTATGGGTCTGCAGTCATGTGTAGAGTCAGACCAGGTAAGGATGGCCATTTCCTTTCCTAAAGTGAATCAGTGATCCAGAGGGGTTTTTCCTGATAGTTGATAAGGGTTTCATGGTCATCATTAGATTCTTAATTCTGATTTTTATTGCATTCAAATTCCATGGCAGGATTTGAACCTGGGTCCCCAGAACAGTTCCTGGGTCTACTGGATTAACATCCCAGTGATAATATCGCTAGGCCATCACCTTCCCTGAAGACTTTGCTAGCCTCCTAAGAATGTTTCATGTTTCAACGGCATTGTCACTATAGATCTAGATGCAACTACTTGGAATAAATTGATTTCCTGCAGTGGCTGCTTATCTGGATAAGGGTCTTAAATTTTTCAGTAATAATACATATTTTATCAGCCTAAAGTGCCACTGTCTGATGAAAAATATAACTTGTTGCATTAAATATTGAGAATTGGCTGGAGTTTGCCAAAGAACAAACAAAATCTAAAATTACCTTTTAAGTATTTGACATTAAGTACAATCTAACTTTTTCATAGAATCCCTACACTATAGAAGCAAGCCATTAGGCCCATTGAGACCACATCAACCCTCCAAAGAGTATCCCATTCAAACCCTATCCCTGCCTTTCCCTGCTAATCCACCTAGCCTGCGCATTCCTGGATACTATGGCCAATTTAGCATGGTCAACTCACCTAACCTACACATCTGTGGACTGTGGGAAGAAACTGGAGCACCTGGAGGAAGCCCATGAAGACACGGGGTGAATGTGCAAACTCCAGACGGACAGTCACCCAAGGGTGGAATTGAACCTGGAAACCTGGTGCTGAGGCAGCAAGTTAACTACTGAGCCACCATGCCACCCCCTCAGATTTAGCTGGAAATGATACCAACTGTCATTGACACAAAGTGCACTTTTGGCATCTGAAGTTGTGGGATTACTGCCCCCTTGGCCATGACCCCACCTCCCACCACCAAACCATCATCTCCCAGACCATCCATAACCTCATCACCTCAGGAGATCTCCCATCCACCGCCTCCAACCTCATAGTCCCACAACCCTGCACCGCCCGTTTC